>NC_143529.1:32473249-32782112 GCF_031878675.1 Megascapheus bottae | reverse complement strand
ATTTTAAAGTTTAAAAATGATAAAAATACAGAAACTTCAAGTTTTACATAAGAAAAAATTTTAACTCTTTGAATGTTAACTACAAAACAATTTGAGACCGTATTTGAAAAAAAAATTCACAGTTTTCATTGCAATAGCAAATTGGCTTTGTGAAGTCTTGTCCTACCATGGATTGACCTTTTGTCATGAAGCTGTTCAGCAGTCTCATTCTGAGGGATTTTAAGAAGACCTCTAACATTTGATATACAATACAGTTCTGCAAGCTAGAAGAGTGTGAAACAAATCACATGGAAGGTACAGGGATGCCATGAAGAACTTGATAGAGTATAATTCCCTTCCACAATGTAGACTTTACCCAACAGCCACATAAACCTGCCCTGGAAAGCTTTTACAAGTTGGCTTAAATGGTTTAACTAAACATACACACACACACACACACACACACACACACACAGATTTTTGTGCATCAAGTATTAGAGTCAAGGAACGTGTCCTAAACTTTCCTTATAAAAGAAGTAAGCAGTACCCATTTTCTTGGTTATTAACTAGTTGACCTATTTCTGGGTGCTGACACAATCTATGAAGGCCAGATTCCGGCTTAAGGCGATGTTTTCAGTTTACCTAGAAATCAGGGAAACTTTATCTGATTTTCGACTTTGAAGAAGAGCTTTGAAGTCCTGCTTTGAGTACCTCTTTGCTTCATGACTCATGTCTTGAATGTAAGCATTCTAAGTGTCTCCAGGAAGTGTCCTTTATGGAAAATCTTTTCCATCCAGCCGTGTCAATCTATTTAGTGAAGTCAAACCAGCCTGTACTTGGAAAGTGTGAAAGAGAAATGTCACCTCTTTCCATCATGCTCTTATTTTTTCGGCTCTATGAGAAGCAGGCTAAAGTGTCAGCAGAGAATATGGGAATATATTATGGCTTTTTCCTTACATAATGATGCTTTGGAAACAAAAAAAAACCCCTAAAACAATCACCTGTTGCACAGTGAACAAGGTAGAACATCTGTGGTGGGTTTTAGCCACAGTATGTGATTATAGAGTGGCCTGGAAGATGCATTTCTAAGTGTTGGATCTGGGGCAGAACTGCTGACAATTTTTGTAATGTTTTTCATTCATTCCACAGTCATGAGCATGTTTAATTCTGCCTCACTTTCATGGCTGTGGCGAGGCCGGTCTTCATGGGAGAGGAGTAAATGGGTCACAGGCATCAACAGTGTGCTTTCTGACAATCTCAGTCTAGACAACCGAACTCCTCAGTACACACCCGGTGTAATTTAACAATGTAGGTGTGGCCCACAGGGAGAAGGCGGGGCAGCTTTCCGGTGCCCTCACTTTTGCATGGGTAGCCGGGCACGAGGCCCTCAGCACAGTGGCATCATCTCACAAATGAATGCCCCTCCTCTTGCGGGCAGGGGTGGCGGTGGCTCTCTGGGCCCCTGTCTGTTGCGGCGGTAAAGCTGGCCGCTGTCCTTGAGTGCGAGGCCCCTCCCTCACACTAGGCGCAGAGCTCCAGCCAGCAGCTGACGAATGTCAGGTGAAAGATGCAGTGTGTGAAATCCTGCTTTCTCTTTCCAAATGGCCTATTTATCACTTTTCAAAATTCCAGGTATTGGCAGATCACACTCAAGAATCAAATGGCAAAGCTTTTATTTTCTTTAGCGTCTCATGACTTCTTTCTAGCCAGACTCGCCAGCTCTCTAGCCAGCATCGTTGCTGAATGCCACATGAAGCTTGGAATGTTGTCATATATTATACTGTGAGCATAATGGGTCTTCTTTTTCTTTCTTTCCCCCCCCCCTTCCAGGTGATTCCAGATGTTGCCTGTGGAAATGCCAGTTCTAATAGCTCTGCTGGTGGCCGCCTGGTGTCTTTTGAGGTACCACAGAACGCCTCAGTAAAGTAAGACATTTCCCGGTTTAAGACCTGTTAAGACTGGTGTATCCCTGGGCGTGGAGACACACACTTGTAATCCCAGCCTGGTGTGGTGGAGGCATGAGGCTTTTGGATCTGAAGCAAGCCTGTGCAACGCACTGAAACCCTTTCTCAAGGAAAAGTTGGTGTTGGGTGGGGTCTGACAAGCCCCGAGGCATTAGCAACCAGCCATTATGTGTAGACACGGCTGGTGCCACGGGAGATCTGGCAGTCAAAGGAGCACTTTGGGAGAGCCTGGTCCCTGCCAGGCTGCAGTTTCACACTGGGAAAATGGAAGTCGATGGGTCATGTGAGGCGAGACTGAGGCCTCAGATAAGATTAGCGCCCATGGCTTCATCTCCAGTGTGTGTGTGTGTGTGTGTGTGTGTGTGTGTGTGTGTGTGTGTGTGTGTGTGTGTGTGGTATGAGTGGTGTGTGTGTGCATGCACCTTGTTTTGCAACGGATAGACTATGAGAAAAATCTGGAAGGGAAACTGGATGACATTGGTCTTTGTCCCTATCCCCTGTCATGAGGCTACACTGGCAGGAGAGGGGCAGGAAGGGAAACAGTGAAGTCCTAGGACCTGGACAGATACCCCTGCAAGAAGACAGAGGAGGCTCCCACTCCACCAGCAGGGGGACCCCAGTCCTAAGAGTTTCCCTACTCCTTAGGCAGTCAGGCATCCCCCTCAGTCCAGAGCTGGTTTAGGGCATTGGTCTAAGCAGATAGTGATCTGTTGGTTTTTATGGAAGCCATGCTCCATCCTTTCTCCTCTAAATCACATTATTTTTACCTATCTAACATTTCAAGAGAGGCCTGGGCATCTGCCCAGCATGTAAAGGGTTAAGTACTTTCTAACCTGAAGTGTCAAGGAAGCCAGCATTCCCTGCTCCAGACTCTTCGGCAGCAGGACAGGACAGAAATGACAGAACTGATATAGTGTGGGCCAGATGGCCATGCTGAGTGATACATAGGCACCCCACACTCACAGGCAGGGGTTACTAGCCCCCTACACTTTCATTTGTTCATCAGTCCAGATATTCACCAAGCCTTTATTGCAGTCCCAGCTAAGAGCAGGAGGAATGGCTGAGGCAGAACTGGATGTCCAGGACAGGAGAGGAAGATGCAAAGCAAAGTATGGGAGCTTGGAAAGCAACCGACCAAGAAAAGCCCTTATGTCTGGAGCACTGGGCCTGGGACTTGGAGCTCAGAGAGAGCCTAGTGGGGCTGGTTAGCTTGTGTGTGTGTGTGTGTGTGTGTGTGTGTGTGTGTGTGTGTGTGTGTGTGTCTTGGGGCTTGAAATCAAGGTCTGGGTACTGTCCTTTAGCTTTTCTGTTCAAGACTGATGCTCTATCACATGAGCCATAGCTCTACTTTTGGTGGCTTTTTGGTGGTTCCTTGGAGAGAGGAGTCTTACAGAGTTATCTGTCTAGGCCAACTTTGAACCCCAAGCCTCCTATCTCAGCCTCCTGAGTTGCTAGGGTTACAGGCATGTGCCACTAGCGCCTGGCTGTGACCGGCCTTGCATGGTCTCCTGTTGTCTGTATTTAATCCTGCAAATTTCAAGAAGCCAGGGGAAGACTGGAGAGGGATGACGTGACACAACACAGGAGGCTGGACTGGGCTGTATAATGGATGTAAATAAGCTTCATTACATCGTGAAACTCTAGGAGAATCAGACTGAGCAAGCCCTCTGCGTGCTTTGTACAAATTGTCTTTATTCTTACTTTTGATCGACAAGGTGGCTGTGGATTTTCCTGAGAACTTTGCATTTGTGATTTCTGTGTGCAGAATCCGGCAGGACGCCATGGCTTCCCTGATTTTGCTGTGGAAGGTCACGGCTGCAGGCTTCCGGCAGTGTTCGCTCATAGATGGGCGAAGTGTCACCCCCCTGCAGGCCCCTGGGGGCCTCGTGCTGTTGGAGGAGATGCTGGCCTTGGGACCCAACCACTTCATCGGTGAGTTACCCGCGTGTCCACACCACATCAGATCCAGGACTCCGCCTGGGGTTTAGATGCAGTTGTGAGGGAGTTTTGCTCATAGAATAGGAATTTTAGACAGTCCTGCTCTATGTTTTTACTGGCAGTCAAAATTAGCTTTTACCAAAGCAGTTCCAGGGTGGCTCAAAGTAATCAGAGATTCACAGAGCATTCTAAGCCACCTACTTGGAAGTAACCAAAGGGATTAGAACTCTGAGCCTCACACCTGTGTTCTCTTGTGGATCATTTCTTTCTTTAAAACATTTTTATTAAACAATTTTTTCTTAATTTTTATTATTACAAAAGTGATGTACAGAGGGTTTACAGTTACATATATCAAGTAATGAGTACATTTCTTTTTGAATAATGTCACTTCTTCCCTCCTGTCCCCACCCACAAGTTGTATAGTTCATTTTTTTAGATCATTTTTAACAGTGTCCAGTGAGTACCACTGCTGCAGTTTTTTGTTGTTGTTGTTGTTGTTGTTGTTGTTGGTGGTGGTGGTCATGGAACTTGAATGCAGGACCTGGGTGCTGTTGCTGAGCTCTTTCAAGTAAGGCTTGCACTCTACCATTCTGAGCCCCAGCACCACTTCTGGAGGCTTTTTGGGTGGTCCATTGAAGAAGAGCTCACTATAAAACAAGATCTTCAGATCTTAACTACTTTCCTGAGTAGTTAAGGGGTGAGTCACCAGTCCCCTGTGCTGCAGTTCACCGTTCCATCCTCCATTTCTGTGGGTTTCATTTCTTCCCTTTTCTTTTTTTGCCAGTCCTGAGGCTTACATTCAAGACCTGGAGACTGTCCATGAGCTTTCTCAACGCTAGTACTCTATCACTTGAGCCACAGTGCTCCATGATTTTTCTATGTATGGAATCGAACCTAGGCCTTTGTGCATGCTAGGCAGGCAGTCTACCACTAGGCCACATTCCTGGCCCTGTGTATCATTTCTAACGTATCCTTCTTTATTGAACTTGCCTCTCAGTCTTGTCATTGGTCAGCTTCTACATATCTAGCTGTTTCTTGTCCAGTTCAGTGTCCTGGAGTAGAAATGGCCTTCAGAATACAAGGCCCTCCATGTCCCTGTCCCACTGTCATCGCTTTATCAATACTTATTCTGTTTCATGGAAAGAAAGGTAAGATATGCATCTTACATGATGTGTTGACTCTTCCTCCTATCTCTCCTCTGGGACCCCTTCCCTCCTGTCCCTCCTTTGTCTCACCCCTCCCCTCCTGTCCCCCTCTCACCCTTCCTGTCCCTCCTCTGTCACCCCTCCCCTTTTGTCCCCTCTCTGTCACCCCTCCCCTCCTGCCCCCCCTCTGTCCCCCCTCCCCTCCTGTCCCTCCTCTGTCACCCCTTCCCTCCTGTTCCCTCCTGCGTTGAACTCCTCTCTCTCCTTAATGACCACTTCTGTTTTACCTAAGTATATCTTTTCCAAATATGTAATTTTCTCTGTGCTGTGTTTGGGGTAAATAACGCAGTACTTAGCGCTTGGTGCTGTCTTCTCTGTGGGGAGCGCTAGAGCTGTCCATTAGATCCTGGAGTCATTCATTTGCCTTGCAGTTTATATTTCCACAGTCGGTTCATTGCTCTGGCCATTGTCCTGTGCAGCACACACCGGCTTCCTGGCCTGAAGCAGGATTTGTATTTTAATTTGCACTTGCCTGGAGACCTTGGTGCGATGGACGCTTTCATGGTTGAGGACCAGTCATCTGGGGTGTGGCCCCTCTGTTAGGAAGCTGTTGAAGGATTTTTTTTTGCCATTTCCTGATGAAAGGCCCATAGGTCCCCTTCTGTGGAAGTTCTCCCCTGCTACCTCCTCTCCTAAGGCAGAGACCCCTCACGCCTGCCTGCTGCCCATCCTCTGACCTGACCTACCATGGCCATTCCCTCTGTGCTCAGACCCCAAGTGTGCCTCATCTTCGAGACCTCACCTAGAAAAAGGCTAGCCAGAGATTCTGCTCTGTACAAGTATTCACGTCTCCCTTAACTTGTGTAAATTCTTACAAATACCTGGGATGTTCTCATGGTTAGTTCTTCTTTCAACAGGAAAACTTAAGGACAGGGCACATCAGCTTTATCCACACCTCCTCACACAGAGACACCTGACACCTCTTCCACATGTCTTTCTCTTATGGCATCTACCTCTCTCTCTATCTATCTACCCATCCATCCTACCTATCTATCTATCCATCTTCTCTCTATCATCTTTGTCTACCCATCTACCTTATCAATCCTATCTCTCTCTCTCTTTATCCATCATCTCTCTATCCATCCATCCATCCATCCATCCACCCATCCATCATCTCTGTCTGTTATCTATCTATCTATCTATCTATCTATCTATCTATCTATCTATCTATCTTATCTTTCTCTACCATCTATCTTTGTTATCCATCTATCTTATCTATCCTCTCTCTCTGCATTCATCATCTCTCTCTTCATTCATCATCTCTCTATACCTCCATCATCTCTCTCTGTCTATCCATTTACTCTATCTATCTATCTATCTATCTATCTATCTATCTATCTATCTATCTATCTATCATCTATCCATCCATCTGTCTCATCAATCTATCTGTCAGCTATCTAATTATTATTATTGTTGGTACTGGGGCTTGACCTCAGGACCTCACATTTGCTTGGCTGGCTTGCTAAGCTAGCACTCTCCCACTTGAGCCACATTTCCAGCCCAGCATTTTTAGTGATCATTTTGGAGATGGGGTCCCATGGACATTTCTGCTCTGGCTGATTCCAAACAACTATCTTTCAAGTCTGTACCTCCTGAGTAACTTATATCACAAGGTTGAGACATTAGTGCCTGGTCTTATGGTTTCTATTTGTTGTTGTTTTGTTCTTGCATTTTGTCCCTTTCATCTTTAATTATTTGCATTTTTATTCAGCTCATTTCTTTTTCTTTCTCTTTTCGAATACTGATCTAGTTTCTTCTATTTCTTTTCCTTTCTTTTATTCTTTTGCTTAAAACCAATTATTTTCTATTGTAATTAGGTACCTATTATATCACTCTTTGCTTGCGCGCGTGTGTGTGTGTATGTGTGTGTGTTGGTCATGTAGTCTAGGCTAGCATAGTCTAGGCATGGGTTGGAATTTAAACAGACAAAGAACTGGAGGCGAGGGGAGAGAGAGATGTGTATAATTATAAATAAAGTCAAAGTACAGCCAGTTTGATCATTTTGGAGAGAGTCAAGAGAATTAATCTTGCTGTCATCACTGGTCAGGATAAACCACTGATTGCCACCTAGAGGATGGTCTGCCAGCTCCCTAAGCCCTTTGTGCTTTAGTTTACTTTGCAGATGCCTGGAGGTGGCCTTCGAGTGTGATCCTCCTGCCCCAGCCTCCTGTCTTGCTGGTATAACAGAAGTGCACCACCACAGCTGACTTACCATTGAACTGGCGCAGTCTGGCCTTGGTGATCCTCTTAAATATCTGGTTTCTAGGATTATAGGCATGTCAGTCCTTGTTCAGGAGCTGAATGGAATCAGAGGCGGGCTGGCTTGTCCTCTCCTACCCCTTCCCACTTCCCTGACCTGTTACTGGCTAGATTCTACCTCTTCCCTTGGCTCCTGCCATGGATGCCATGTGGGGCACCCCAAATCCAGCTTCTTGTGGGTTGCTCAGGGTAGCATAGGGGTAGAGGAGGGAGGTGCCAGGTTTGCCCAGGGCAGGTCAGAAGGAAGGATTCTCATGGGCTGGAACATGGGCAGCTTCTGCATTTTCCTCTTGTTGGAAGGGCCATTCAGACATGGAGGGCTGAAGGACAGTTCTCCTCTTGCAGCTATGCTGGTCTCTTCCCCGTACATGCTTACTTCATGTTAAGTCTACCTGACCTTTGATGTCCATTTACATTCACATTTCACTCCTTCCTGGTTTTTTTCAGAAGTCTCTCCAGTCTTAGAAAATGAATTAGGATATAAAGGAATGAGATAGTAGTAGGACCTTCAATTTAAAAATATTCTTTACAATTCCCTAGGACATCTTCGCTAATTGTAATTTTTTTTGCCTATTAATATGTGAGAGGGCATTTTATTTACGGAGCTGATTCTCGGAAGTGTTTTGACTCATGGTTCTCAGCTCCTCTTTCTGTGGCATTGTCCACTGTGTTCTCAGAATCTCCCAGCTGCCTACAGCCTTGGTATCTAAGTCTCCCTGGCAGGCGTGCACTTATCTCAGCACTTCTTATTGGTGCTTATTGGTGGAGGTACTTACTTACCATCCAACCTAGTGTTTCTGAGTGTCCGGCTTTCCTTTCTTTTCTTGATGTCCCTACTTCCTTTCCTGACTGCACCCTGTTTGATCTTGTGGTGGGTACTCCGTGTTCTACCCACAGACTTCATAATACCCTCCCTGATTTTTGTTGTTTATGGTATGTGTGTGGGGGGGTGTTGGGGTGCTGGTCCTGAGGCTTGAACTCAAGGTCTGGGCACTCACTGTTCTTAAGCTTTTTTCCTCAAAGCTAATGCCATTTCACTTGAGCCACAGCTCCACTTTGGTCTTTTTGTTAGTTGACTGGAAATAAGAGTCTTGTGGACATTCTTGTCCAGGCTGTCTTGGTACTTTGATCCTCAGCCTTAGCCTCCTGTGTAGCTAGGATTACGGTGTGAGCCCATAGTGCCAAGTGACTGGTCTCTTTCGGTGCATTGCCAGATCAGTTTGGGGTTGCCTCCGTTCCACCTTCAGTGTGGTGGTTGCTGTGTTGTTCATTCTGATCCCGAAAGTCCTCTGCTTCTATCTCTACACCACAGGCTTTTGTCCCACGTTTACCCTTTTCCCCCGTTTTGATATTTTTATAAAATCTCTGCTTTGCCAATTGTTTGGTTTACTTTCCTTCTGACAGTTGCATTTACAGCCAGCATCACCATACAATTTTCTTTTTAAAACTTTAATTTGAATGAAATTTCTAAAGATAAGGGACAATACCCTAGCTCTTTGTGACCATTGTGAAGCCAAGAGCAGCCACTTAGCTGAGGAAATCTGGCTCATGCATAAGTTATCTGCTCATTTAAATGCTATATAAAGAAAATTCCCAGCTGTAAAATGGCCATCTTAAGAATTCTTTGTAGACTTCTATAGCCTACTTCTGTGACACTTCATATTTCATTACATTAAAAGTACTTTAGAGATTCAAATACAGAAAAAAAATGAAGAAACTTTTCATCGTTCTTTTGGGAAGTCTACATTTTGTCTTTTCAGATATGTTGGTCTGGGGCTCAGGGATAAATGAGCTAAGAAAGTTTGGAGAGGTCATCACCTGTTAGAATCGTTAATATATTCTTTTTATGAAAGTGTAAGATTTAAAAATGAAAATGCAAATATTTTACCTTTCACAGCCATCTTAAATTCACAGTTGAATAAGGTCTATTGAGGTTCTGCAATGAGGGGATTCCCAAACTTCAACACGGTCAAGTACAAAGCAAGAATTAGAAAAGAAGAAAAAGCACAGGAGTTTTAAAGCTGCTTTTGAATGTGTAATTTAGATATAATTCTTTTCTTTTGTTGTTGGTTGTGGGGCTTGAACTCTGGGCTTAGGTGCTATCCCTGAGCTCTTCAGCTTAAGGCTTGTGCTTTACCAATTGAGCCACAGCACCACTTCCTAGATATAATTCTTTTTTTTTTTGTTCTTAGTCTTTCCCTTTGTTTTTTTCATATTTTATTGTAATTAATAGAAGGGTTACATTATATTTACCAGATAGAAGGTGCATTACTTCACAAGCATGGTCCCTTTCTCATGTCTTGGTCCCCATTTCCCTCCCTCCCACCCCCACCTCTCATCTTATTTTCCCCCCTTCCCTATCCAACTTCAAATAACCAAATAAGCATATATATATATAATATATCAGATAACAAGGTAAAATACTGTAACAATATGAGATAATGAAGAGACAGCAAAAGAGATAAGAGATAACGTAGTACATTAAGGACAACAATCACTCATAATATGGCTTTTGTTTCTATATCCTGGAGGTCCTTTCATTTAGTGTCGTACTATATGGCCTTATGTATCTAGGTTTTGCTCTATTGTAAGTCTCTGCTAGGAGAACCCAAGGTTTCTACTGATTATGACAAATGAGGGAAACCATTGAGCCTATGTTCCTTTGAGTCTGGCTTACTTCACTTAATATGATTTTTTTCGAAGTCTTTCTATTTCCTTACAAATGGGGCAATGTCGTTCTTTCTGACAGCAGCATAGAATTCCATTGTGTATAAACACCACATCTTGTTGATCCACTCATCAACTGAGGGGCATCTGAGATGGCTCCATATCTTTGCTATGGTAAATAGTGCTTCAATGAACATCGTTGTGCTAGTGGATTTAGTATGTCCTTGTTTCTGGATGGTTGGGTAAATGCCAAGTAGTGGAATTGCTGGGTTATAGGGGAGCTGTATGTTTAGTCTTCTGAGGAACCACCATACCCTAGATATAATTCTTATAGCACACATTTAGTTACTTGGACTATCTCTATAAAGTTTAAGTTGTTCTTCAGTTAGCAACAATCAGGTTTTAAAAGTTATTAGTATTATTATTTATTATTTTTTTTATTTTGTGGCTCCTGGAGATTGAACCCAGGCTTCAAACATGCTAGCTAGGCAAGCTCTCTAACACTTTGGACCATGTCCCTAGCCCTTTTGGTTTATATTTTGTTTCTGAGAGTCTCACTGACTTTGCCTGGGCTGGTTTTAAAGCCAAGATTCTCATACCTCTGTCTCCTGAGTAGCTGGGATTATAGGCATGTGCCATCAGCCTTGACTAAAATTTTTCTTTGTGTTATTGAGAATTAGAATCGAAAACAAATGAAGTGGACATGAAATTCATGTTCCTAAATGTTGTCTGGGTCCATACCATTTACTTATTGGAATAAACTCAGTAGCAGTGAAAGCATTCCCTGTGGCTACAGGGCTGGCTGAGGTGCCAGGCCCCACTGGAGTGGAAATGGGGCAGGTGGTGAAAAAAGAATGAACTCGTTTTCTTACTAAGGTAGTCCTATGTAGCAGGCTCCATCTGGGTGGATTCTGATCTACCCACAGCATTGGTAACAATGCATGAGATTCTTTTACCTACACAAATTTATGTAAATTCCAGGACCTAATCAAGAAGTGCAGGAAAACTCGCCTCAAATGATGGAGTAACCTCAACCCGAGTTCACGTGTCAGGACAGTAGTGTGAAGGTACCTGTTCACTGATCTTGAGTAATGCCATCTGCCCCGCTTCTCCCAGCTCCTTATGATACAGAGGTGATATACAGAGAGTTAGTTATAGGTTAGGCAGTGAGAACATTTCCTCTTGAACAGTATCACCTCCTCCCTCATTCTCTCTTAGTTTTCCACTCCATCCTTCCCCCTCAAGTTGTAAAGTTAATTTCTAACATAGAATAGTGAGTATCACTGCCGGATTGGCTCACTCTTTGTTTTACTGTTTCTGTGATTCCCTGTCCCCTCCCTACATCAGATAAACATGTATAAGACATAGGGAAAGAAATCAAAAACAGAAAAAAAAAAGAAATCAAAACAGGGGAATCAAAAAAGGGAATAAACCAACTAGTACAATAAAAAAACCGCTTGTTTCCCACTTCTTGGAGTTCATTTCGGTTAGTATCATTTTATATGATCATAGGCATGTAACTCTTTTTTTATTAAAGAATTTATTAACATTGATTTTTACATCATATTTCAAATGACATGTTGAACAAGTAAGTGTTCAAGAAGGGAATCTCTATATACAATCACTGGCACTTAGATTTTAGAACATAATTAAAATTAGGCTGAGGGTTTATATGTCATAGATACATATTAATCTATGTAATAAAACATTATGTCTATAGAGTCATAGATTTTTAAGTCTATGTAGTTGTGTTTATATTTCCATAGCATTGGATACGCAAATATTGAGTCCTTGCTCTTGTACTGTGTGGATCTAATTGCCACATATTAAGGATACCATGCACCTTTTGTTCCTTTGGTCTTGACTTGTCTCACTCAACAGGATTCGCTCTAGATTCATCCACTTCCCTACGAATGCCATTATTTTATCTTGTCTGTTGGCTATGTAGAATTCCATTGTGTGTGTGTGTGTGTGTGTGTGTGTGTGTGTGTGTGTGTGTGTGTATCTTGAATATTCTGTATCCATTCATCTGCAGTAGGGCATCTGGATTGTTTCCATCGCCTGGCTATTGTGAATAGTGCAGAGATGAACATAGCTGAGCAGGTGTCCTTATCATATCTTGGGTTATGATGTTCAGGATAGATGACCAGGAGTGGTATGGCGGGATAGTAGGGAAGGTCAATTTTTAGTTCTTTAAGAAACCTCCATGCTGCTTTCCAGAGTGGCTGAACTTGCTTACAATTCCACCAGCAGTGCAGTAGGGTTCCTTTTTCTCCACAACCCTCCCAGCATCTGTCATTGTCTGAGTTCAAAATCTTGGCCATTCTAAGAGAGTTTGCTTGATGAATTTGGGTGCTCCCGTGTTGGGGGAGTAAATGTTTATGACTGTAATATTCTGGTTATGAATTGTACTCTTTACTACTATGTAGTGGCCATCTTTATGCTTATGTACTGATTTTACGGAGAAGTTAATTTTGTCTGAGATTAGGATTTCATGGTGTGTTGGAGTGGAAAATTCTTTTCCATCCTTTCACTTGGAGTTTGTTTCTGTCTTTGGCAGTGAGGTGGGTCTCTTGGAGGCAACATATGGATGGGTCTTGTTCTTAATCCAGTCTGCTGCTCTGTGTCTTTCGATTGGATTGTTCAGCCTGTTCACATTTAGGGAAATTATGGAGAAGTAGTTAGTTAGTGTCCTTGGTCATTATTTATATTTTCTTCTGAGTTTCTTTCTCTCTCCTTTTTCCCCCTTTGTGTTTTGTGATTTATGGGTGATAGCTTCTTGATGGGAGTTCTTGCTATTCTGCAATTTGTTCTTGATTATTTAATATTCTTTGTAATGCTGGTTTAATGTGCACATATTCGTATAGCTTCTCTTTGGAATGAAATATTCTTGTTTTCCCTCAAATGTAAATGCTAGTTTTGCTGGATATATCAGTCTGGGTTGGCAGTTGTTGGTCTTCAGGGCGTGAATGATATTTTCCCAAGCTTTTCTTGAATTTAGGGTTTGCGTGGAGAGGTCTGCAGTTATTCTATTTTTTTTCATTGTAGTATAGCTCTTTCTTTGTTTTTGCAACATTTAAGATCAGCTCCTTAGTATTCGGGTCTAATGTTTTTACTATGATGTGTCTAGATGAATTCCTTCTAGGATCTTGCCTGCTTGGAGTTCTGAGGCCTTCAATAATGTATTTTCCCTTTCGAAGTCAGGGAAGTTCTCTGCTATGATCTTGGTGAATAAGGGTTGCATTTCCCTATTAAGAAACTCCTCCCCTTCTTCTATTCCTGTTATATGAAGATTAGATTTCTTGGCTGTGTCTGCCAGGTCCTGGAGTTCTCTTTGGTAAATTCTGACCGATTTCTCCAGACTGATGATTCTCTGTTCCAGCTCTTGTGTTTTATCTTCTGTTCCTGATGACCTGTTCTCCATCTCAGTCAATCTGTTGCTTAATACTTCCATTTTTGTTTGCATTGTTGACACTGAGCTGATCATGTCTGCTCAGAGGGTATTAATGTTTTCTTCTAGGGAAGTATAATTTTTTTCTATTTTTCTTTTGAGATCGAGGAGCTCCTTGATGATTTTCTGCTTATGTTCCTGGAATTGTTTTTGGAATTCTGCTTTGATCTCTTTAGTCATGTCCGCAATCATTTCCTTGAACAGAGTCATGTTTCATGTCCCTTCAGGTGTCATTTCTTTGGATGGTGACATCTCTCTTCTCTCTCCTCTCTTCACTCTTGTTTCCTTTTGGGTTTTGTGTGGGACTTTATTTATATATTTCATGATTTGTTGTTGCCATTTCCGCCAAATTGGAGTGGAGACGGTTGTTGTAGGTTCGCCCTGTGGTCAGTAGGTGGCGGTCTTTACTTGGTTTGGGGCTGGTGGTTCTGGGAATCTGTGTGTAGGTGTGGTTCTCAGCCAGTATAGATCCTCTGACTGGGTCAGAGTTTGTAGCTTTTACAGGTGTGTCAGCTCATTCCCAAAGGCTGTGTGCCACTGCACAGCTAGCTCTCAGATAGCACAATACATGGCCTCACTGTGGGCCTGCAGTTTGGGGGCTTCAGCTGTGGGGTGGAGTTGTGGTCTTGGCTAGCCTAGCCCTGTTTGCTGGCCCTGTTCCTGTTCCCAGGGGCGGGGCACTGCAGAGGGAGTAGACTCCTATGCTCTCAGCTAGACCAGGGCCCTGTTCCCAGGGGTGGGGCCCAGCTGGGGACATGGGCTCTGAGGGCGGAGCTTCACCTTTCTGGCTCTGCCAGGGTGAACTCCGGCCCCTGCTGGTTTGCCCTTCAGTTCCCTGCTGTGTTTCAGCCGCTTTGGGTGAGAGTCCTTCTGTGACTTGGTGGGGGGGCCCCTTGGTGCTGTCTTGCTGGAGGCTCCCAGCAGGCTTCAGATGCTGGCAAGCAGACTCCCACACACCCCTGTTGGAAGGCAAGGTCTCAGCGCCCCTCTGTTTCCAGTTTCCGTGGCCTGGGAGAGGAGGCTGTTGGGCAGGTGGGAGCAGGGACACCTCCGCCCCTTTGGTGGGGTGCTGGGTTTTAGCGCCCGCCCGCCTGTCAGTCTCCAGTCAATGGCCTGGGAGAGGGGGCTGTTGAGGGAAGGGACAGGATTCTGAGTTCCTTGCCCCCCTGCACTTGCCAGTCTTTCTCGGGTGGGGTGGAAGGGTCTGGGTTAAGTTCTGTAGCTCGCCACAAGCTCTGCTTTCCCGATGGGTTTGGGGGAACCTCCTGGACTACTTACTGGTTGGGGTTTGGCTGTGAGCTGCTCCACGGTGTTGGAGGGTCATTTGCCTCCCCTCTGGTGTCTGTTGCCTCCTGTGCTGCCCACGCCCGGTCTGTGCAGGTTCCTGCGTCTGGATTCTGCTGCTTGCTGGTGTTGCTGGAGTTTGGGGCTTCCAGGGCCCGGCGCCGGCCACCACCGCTTTTGTGGCTTGGAGCCACTGGGGAGGGGTGAGGGAGGGGTCCTCGCATTTTGGATTATTTGAGAACGTTGACTATGAGCTTTATCTGGATTTCTTTTCTGGTTTGAGTCCTTCTCTGTTGCTTCTTGAATTTGTAGTTGTGGCTTTCTTAAGGTAGTTGGCTCGTGGGATTCCCTGATTCTTTTTGTGGGAGTGAGCTAGGCTGGGTCCTTATTGTTTCGGTGCCATCTTGCTTCGTTGGCCTATAACTCTTGAGCCCTTGAAATATCTTCCTCTGTTCTCACTGTATGAATGTTTAGAGTACTGTTTAATTATGTCCAAGGGTAATTATTTGTCTTTTACTATTCATTATGTTTACTTGTAGATTTATAGGCACATTCTAATCATTACAAATGAGGGAAACCACACAACCTATGTGTCTTTGGGTCTGGCTTAGTTGGCTTAATATAATTTTTTTCCATTTCCTTAAGAATGGGGAAATGCCATTCTTTCTGGTAGAAGCATAGAATTCCATAAGAACGGGACAGAGGATGTTCTGGAAAAGACAAATATTTGGAAAGATTAGTGAGTGCTTCGAGAGGGACATTTGATATTTCTTTAGTTTTTACAAAATCACAGTGGTTATACCTGTTTTTCCAGAAAAGTCTTGGATGTAATACTCAGAACTGTGAGTTCAGGGCTTGAGTAGGGTATGCCAGCAGCAGAAAACCCTCTAGATCCCAGGGAGGAATAGAAACAAGTGGGAATGAATTTTGAAAAAGGCTCTTGGTCTCTCATGAGTAATGTTCCTTCTGACATTTGGGGTTTGAATGCCATGATATTTTTTATTTTCACATGCATTCTTAACAAGTAGTACAGTTATGACCATCCTGTTTTTTTTTTAATTTTTTATTTCTTGCCAATCCTGTCACAGTACCATTTCTGGCTTTTCTATGCATGTGGTATCAAGGGGTTGAACCCGGGTCTTCATGCATGCGAGGCAAGCACTCTACCACTAGATCCTGGCTGGATCTGTGGTCTTCCAAGTCTCAGCCTCCTGTTAGTTGAAATGACAAGAACGCATCAGTCAGCCCAGATTTTGGTTTGGGATGGTTTCTTGAGAACTTTTTTCCTGAGCTAGACTTGAACCTCAACCCTTCTGCTCTTCATCTCACAAAAAGCTAGATTACAGGTATGAGCCACCATCCCTGTGCCCCCACAAACTTTCTGACACCCATTGGTGGTGGAAACAGAGTAGCAAACCAATGAGTGATGTTTTATTGGAGTAATAGACACTAAAATTTTATTATACAAGTGAATAGACAATTAAAACTGACCAACACACTTTGCTATTTGGAAATAAAAATTTGACATAACCTTGAAGTAGGGGAGACCATAGCTTGAAGAACAAGGATTAGGCTTAGTTATTAGCTAGGCAAGGGGGAAACCCTTCTGGGTAGAAAATTGGAGCAGCATGTGCAAAAGCCCTGTGGCTGGCAAGGGCATTTAGTATTATACTATGAGAAGAACTGCAACAACAGGGAGTCGTGGAAGAGCAATGGAGATGTGGATAAGGAAGAGGCTGGGGTGGCCATCAGACAGGTTTACAGATTGTAATGGAAGGGAATGGTCTGCAGAACATGCTTATCTTGGGCTGGGGGCTCTGCTGAAATACATATGGCTTTCAATCTGCAGCAGAGAAATTGTCCAAACCTAGAGCTTCCAGTCCTGGCCTTTGGGTGCAGGAGGGAACTGGTAAACCTAGTTTGGTAGAGTCTACATGACAGTGGTATGAAATAGCTGTATTAATAGCAGTGTATGAAATAACTGTGGGTGTCTGGGCCCTGGTGAGCCGATGGGGGTGGGACTGAGTGTGGGGGGCTTCTCTGTGGAGCCCCAGCAGTGGAGCACACAGGGAAAGCTTCCCAGGGGCCTCAGAGGTCCTCAGTGCTGTGGACTATTCTACCACAGCGACTGCGCGAATGTGAACTGCAAGGACCACAGGCTGCCTCAGAGGCCGATCTCTCCATGCCCCCAGTTTCCCCTCTGGTGGCCTCAGAATGACTGGGTTCCATTGCAATCCACTGCTTGATTCTACTTTTAGTGCAATAAATTCACGCACAGAACAAAAAAAGCTAAGAGTGGAGTGCCAGCGCCTCATGCCTGGCCTGTGATCCTAGTTATTCAGGGCGCCGAGATGTGAGGATCGTGAGTCAAAGCCAGCCCGGGCAGGAAAGGCCATAAGACTGTTATTGCCAATAAACCACCAAAAAGCCAGAAGTAGAGCTGTGGCCCAAGTGGTAGAGCACTAGCCTTGAGCAAAATAGAAGCTCAGGGACAGTACCCAGGCCCTGAGTTCTAGTCCCAGGATCAGTACAAGAAAAAAAAAGGACAAGAAAATTAAGGTAGTAGGCATCAGGCATCATGCAGGAAGTGAATGCATCTCAAATTCTTCTTTTCCATGATCTTGGGGGTACCAGGTACCCTCGCTGGTGCTCACTGATGCTGGGGATTCTGAGTAAAAGCAGGACAATGCATGAGCACAGAGGAAAGGCAGCTGAGAGCACTGGTCATAGGCAGTCACTGCCAATCATAAGCAAGAAGCCAAACCTATCAGCATCCTACACATTGCATGGCTCCCTCTGTGAGCCTGGACCTTCCTCCCTCGTTCCCTCCCTCCTTCCTTCCCTCCCTCCACGTGGGATGTCCATTTCAGCCCAATGAAGTGTACCTTTCCAATCCTCTGTTCTCCTCACACAACACAGAAAAGTGATTAATTATTTTGGCATGCATAATAATGCCATTAATCAGGAAGTCTTCATTGGATATTAATGAGTGGACACGGTAGGCAATTGTATGAGTATTAGCAGTAATTTCACAATTGATTTGCTGGTATTGACAAGTTGAAACCATAGCAGCGGAAGATGAAGTGATGTAATTCCAACTGATTAGGAAAAGGTGATCAAATAGGCATTAAGTAAATGAAGAATTTCAATTGGGCATTCTGAGTGAGCCAACAAAATTTCAAAGAAGGTGCCAATTAAATTTTCATGTTCTAGCCATTGGTATTCAGGAAAAGGCTCTCTCCTTTCTTTTTAATTTTTTAAAAAATTGTTCAATTATGCTTTTTTTCACACACGAGAAGAAAATACTTTTGCTAAATGCAGATTGCCTGATGCCTGAAAGAGGCAGATGGGGAGATTTGACAGGCCTAATTGTCAATTTTGCTTCAG
Organism: Megascapheus bottae; assembly: GCF_031878675.1. NCBI lineage: Eukaryota > Metazoa > Chordata > Mammalia > Rodentia > Geomyidae > Megascapheus > Megascapheus bottae. Next base: position 32,763,978 of record NC_143529.1, on the reverse strand, counting down.
AAAAGGATTTATAATTTGAACATTTTTGTATCATTATGCGTTCTTTTTGTACCAGTCAGTCTTTCTTGAATTGGTGCTTTGGGTATTTAAGAATATCTTTTAGCTGGGTGTTAGTGGTTCATGCTTATGATCCAGCTTGTCAGGAGACTGAGATCTGAAGATCACGATTCTCAGACAGGAAAATCCATGACACTCTTCTCTCCAATTAACCACCAAAAAGCCAATAATAGTACAAGACATTTCCTTGCATTATTGATGCAAGACATACTTTGATTCTGACATTATTATTAAATCTGAGTAATAATTGTAAAAAGTAGGCATCATTTAAGAAATAAATCCCATGTTACAAGTTTGTCTTGGAGACTGAGTAGGAGGCTGAGTGAGTTCATTGCATGGCTGTTTTCTGTGCAAACTCTTTTCTTTCAGCACAAACAATTCCTATGACGGAATCCAGTTCTCAGTAGTGGTCTGGGTCAGGCCTTTGGGAGGTGACTTCCTCCATGAATGTTTTCAGTGTCCATACAAAGAAAACCTCAGAGGGCCCTCTCACCCCACTGTCTTGTGGAGAGATGGCCAATCATGAATCTGGAAGAGGGCTCTTACTAGATCTCTACTTTGCCAGTGCCTCGGACTTCCCAGAGAAGTAACTTGTGTTGCTAAAGCAGCCCAAACAGTAAGACAGGACTTCTTTCAAATAATGCTGGTTGGTGCTGCTGCTGTTGATGATGGTGGTGATGATGGTGATGAGGACGTAGAGCCCATGTCCTGTGTTTGCACTGTGTTAAAGGCTCACCCACATTACAACCTCCTATCGTAGCAACCATCCGGGAGGTGTTACCTTTATTTCTAAAAGAAGGAGCCCAAGGTAGAGAGGTGTTCAGTTCCCTTCCACCAACCCCACTGTGATAGAAAGGGAGCCACTCAGATGCCCAGCCTGGCTCCGTAAACACTAAGGAGGAGTGGGGAGGGGAGTATGGCACAGTTTGTATTTTGTGAGCTTGTGACACTACCTAGCAGCTGAAAGACAGTTCCATTTGATCCCTGGGGCTGATTTGTTTGTAGGCCTATATTGATTAGAGTAGAGGCTGAGCCATTATAATCCAGACAGCTCAAATGCAGTGGCTTAAAGAAATTACAAGTTAATTAATTAGTTCATCACGTTGCAAACTAGAGGTGGTTAGTGCAGCATGCAGACTCCATCCCTAGAGTTACTCTAGCCTCCTGGCTGCCAAGGTCGGTCACAGGGGTGTGCCAGCCAGTTGGGAGGGAGCGAGGGGAGGGATCACAGCCCCACTCAGTTATTCTGAATGATTATTGAAGCAATGGGAAGAAGAAAAGGCTTGTCTGATTTCAGACAAGTAACATGATCTAATATTAATGGCAAAAGGGGAGGGAGACAGGAACGAATTCCTGAAAGGAATTAAGCAGAAAGTGTGGCACTGTAGGAGAGTCACCTCTGCTGTGCAAATACACTGTTGCTTTGTTGTTGTCTAGAATGCCAGCTTTGGAAGGATGCTCTAGTGATGCCATGTGCTATTTTTTCCCCCCTTATAGTATTGAGGATTGAACTTAGGGCCTTGCTCTTGCTAGTCAGGCGCTCTGCCACTTGCACCATGCCTCCACCTCATTTTTGTCTTGGTTATTTTAGAGGTAGGGTCTCACTTTATCCTAGGATGGCCTGAATTATGAGCATCCTGTTTAGGATACCTCGTGTTGCTGGGGTGATAAATACACACGCTTTGGGCTCCCAGGCTTCGGGCTTGTCGTGTCACCACACCCTGGCATTGATTGAGAGGGACACATGTGAACCTTTATGCCTGGGCTGGCCTCGGGAAGTGATCCTCCAACGTCTTCCTCCTAAGTGGAATCACAGGCTTGAGCCACCATACTTATTCTTTCTGTTCATTTTTAAACTTTCAGTTTATACTCATTCATTCATTTGTGCTAGTAAAGGAACTTGAACTCCAGAGCCTTGTGCTCTCACTCAACTTTATTGCTTTACCATTTGAACCTTGGCTCCAGTTCAGCTTTTTTCAGGTTTATTGGAGACAGAGTTTCAGACTTTTCTGCCTGATTTTTTTTTTTGCCAGTCCCGAGCTTAAGCTCAGGGCCTGAGCACTGTCCTTGGTTTTTTCTCAAGACTAGTGCTCTACCACTTGAGCCACAGCACCACTTCTGGATTTTTCTAAGGAATCGAACCCGGGTCTTCGTGCATGCTAGGCAAGCGCTCTACCAGTAGGCCAAACTCCCGGCCCTCTGCCTGAATTTTGTTTGAAAACCTCTCGCCTCAGATCCCAGCCTCTTGTGTACATTAAAGGCAGGAACCACCAGTTCCTGGCTTTCTGTCTTGGAAGTTTTGGAGTTCTTTCATCAGAAGGGTAGATGAATCAATTGGGGATGCAGTCGGGATGTGGACAGGGTAACATGGGAATTGTCAGTGTCTCTGACAGCAACTTTTGCTGAGAATGACTTAATTAATTTTTAGGTAATAGCAGGCTGATTGCTTCCCCCCCTAAAATATCATTGTGTTATCCTTACAATTTTTCCCCCTAAGAGAAAATCACTTCCATGTGATTTTTCAGTCGTTGGTCTAAGGTGTAATCCACCTGCTGAATTGGATGAGTAGCAAAGGTAAGAAAATGGGCAAAAATACCTGCAAGGAGCCATTGTAGCCTCTAATTTTGATAGCATTTCAAGCCATATTTTACTCAGATATTAAGAGAAAATGATTTCTTCTTTTAAGGGCAAATTTCCCCAAATGCATCTCACCCTTTTATGCATCAAAATGTCCAAAACAACTAACCAACCAAGCAACCAAAACCACTGAGTTTCTAATACATAGATGCACATTAGCATAAGTGAGACCAAAGAGGAGACAGGTTCTTAAGATCAGGGTGTCAGTGGGCCTTGTTTTTGTGGCTCCCTCCAATGAGGTCTCCTTCTGCCCTTTCTCTAGCACTGTCAAAGACAAATTTACTTGTCAGGATTTATAATGGCATAGTTTAAAAATATTATTTAATTTTCTTTAAATAATTGCTCAAAGGTGTTTCCATTCAGCATGTCAATCTCTGTGTACAAGGCATCTCAATTATTATAGGACTCTAGGCATTCACATACAGTGAGACCAAAGGAGGCCTCAGGGGAGGAATACAAAGGCTCAGTGCCTCTGATTACATAAAATAATATTTAGTGAAATGAATGTAAAGGGTATTCAGTTCAACATATCAGTCTTCATGTACAAAGCATCTTGATTATTGTCACTGTCACAGATTTTTAGAGCCAGGGTTGGTAAAATAATTTACTTACCCAGAATAGAAGGAGCAAAGGTTTATTAGGAAGTTGTACAAGAGAGACACAGTGGGAAGAGGAGCCTAGTGAGCCTCGATAGAGATGGGAATGGGATTTCTGCCTTAGGTTAGGCTAATTTTCATCGACTCTCTTTTTGTGGATATTAGTAATTGGCTAGCTCTTCTTCAGACCATGGCTGAAATTTCATAGCCAGCACACATCTTGGGAGCTCAGTGTTAAGCCCTTATTCCATCGGGCCCATGTTGCCTGCTCCACCCTTGTCTGCATCCCAGGCAGCTCATTTCACACCCTTGGCTCACTCCTCCCTGGACTTTGGTAGTGTCTGTCCACCATGCCTCCTTCACAAGGGGTCTGCCCACACACACTGTATGTTGGGTCACAGATCTAGTGTGAGACTCGGGTGTTGTGACTTCTCTCCTTCCCAGTACCCATGCCGGTGGAAGAGCCCGGGGCCCGCAGCTGGAGCTGTGATGCAGTCTGGGACCTCTCAAATCCTTCATGCCTAGCTGCTGTCAGTTGTGGGCCTTGCTGGTCTCGGAACAACATTTATAGGTTGTAGGTGTGTGCCAGGGCTCTCCCAGTCTTCATAGGAAACCTTGGCACAGTCTGTTTTCAATAGCTACTGCTTAAGAATTTATGGGCAGGCTTGTAGTTTTTTAATCTTCCACATATACTTTGCCTTGAGCAGGAATGAAAATGGTCTTTAGGCAAACGACTGAAGCGAGATGAGCAAATCCCACTTGCTATTAATCCCAATGAGGTGTTAACTACAGAGTCCATTTAAGACTCTTTAACGTTAATATTAAAAAAGAGAAAAGCAGCAAAGCAAATAGTTAATGGCCTGAAGTCAGCCATCTTGTGTGCTTTAATGGATGCTTGACCACTGCAGTCCACAGATAATGACTGGACCTCTTTCACTCTCTTTGTACCAAGGGAGTGAGTTGGACAAAGTTACTGTTTTTAAACAGCCTGTAATGATTGCTGGGCATGTCGTTACTGTGTTCATTAGCACGGTTTGCCACTGAGGATAAGAGCAGGGGGTGTGGATTTTGTGCTGGAAGGTACGTAGCAGAAGTAGGAAAGGAGACACGAGGGAGTCAAAGAAACCCAGATTTTCTTTGTCACCTCTAACTAGTTAACTTGGGACATGCTCCCAGATGTTACCTTGATAATCCTTGCAAAGACTTCTCCTTTATTACAGGCTTGAAAACATTTAAATTCAGGGAACTCACCCTGTTGTGTAGCAGACAGAAGCGAGTCCGTCAGGCCAGTGCTGTTTTCCTTCCACCTTCTCTTCCCCCTTCCTTTCCCAATATCTGAATATTGAACAAACTGTGGAGTCCTTGCCATATTTTTTTTCTTCCCCTTCATGGACTCATGTGGCCACAAGTCTGACACCATTCAATACTTTATGCTCCTCATGTCCAAGAAATCTCTTTTTTCACCACAGAAAAGAAATCCTATTGACATTTCTACATCATGTCATTTTTCCAGTATGCTTATATTGATACTATATGATGGCAAGTATATTAATAGTCACCTAACTTTGCAATACTCGTCTTACTTGATGAATATTAGACTACAGAACTTGGTTTCAGAGCCCATCCATTCACGTTCCTCTCCGCTCCCTCCCCAGTAGGTTTTCTTTATCTTGTGGTTTTTCAATAGCATCTATATTCGGATGAGTAATCACTTAAGTCTTCAGTCCTGATATTGCTAACTTCCTGTGTCCTTTGTCCAGCTACCACCAGTCTGCCTGTTCCATTTCTGGATCTCAGCAGCATTTCAAATCCACCTCTGTCAAGTCCCATGCATGGTTGCATATGGTTTCTTCTTGTCCCTCATATCCTATGTCTGACAAAGTCGTGGTTCTTCTCTTCTCCCTTCTCTTTCTTTCTCTTCTGTCTTCCTTTCAGAAGTCTCCCCTTTCCCACTTTTAATTTGCACTAGGCTGTAGTTAGCGCTTCCTGTGCAGGGATAGTCTTCAGTCTTTGAGATGGTCACAGAAACCCAGGTGCAGGCAGAGGCCTGAACAAGTCTTTCCGACCAAGTCTTTCTGACTTGGGAACAGCACTGCCCCCTGGATTTTACAGATAGATGAGAAAACTGCTCTCAGAGGCTCACAAGGGCATCTCTCATTCAAAGTAACCGTGACTTTAATTATGATATTAATTAGGTGACTTACATCTATTTTTCTTAAATTTATTTTTTTCTACCAGATCCGTGATTCTTAAGTGGGAAGCTTACAACTGAATTATTTAGGCAACATTTTTTTTTTCTTTTTTTGGTTTGGTGCCAGTACTGGGCCTTGAACTCTGGCCTGAGTGTTGGCCCTGAGCTGCTTTTGCTCAAGGCTAGAGCTCTAATTACTTGAGCCATAGAATTGTTTGCAGCTTTTTTGAATAGTTTATTGGAGATGAGAGTCTCACAGACTTTCCTGGCTTTGAACTGTGGTGTTGGATCTCAGTCTCCTAAAGAGCTGTATTTACAGATGTAAGCTATCAATACCTGCAAATTTGGAGTAGCAGAAACCAATAATGAGTCATCTTTGTGCCTTTGAAATCCAATATGGTACCACATTGGTCGATGTGAGCTTGGTCAATGTTCATTGAGGAATTGGGAGCAAATTGTCTAGAGAAATTTACCTCAGCCTTCAGCTTAAGGCTACTGCCTTACCCCTTGAGCCACAGTGTCAATTCCAATTTTCTGGTTAATTAGAGATAAGAATCTCATGGACTTTAGTGCCTGGGCTGGCTTTGAACCACAATCCTCAGATCTCAGCCTCCTGAGTAGCTAGAATTAGGTGTGAGCCACCGTGCCTGGATACCTTGTATATTTTTAACTATGTGCTCATTTAGGTTATTTACTAGTTAAGTAGAATTTTAGAAATAACATTTGGAAGGAAGTCTCTTTTACATAATTATGGGGCACTGTTGTCCAAACGCTTAATGAGCGGACTTAGAAAGTAATTTAATGTGAATTTAGAGAACAAAGAGGAATTGTAAAAAAATAGTTATAATTACTGGGATCGATGTTATGTCTATTATTTTATGTGTAGAAATGGAATAAGACCTCTTGTAGCACACCCTATGTTACTGGAAGCTGATAAATAACTATATTTTAGTAACCTGGTATTTATGTATTTGCATAAATACCAGTGGATGATAAGAAATTCTGGTACCTTCCCTTAGGGAATTGTCTTTGCTACTCAAGTTGTGTGTGTGTGCCTGTGTCTTGACCTCTTTCAGTGTCTTAGGGGAAGCTCAGGAATGAAGGAGGAAGGGTAAGAAATGCAGCTATTCTAGTCAATGTTCATGATGTAAAAACTGCGCTACGTAACTGAAGGGTAGAGATGGGAGGAAGTGACATTGATCAGGATGCACTGTACTCACAACCTGACTTAGGGAATTGAAACCTCTTTGGACAACTACATAGTAATAATAAAAATGGATGATAATAATAAAAGGGGTTGGAGGCATGGCTAAGTTGGAAGAGCACTAGCCAGTGAGCAAAAACATCAGGTACCAAGTTCGAATCTCAGTCTCAGACCAAAAAATAAAAGGATATTAATGAAAAAGAATTACTGTCACCACAGTAAGTTAGAGTAATCAGGGCCTGGCACACGAGGTTGTACACCTGACGGTGGATACACCTGCTGGAGCAGACGGTGGGCTGCAATATTGAGGAAAAAGCTATAATGAGTGAAACTGGAGCTGCCCCGGTGGTTCTAAGACTGGCTGAAGGGAGAGTCCGTGCGAAGCGGAGCAGTGTGGAAGTTTCTGGAGACCAGATGAGATGAGCAAGATGTTTCCACAGTGTGGGGCTGTGAAATCAGAAGTGGACTGCTGTTCGGAAGAGGATCTCTCTCCTGAGCCCGTTCATTTCCTTCCTTCCTTCCTGAAACCAGTTCACAGAAAGAAAATAGCTATGGACATAAACCACACCAGCATCAGACCTATGGTTCCTGTCCTTTCTGAGGTTCCGTACCATGTGGGGTGACCCTCATCTCGATTCACGGCAAGATGAAGGCTTCAGTAAGCCTTGTTTCAATGTGCAGGACAGATGGGGGTGCAACCCAAAGACTGACTTCCCTCCATTGTTGGAGCCACTCTCAGAGCTGGAAGACCTGTCAGCTTTCCCACCAACCTTTGGTAACACAATTACTGCACCTCAAAAGCCCAGCCCAAGGGCCCTGGAGAAAGCTACAATACTCAGGAGGCTGAGATATGAGGATCATGGTTCAAAGCCAGCCCAGGCAGAAAAGTCTGTGAGACTCTTATTAACTCTAATTACCAACCAGAAAAATAGAAGTAGAGCTGTGGTTCAAAGTGGTAGAGCAATAGTCTTGAGTAAAAAAAGCTCAGGGGCAACGCGTAGGCCCTGAGTTCAAGTTCCAGGGTTGACCAAAAAAAAAAAATAGCAATGTGTGACCACCACCTAATGAGATGATAAAGTTGGCATACAAGCTAGACTGATGTGACTTGTTTTCTCTTTTGTATCCAGATTTTTATGGGTATTTTAAGGCAATGCACTTATGAGAACAATATGTATATATGCATCACAAAAAGGAAATTAGTAAAGCGAGGGAAAAAGGGTGTTAGAAAAATTGAAAAGGTGAACACAAAGTCATTCTGAAACCGTGGATTCAGGTAGCAGGATGCTCTGCTTTTCTTTTTCCTTTATTATTTTGCTGTTGTTAATATATTTTTACATAATATTTTTATTATTTTTAAGTAGCTATGTAAAGGAGTTGCCATTCACCGAAGCAGTTTATGAATCCAACCCACCCCTTTCCTTACTTGCCTTGCGTTTAGGTTACGTATTGATTTATTTTCACCATTTAACACACCGGTTTATGTGCACAGTGCATCTTGATCTGTGTCATGACTTCAACATCCTCACCCTCCACTCCTTTCTCCCAATTCTCCAGTCTGTGGAATATATAATGAATTCTCCACTGCACTCTCTCCCTTCCTCCCTTCATTCTTCTGTCTCTCTCCCCTTGGTCCCACCTCCTGGCACTTATTTTTGTTGGGCTTTGACTTATTCTTTTAAAAGAATTGTACCATTTGTGTTCTCTATAGAGTCTATTATGCTTCAGTTCATTCATTTGTAGCCCCTTCTTATCACCCAGTTGTGTTTACTTATAGGTTTATAACTTCTCACAGCCTGCTTGGAAGTAGTGACAACTGTAACTTTATAAAGAAGCTAAATTAAACATTTATTTGCATAATATTTAAAATAGATATATGACTAAGGAAATGAATATAGGGTTTCTTTATGCACAAGTCTTAAGCCATGTTTTGCACATTTTCTTTCCACTTTTCTTTTGGGGACACGGAGGCTGGAGTTTGGATGTAAGGCCTCACACTTGCTAGACAGATGCCTTCCATATTATCCACGTCCCCTGCCTTGCTGTATATACATTTTTGTGTGTATTTTTGCTCACAGCTGGCTACAGACAGTGATCCTACCTTCAGCTTCCTACCTATCTAGTGTGATAGGTATCTGGCATGATTGATTGGTTGTCATGAAGTATTGCTAACCTTTTTGCCCAGGCCATTCTTGAGCTGTGATCTTTCTGGTCTTTGCCTCAATTACAGGCAAGAGACACCATGCTGATGTACGGTGCACATTTTTAATAAAGAAATAAATGATTACATATTTAGGCACAAACTCCTTTCCTGCCCATCTCTGCTTCCTTTCTTTCTTTCTACTGAGATTGTTTTTTTTCTTTCCATGCATCTCTACATAATTTTTACTGTTTATATATTTACACATAAAAGAGCTTCATGCTGCTCTATATGTTGTAATGTTTATATAAATATAAATAATGTCGAGAGAAAAGCAAGTAGAAGAATATTTTATATATTATGGCAGCTAATCATTTTCAGGTTTTATGCATTATAAATTTTATTTTGAAGCCTGCGTCTGGCCTACCATCTTTGTTTATGGTGCCTAGATATATATATATAATTTAAATGTCTATTTATACAATTTAGGTTTATATAGAGTAAAATTGAGTTATATTTATGATCCATTTTATGTCTCATTTCATACTCTGAGATCAGTGAAACAGCTAACATCTTATGTTTTCTACTTGGAGTTGTAAAGTTTTTTGGCCATCTTAGTTCTTTTTATTTTTATATTTTTGGTCTTAGTCCTAGGGCTTGAACTCAGGGCCAGGGCATGGTCCCTGAGCTTTTTTGCTGCACACTGGTGCTCCATTTCTGGCTTTTTGTGGTTAATTGGAGATAAGAGCCTCATGGATTCTTCTGCCCAGGCTGGCTTTGAACTGCAATCCACAAATCTCAGCCTCCTGAGTAGCTAGGATGACAGGCCTGAGCCATCAGCATCCAGCCTCAGATTTATCATTTTTAAGCCATCTAGATTTAATTTTATGTATAATGGGAAATGGAGATTAGAATATACTTCTTTTCCTGGTAATGGAATTTGTTTCAATTGTTCTATAGCCAATTGTTTTCTCTTTTACATTCCCCCCCACTGATTCCTGGTGCCATGTGGGAATTAAAAGTCTTTTGGCATCCAGGTGCCAGTTGCTCATACCTGTAATCCTAGCTACTCAGGAGGCAGACATACGAGGATTGTGGGTTGAGGCCAGCTCACACAGCAAAGTCCACAAGACTCCCATATCCAATTAACTATAAGAAAAGCTGGAAATAGAGATGTGACTCAAGTGATAGAGCACTAGCCCTGAGCAGAAAAACTCAGTGAGAGCACCCAGACCTGAGTTGAAGCCGCAAGACAAGCACACACACACAAAAAGAGTCTTTTGTCTTAAAACATCTATGCATACTTATAAAAATATCTGTAATACTGAGACTCTTGGACTTGGTTTTATTCTTGAACAACACCTAGGACTAAATATCTTGGCATATTCATGAATTTTGGTAGTATTTTGCTTTGGAATAAAAAGTTACATTTAATAAGAGGATTACATTGTAATAAAAAGGTACTTGTTTACTAAAATATTACTAAAAAGATACTAAGAAATTTATTCTCCATTCCAGCTAGAAGCTGCATTGATTCCTCAATATTCTAAGTATATATATATATGTATATATATGCTTAAATATCTGCATTAACTACTGGCATGAATGGCTGCATTATATACCTAAAGCTCCTTCAGTGATAAATAAGACACTTCAGTGATATCACAATCAATATTCAGCTTAGTGTTTAGCTATGATTAGCCCAATTTTGTTAGCTGAGATTATCCATTTTACTAGATGGATAAAATGGATATCACAAAGTCCAATTGGTGATCCTGGAATTGCTCACTAATAAGACCGACACAAAATGTTCGTACACTGGTGTTGCCTGCCCACCTGCAGGGAAGTCATAGCTGCTGGTTAGACTGCTGGCAGGATGGGAATTTGTAACACTTGGGACTTTCCAAGGCACTCAGGAGGAGAAGGTTTGAGTGACAGGGGAAGAGGGGGGTTCAGAAGCAGAGACTGAATTCCAAGATGGCGCACAGGGATGGGATTGAGAGAGTCCCCAGCAGGAACAAGTGAAGGAGCACAGGTGGTGTCTGGGGTGATGGATGCCCCTTGCTCTTGACCTGTCCAGATGGAGGATCACACTTCACTCCTATGTGCTACATTTTTTTTTTTTTTGGTCAGATTGGAATGCTACCTAAATGAAGCTCAGAGTTGGTAGGGGGTCTGCTGGTGAAGGATTGCTTGACTGTTGGGATTGTTTCATTTTCTTTCAGGTTTTGTGAATGATTCTGTTACTAAGTCTATCGTGGCTTTGCGTTTGACTCTGGTGGTAAAGCCCAGCGTGTGCATGCCCAGAGATGGCCGCCCCAGGGATGTGGAGTGCTCAGGAAGGGGTACCTGCACCACGAAGCCATCGGAGGTAAGGGCTCAACCGGGCAGCCTGTGCACATATATTTGCATAAATAAACACAAGTGTGTGAATGTGTGTGTGTGTATGTAAAACCAGGATAATAGAGCAGAGACCCTGTATATTTGCCGAAGAAGCCTTCCGAGTCTCTGGCTTCAATTATGGATGAGTATACAAAAATCTCCCTATAATTTGTAGTAAGTTTGTGCCCAGATACATCATCCAGCTTTGGAATGAAATAAAGATTGTATCTGGTCACAGAATCAAGAGAAATGGAAGAAGACAAATATAAGTGCAGTCATTTGCTTCTCAGAGTTTGGAACTGTTGTCTGCTAGTGTGATCATTTTCCTCCTAAGTGTTAGTTTCTCTAACAGTGATGCCAGAGGTGCCAATGACAGAGGAGAGCAAGAGAAGGAATGGGGTTGAGGCAGGGGTGAGAGGTGGGCCTGTCAGGTTTGGCCTTGTTGGAGCCAGCGTCATGGACATAGATACCAGCAAAGTTGCTTGGATCCTTTCTTTTCTCCACAAATAATGAGGTGGGAGAAGTTGGAACAGAAGAAAATTCTATTTGAAAATGAGAGTCAGGAGTGAGAGAAGGGGCAGATAGACTCTCGGATACTGGAGTGTTGGTAGAAGCCCCCAGCTGGCACTTCTGTCTGGGAAGGCTGCCATGTACTGCCTGAAGTCCTGTCCCCTGCTTCCCAGGTGATGAAGAGGAGAGGGTAGACTTCTCAAGACAATCTAGCCCAGGGAGGGCCTAGAAATCTGTAGTCCACTTGTGGTGTTTATGGAGCCTCTCTCTGTCTCTGTCTCTATCTCTGTCTCTCTCTCTCTCTCCCCCTCTCTATTTACTTTATGTGTGCACCCATCTGGGGTCTTGAGTACAGAGCCTGGCCACCACCCCTGAGCTTTTCGGCTCAAGGTCTAAACTTTACTACTTGAGCCGCAGCTCAACTCCACTTCTAGCTTTTTATTTTATGTTTAATTGGAGTTAAGAATCTCATGGGGCTGGGAGTTTGGCCTAGTGGTTAAAGTGCTTGTCTAGAATGCATGAAGACCCAGGTTCGATTCCTCGGTACCACATACATAGAAAAAAGCCAGAAGTGGTGCTGAGGCTCAAGTGGTAGAGCTCTAGCCTTGAGAAAGTCCAAGGACAGTGCTCAGAACCTTAGCTCGAGCCCAGAACTGGCAAAAAAAAATAATAAAATAATAATAAAAAAAAGAATCTCATGAAATTTCTTGCCCAGGCTGGCTTTGAATAGTGATCCTCAGATCATAGCCTTGTAAGTGCTAGGGTTATGGCTCACACGGCCAGCAGCTCTCTTGACTGACTGACTATCTATCTATCTATCTATCTATCTATCTATCTATCTATCTATCTATCTATCTATCTCTATCCATCCATCCATCTCAGCCCAAGGTGGGTGCCTGTCCTCTGTGCAGGTCTGCTCTAGGGTGTTTTCTCTACCTGGCCACTCTCTCTGAGTGCAGCTGCCATCATCTCTCCCTGTCTGCTCACATTTTCTCTCTCAAACTCTTACTCAGCACTGTGGAGTCCCTGGGCTCTCCCACATTTGTTTGCAGTCACATAGGGCACGGACCTGAGGGTAAGAGTCTGGTGATCAGTCCCAGAAGGAACTGTAGCAGTGACTGGGACCTTTGTACATGCAGTGTGGTGCTTGTGAGTTTTGCAGGTGGACTCTGGGCCCCACCTGGAACGCCGAGGTCGGGGCACCAGTCCTACTCAGGGTCTGCTCCCTCAGGGACAGGATTCCACTCTCCACTTCCAGCTTCTCTTCTCTAACGTCCTTCTCTTTCTTTTCCCCTCCCCAGTTCCTACATTCTTCCACTCAAGTTAATGTCCAGTGAAAAAGTATGATCTGTCCCAGGCTGACTTTAAGGTTAGCAAGGTTAATTTTCTTGGACAACCCGATGCGTGTTCTAATCGCCATGTAAACTTTGATGAATGAGGGGAGAAATTTGGGGAGAAGTTTTCAAATGCTGCTCACCCTCTTAGAAAGTCATGATTTTCCTGTCTTAAGTATGATCTGGCAGTTGCTTTAAATTATACTTTTTTCCTGTTTGATTTTTCCACTGGGAAAGACAGAAAATTGAAGGGAGGGGTTGAGTTGGGAGGACTGGGGAACATGATGAAAGCGGTGGCAGTGAAGATGCCTCGAATTCATAAACTGATTTGTTGAGTGGTAACTCCTTTGTACAACTCCTTAAAAACAATGAGAACAGGGGCCGGGAGTTTGGCCTAGTGGTTAAAGTGCTTGCCTAGCATGCACGAAGACCCAGGTTCGATTCCTCGGTACCACATACATAGAAAAAAGGCCAGAAGTGGTGCTGAGGCTCAAGTGGTAGAGCTCTAGCCTTGAGAAAGCCAAGGACAATGCTCAGGCCCTGAGCTCAAGCCCAGAACTGGCAAAACAAAACAATGAAAACCTAATTTTAAAAAGGCAGAATGTGGTCAGGAACTCTACAGAGGGAGTGGTGGAAAGAATCATTTCTGCTAAACCTCTGAAAATAGATTCAGAGGTAATGCAAGGGCATGGGGGAGGGAGGATGGAGAGGATACTTGGGGATGGGTCCCCAGACGGTGCCTTCTGCATCTCAGGGTCTTCCATCTATGGCAGTGGGGACCAATCCACTCTCTTTCCTGAGGGAAGCCTCATTGATGAGTGCATTTGGTGGGAAAGAAAAGCAAAAGATGACGAGTTGTCTTCTGTGACAGCCAACGCTGGGGTTGGTAGGGTCATGTATCAGGAAAACAATGAGAAAGCAACAAAGAACCCATTTGATAAAGAGAGGGAGTGAGGGACTGCAGGTCTGCATGGAAGGGCTATGCAGATGGCTGGAGAACTGAGAAAGACAGTGTCAGCCAAAGAGAAGTGTCTCATAGGAGCAGGGGCTGCTTCTGGGACCAGTGACATGTGATCTTAGCACAAGTGTGCTGTGAGCATGTGCTCAGCACATAGGACTCTTCCATGAGAAAGCTGCAGGGGGGTGGGGAGGAAGGCGGGCAGCCTGGAGCTTAAAACCAGCTCTCTGGAAAGGCAGCAGACACATTTAACATCTGGCAGGCCACTTGGCAAACCTTGTGAAACCTGAGAAAAATGATTCAAAGTCTTGGTGAGGAATTTAAGCTGAATTTAACAGACCCACTTCAGAGGAAGCAACTCTTGATTAGGGGTACCAGCTTTTCTCATGAACATCCAGCATCCTTCTTTCTTCCCTGTCACCTCCCAGAAACACTTGATTTAACTCTAGAGTCTCTGCAGCTGTTGTTTCTGCATCAGGTCACTGTGGCCAGTGACCATAATAGCTATTGTAGTTATTTCTGGGTGACTGTTCAGCAAAGGATCAGGCTGGCATTACCATGACCAAGATCCACCACTTTGGGTCATGTTCCTCTTGGAACAAAATGCAAATCAAGCCACCTCTGCTGAAGAAAGCAGGATGGAAAGGTGGTTCATTGGTTTCTGTGTCTACTTGAGTCGTGTGGCTTTTTGTGGTGCTGTCAGGTAGTTACAGTGATTTAGCAGTAGTTTTCCAGCAATAAAAGATCACGACCTTTTCACTGTCTCCTAAAATGAGGTGTTATTTGGTCCAAACTTCTACACTGCGAGAGAATCTACCGTATAGGACAACACATATGGAATCATGTTCGGTGATTTAATTTTATTGTTTCTAATCATTTTTATATTTTCTTATTAAATCATCCATCAAGATAAAAAGCAATTCTGTTATTTCCACACCCCTCTCAATGGGGAATGGAACTCAATTCTCCCCCTGTCAGCTGTACTTTGGCGAGGGGATATTTCTCAATTCTGGGTTGATAAATGGTAATGATAGAACTGGTTATTCGGAGATACTGCACTGTTCGGGGAAGGATTTTTTTTAAAATTTTTACTGTGTTGCCCAGGACCTTCCTTCTTGTTTTCTGAAGGCTGCTTTGTTACAAGAGTTGATTCTGATCTGTCTTTCTTTTGACAAAAATAAGCTGGCTGTTGATCCACTATTTATGTCTTTGAACTTCATCCACAAATTAGTTACCCTACGGGCTCCTGGCTATTTGGTGACTGGTCCCCAGATCATCTTTCCAGTGAGTATCGGGAAATCTGTTTGCTGGCCTGAGTGTTAAGCCTTCTGAGATCCAGATTAGATACAGGTTGTTCATAGTTGTTCAAGATTGTCCAAGGAAATACAACAATCAGACGAGGATTTGAAATAGCCGGTGCCATTGTGATGGAGTCTTGATGCAGCCAGACTCTGATGGTGGAGGCCCATAGATTGGAGAGTGAGGAAAGAATGGTGACCTGTGTCTAAAGGCTGTTGCCCCCCCCCCAGAAGAAGCTGAGGTTGAGGAGGAGTCTGGATGCCATCCACGGGCCAAATTTTCTCTTGCTTTAGCAGTTTGGTTTTTTATTTCATTCAGATCTTCAACTTGATTGAATGAGGCCAACCTCACCTTTCATCCTCTGCTCATCCTTCACATGATGAGGAATGATTTACTTTATTTGAGACCTGATTTAAACATGAAGCCCATCACAAAGTTATCCTCACAGAACATCCACATTAATGTGGCACCAGATATTTACGCCCGGTGGCCCAGCTAAGTTGCTATATAAAAATAAATTGATGACAAGATTTTCTGTATTCTCTAATTTCTCTCTTGCTCTCTTTCTACCCATTCCAATCTTTTGTTCACAAGGCTGAGGGCATTTTGAAAAACCCTTTTTACCGTGAATAAATAGCCTGGGGCCCGTGACAGAAATGTATCTTCCAA
Organism: Megascapheus bottae; assembly: GCF_031878675.1. NCBI lineage: Eukaryota > Metazoa > Chordata > Mammalia > Rodentia > Geomyidae > Megascapheus > Megascapheus bottae. The sequence goes on along the minus strand of NC_143529.1, from coordinate 32,748,004 downwards.
CCTCCTCCTCATCAACTCTCATGCCTTTTGTTGGACAGGGGTGTGATTCTGATATGCAAGGAAATGGTGGATGATAGTCCTAGAATCAGAGGCCTGGAGAGCATGCTTTCCAGGACTCCATTCTGGCTGTCTTCCTAAAGCGATCAGGCAGCATGTTTTTTACTCACAGATTGCATTGTCAGCCTCTTCAAGACCATTCAGCATGAATAATAAAACGTCAGTGCTGAGATATGCTCGATTCACAAGCATCCCATCATTTTCCTGTACAGCCCTGGTCTGTACTGATGATAAACGAAGTCAGCTCTTCATTGTCAGAAGGTCCCTGGAAGTCTCCTTAGGTCTTGCATGAGGAATCCATCACCTTTAGGGCGCTAGCTAGCGCTGGCCACTGGAAGTCTGTCTCCGGAGACAATGGACCTGGTGTCTTCTGCCTTTCCTTCTAGTGTGGGCCTGGACCTGAGGATGTGCTTCTCTGGGGCTCTTACTTCAGGACACCACCCTACCACCCTCTTGAGTGCTCAGGAGCCTGCTCTTCCAGCCTATGACGGTGCTCTTCCAGGTGGCTTTGACTTAGTAGTAAATGCCTCATTGACCAGAACCAGTGGCTTTATCCACAGCTGACAAAACTTGCTTTCTTCTTTTGTCCACGTGGCCTGGGCAGGAGGCACTGTCCTGTAGATCTGTCTGCCTTAGGTCATCTCCCCTGTGTCATTTCCTATTCCATGGAGAAAGCTGTGCTCTTGGTGAAGCTCCTAGCGAGTCCTTGTGTTGTTGGTTTTTTCATTTCAGGGCACTGGTGGAGCAGAGTGAGGGGTATTCACATGCAGATGCTCAAGTTTCTGAGCCCTCCCTCATCATGGTCCATGCATTCCCCCTGTCTTCATTCAGATCTTAGTGATTTCACCTGCCTGGCTGCTTCACTGTGTCCATCCTGTCCCCCACCCCATCTGACTCTTTGTCCCCTGCTCTCCCACCTCCCAGACTCTATCTCAGGTGTAGGTCAGAATCTCCCTGCTTCTAGACATGACCCCTAATCTTCAGTGCAAAGCAGTGACCTCCTATCAGGTCTGCTAGTATCTTCCGGTTCTTTGGAGATACAAGGTTCTTTGATTTCCACTTAGATTTCTTTCTTTCATTTTCTTTTTTTTTTTGCCAGTCCTGGGGCTTGAACTCAGGGCCTGAGCACTGTTCTTGGGCTTTTCTCAAGGCTAGAGCTCTACCACTTGTGCCACAGCATCACTTCTAGTTTTTTCTATGTATGTGGTACCAAGAAATCGAACCCAGGTCTTCATGCATGCTAGGCAGGCACTCTAGCACTAGGCCAAACTCCCGGGCTGTTTAGATTTCTTTATGTTCACTTCATTGCTGAGGTCTGGAGCGATTTCTGTGGCCCTAGCAGTTCCCTTGGGTCTGAGGAATACATGTATTTTTCTGTCAAGGCAGGGCCAGCCTGCAGGGATATGGAATGTCTCAGGGGCAGCATGCCCACCCGTGGCTCATTCATTAGAGCACAGTGTGATGTGTACTTGGACAAGTACACAGGTGTGCTCCTGGAGCCCAGAAAGATGCTTGTGTCAGATCCACAGTCACGGAAAGCTTCTCCAGGGAGTCTGGGGCAATGGGTTTCTTGCATTAGCATCTCGGGGTGGTCTATTCTGTACTCAGACAGCATGTACCTTCCCATGCAGGGACTACTACAAAAACCTCCATGAAAATCAATAGAAGGAGGAAAACATGGTAAGAAGCAAGTTCTCTGAGCTTTGAGTTAGAAGTTCACTTAGAGCTCCAAATTCGGTAATTGTAGGAACATGAAAAGTATATGGTGAATTCAGTTTTTATAAAGTAATGAATCATAAAATATTTTCTGACCTAAGGCTGTCTCTGAGATGGTGGACCCAGTGCATTGTAATGATCCCTTAGGAACATGTAAGGCAGCGCTGTCAAGCTAGTATTAAAAAAAAAGAAACAGGTCACAATGCTTTGAGCCTATTCAGTCTTTGATGCTGTTCTCTTGCGGCTTCGAAACCACTGGCAAATCTCTGTAGGAAGGCTGTGGAAGGTAGAAGGAAGAATGAGATGGCAGGGACAGATGCATAGTCACACACTCCTCAGAGAGCTGGGTCTCCCACCACATTAGTGTAAATGCAAAGAACAGCATTAGTGTAAATGCAAAGGCCCTCAAGAGGCTTGGAGAGAGAGTCACCGTGACCTGGAAGGGTTGTGAGAGAAAGGCTAGACGAGGAGATGAGGGAACCAATGAAGAATCAGTATATTCACCGAATCATTCAGCATACAAATAGCACGAACATGGAATAGCTCATGCCAGGCATCCCAGCCTTTCAGGAGGTGGAGACAGCAAGGTCCCAGTCGGAGACTGGCCTGGGCAAGAGCATGAGACAACAGGAAAAGGACTGAGTGAATGTGTGTGGGGTAGGGTGTAGTGTTTGCTAACAAGTATAAATCCCTGAGTTCAATTCCTAATACCGCCAGTATCAATAAAAAGCAGTTTCCCTCAAGATACAACACAGTGACTATTAGTGCAGACAGCAGACTGTGGCAGTGTAGTCCACTCTGTGTGTGGTGGGACCAGGGGTCCATGGCTCTGCTAATACGCTGGTGAGTTTTCTCCTGAAAGTGAGGAACAAGACCCAAATAGAGAGGGTACCATGTAAGTGGAATTGTGGATGATTTTAGCTTGATGAAGTGACATTTTGGAGAAAAGAAACTGCCATATTCTAAAACATTATTCTTCTAAGAAAGGAGGAAAAATGCCTCTCTCTTGGCTGACGAAATAGCTTGATGACCATGCTCATTAAACACTTGAGTCTAAGAAGACTCTTCTAACCTAAGACCATGCTGAAGCTGCTTCCAATACTTTTATTTGGAAAGGTGATTTGGAAAGATAGGATTTGTAGAAGCTTTCTTCTGGACCTCAATGAGCAAGTACTTTTATGAATCATAAAAATGCAAGCATTAGAAACACATTAACCACAGAGATCATAAACGTGAGTGAAGCTCTGCTGCCGTGTTTTAAATGGATATAGGAATGTGCTTGAATTATAACTCTTGATGCTATTGTAATTGAAAAGCCAGCTCTTCTTTTTATGTTATGGAACAGAAGGATGATCACTTTGTTGTCCATACAAAAATATGGCAGCATGTTTGAATCATTTATCATAAATTATTTTAAAAGATGATTCTGAAATTACATCCTAAAGGATGGCCATTTTGTCCCATTATTATCAGCCCTCAGCCTTTATTACGAGGGTCAACCCTTCTAAAACACATTGTGGAATGATGATGATGGTCTTGTTATATTAGGCAAGGATTATGTCATAGGTGACAGATTCAGGATCCTAGAATTTTCTCTTTTCTTCAAACTTGCATCACTTCTTCAAACTCTGCTCTAGAGAAAGGAATCCCAGCACTGTGCCAGAGAAGCTCAAGGCCCTCGAGCTTCACCTGCTGTGCTGACCACAATCAGGGGACCAAATGATTAAAAGGCTCTGTTAGCATGACCTCTCATAAGGTTTAAGAAGACTTAGCAACCTTCATCCATGGCTTTCTCTGGCATATATTTCTCTAGCACAGTGCTTGGATTCCTTTCTCTAGAGCAGAGTTTGAAGAAATGATGCAAGTTTGAAGAAAAGAGAAAAATCCCTGCACATGTGGCCTGGAAAGTGCGTGTGTGTGTGTGTGTGTGTGTGTGTGTGTGTGTGTGTGTGTGTGTGTGTTTGATTAGTCCCTGACTTTAGAGAAGATATGCTCATTTCAGAATGTCATTGGAGACAGATCACTGTAATTATTAGATTTCAACTCATGACTTTTCAAATCTGACATGGCTTTTCTGCCCAAGTACAGAGAAGAATCACCATGAAGCTCTCTGGGCTGGCTTTCCTTGTGTTCTGGTGAGGTGCCTTTTCTTGTCAGAAGTTTCACTGCCTGAGTCTCTAGGCTACAAAGGCTGCTGGCAGTGGTGCGGCTGAATAACCATTCAAGGGGACACCCCTCTTCTAGGGACCCCTGATTCTTCTCATTGCAGATGACTAATGGATCTTTGGGCCCCTTCATTCCCGTGTGCTGGAAGCACTAAGAATGCCCTGAGCCCAGAGCCACATCCTCACTGAGCGTCAGCAGCATGCACCCTCCCTACTCCGCAAATCAGAATAGCGAGATTAAAAGTCCTTAAACTGGACCCTTATCTGATGTCCCCAGACATTATCACCTTGTCAGCCTCTAGTTGTCTATCTCACCAGTGTGGCACTTTTGCTAGATTTTGGGAGGAGAATCCACTCTGTCCTTTCCCTTCCATGGTCTTCTGTGCTTGGTGGCCAGCTTTAAATATAAATAGCTTAAGTCTGATGAAATTGAATATTTTCATTTGTTATGATAATTGCTCCATTTTTTTTTTCTGTGATCTTGTCTTCGATTCTGAATACCTTTCTGTGGAATGCTACGTGGTTGTGAGTTACATGTGTCTGTGGATGCCACTTGCAACAGTGAAGGCAGCTTTAATGTCACTGGGGGAGACAGGCACATGGGCTTGCTGTGGGACATGAAGCTTGTTTAACTCAAGTGTCATCATGGAAGCTTGCTATGTCAATGCATACCTTGCAAGCTCAGCACTCAGGAGATGAAGGCAGGGGGATACTAAGTTCAAGACCAGCCTAAACTATATAGGAAGTTCCTGATATAGTGAGACCTTCATAAAACAAAACAAGGGGAAACAAACAAAACATTGTTATATACCATATGACTTGAGCTGAGTGAAAATTCCCTTGAAGATAGGACAGCTAGAGGTTCTGTTAATAGTGCTATTTACCAAGGTGTTTGGCTTCAGAAGGCCAGTGGTTTTCAGATGTGTTGACCTCAAGATTCCTTTCCATTCTCAGAAACAAATGAAGTTTTCAAAGACTTTTTGTGGAGGAATTAAAAATACTGAGTTCATTTAATAACCTTTTGGCACGTTAGGGCAAATAATACCTTGTAAATGAAAAACTGATACATTTTTTTTCAAAATAGTGCAAAGAATGGCATTGTTTTCCATTTTATAAATTTCTTTAATGTGTGGCTTTAAGGGGACAGCTGGAGTTTTACATTTGCTTTTCCATCAATCTGTTGCAATGTGTTGTTTTTGTTGAGGTCTGAAAAGAAAATTCAGTCTCACATAGACATTTTGTTGGAGAAGAGAAAAATGGTTTTAATAGCCTTTTCAGATAATTGTGGATCATCTTAGGACTATTCCCCCAAACCAGACATATGGTAGCTTCTTAAAGGTTCGTGGAAGGTGGGTGAGTCTGAAGCCATACCAGTAGTTTTTGCACACTGTTATGATACAATCTGTTTACTGATCTGTCTTGTATTGGGATCTTTCCTCCCATGCATGAGTTCTGTAACATTTTGCTTCAGTCATATGGAAAATACTAGACCACTGGGTTTTTTAGAGTTTCCAAACGTTGACACATTTCATGATGCAATATAAAAACATCACTTCTGTGATTAAATTCCCCAGAAATCTCATCAGAAGAGGCTTTGTATATTGGGAATCTGTCAAGTTTGTGATGGAAGATAAAACTTTCCCACTAACTCTCATCTATCTTTGACAGCTCAGATTTGATCTCTGACAACAAAAAACCGTTGGCTATTTCCCTCAAGGGACACACTTCTTTGTTCATTTGAGAGAAATGGTCTGCCAAACACCTAAGTTTGGGAAAGTGGAAGTTGATTTTTTAGTCATTATTAAAAGGAAAAATGGTCCTCCATGGAAAGCCGTGGTTAAGAGTGTTCGCTGGACTTGGGTGGTGGTAGAATTGTTCTCAGGTTTGTTAGCAATGTTAGGAATTGCACCCAATCACACATATGCTAACAGTCTGTCCCTTTTTCTCCTTCATCAAGGACATTCTAAGTGGGGCCGACATTTCCTTCTGGAAATGCTGGATGACCATCATCCAAGGACAGTTGCTTCGAATGGCATCCCGTGCTTGTAGAGGGACGGTGGAGTTTCTCACTGGCATACATTTTCCTTTTATCCTTGAGGCTACTGGGCAGTGAACTCAGCGCCGTGAGCTTGATAGAAGTCACGCCTCTAGCCAGCACCACTCTGTTGCCATCTTCGGTGCCCACGTGCATGTTGGAAGAGGCACATGTTTAATACTGTTTTAAAATAGCATTGTCCTCGGCTTCAGGGCCTGGAGGAGTTCTGGGAACTCCAGTTTTGAGAACATCCGTCTTGGTTTGGTTTAGGTCTTTTCCTCTTCACCCATATATTTGCCTTCCCCCTCTTCTAAACTTCCTGCACTTTTAATTCGTTTTTCTAAACATTCCAACTTTATTTTGATATTTCAGTGTTTTCTCTTTGTGATCTTGAAATCCACCTTGTTCCTCCCCCCTCTCTCCCCCCCACTCCTTCTCCTCTGTCTCTCTGTTTGTGATGAGTTGTTGACTTCTTGGCTAGCAATGGCCCTATGTCAATTTGCTAAAAGTGGTGTTCGATACTCTCCCCATCGTTATATCTTAGCCTTTGCTCCCCAGCTTCCTGGTTTCTTCCTGTGCCTCCCACTCCTACCCACTCCAGAGCAGCACCTCTGTCTCCCTGTGACCCGTGGTGGAGTCCTTCACTCACTTGCCAGCAAACGCTCACACCAGAAATGCGTCAGATGCTCCCTAAAAGCCCTGTTGAAGACAGAACATGAAGGCTAGCCACTTAAAATCATGGAAATCAGGACCAGTCACTCACGCCTGAACTAGCTCCTCAGGAAGCTGAGATCTGAGGATTGTGATTGAAGCCAGCACAGGCAGAAATGTCCCAGTGAGACTGTTATCTCCAATTAACCACTCAAAAACTAGAAGTGGCGCTGTGGCTCAAAGTGGATTAAGAAGAGCTGGACAACTTGGCCACTGCCTTTTTGACAAGTTTGGCTTTGAAGGGAAGAACAGAGTGTGACGGCGCCTTGAGTGAAAACTGTGTCAAAAGAAGGTGGTTTTGTTTTGTTTGCTTCTAGAGTAGAGGCTGTTTCATGCCAAGGTAGTTTGGTGGGAAAATAAAAAACCCAACAAAACAAGAACAAACACAAACCTGGCATCTGGGAGATGGAGCTGGGACAGGTGGGGCTAGCGGGGGTGTAAGGAATGGATAGGGGTCATGGAGGAGCAGAATCAAGAAAGGCAAGGAGCTAGTTGCCTCATGCCTGGAATTCCAGCTTGGCAGGACACTGAGATCTGAGCATGGAGGCTTGAAACCAGCCTGAGATGATCACCAACAAACCCCAAGTAGAGCTGTGGCTCAAAGTGGTAGAGCACTGGCCTTGAGTGAAAGAATTCAGAAACAGTGCCCAGGTCCTGAGTTCAAGCTCCACGACCAACAATAAAAAGAGAGTCAAGGAGGGTGGAAACCTCTGAGGACGTGGTTGATGTCAGGCGAAAGGCTGGCTGGAGGTATTTTAAGTTCTTTGAACTTGAGGTGACGTTCTGTAACATCAGATTCTTTTAAGGCAAACAATTCAGTGCCATTACAGACATTCACAATGGGTTCAGCCGCTGCCTCTGTTGAATTTGGAAGCATTTTATCACTTTAACATAAAATCCCACACACATCATGTGTGACTCTACTTTCCTCCCTTCCTCCCGCCTTGGCTTGCACCTGTCTCCATTCTGTCTCCAAGGTTACCTACGAAGTGTTGTCCATAAATGCAGCCACATTTCACCAACCTTTTTGAGGCTGGCTATTATTTCACTCTCTATGTTTCCCTGTCCATCCAGCTTGCAGCGTAGCTTAGTACTGCATTTATTTATGTGGCTGAATTATAGTTAAGTATAGATGGATGGATGTGAAGGTTGAGCAACCCTTATTTGAAATACTTGGAACCTGAAAATAATTTGGAGTGTTTTGGATTTCAGGATATGTTCATTATGATGTTAGGTTGGGGGATGAGACCCAAGTTTAAACAGGAAACTCATTTATGTTTTATTTCCATCATATACACATGGATTGAAGACAATTTCATGCATATTTTAAATGATGTTGTGTGTTTTAACCACTAACCTGTTGCATGGAGTCAGGAGCTAAATTTTCTACACATACCATTGTGTGGCGGCACAAAATGTTATGCATTGGATTAAGCCTGTAATTCTAGCTGTTTGGGAAGCAAATTTTAGGGAATAGTGGTTCAGGCTGAGCCTGGGCATAAAAGTGCACGAGACTCCATCTCAGTCAGTGGCCGGGTGCACTGGGGCACGTCTGTCATTCCCAGCCACAGGGCGAAGCATGAACAGAAGGATTACAGGATGGTTGTAGTGTACACGGAGACGCTACCTCAGAAAGACAAAAGGGGCTAAGAGGCATGGCTCAACTAGTAGAGTGCCTGCCCAGCAAGTGGAAGAGTTTATTTCCTAGTACTGTCTCCCCACACTCACACTCCTGAAAGAAGCTTTGGAATTTGGGGTACTTTTTGGACTTCAAACGTTTAGGGCTGCTCAACCTATACCAAAAGTCATTTGTCCACTTACATTGATGGCCATTCATATTGCTCCACCTTCGGATGCAGCGAATGGTTTTCCTGTAAAGACGCAAGCACAGGCATTGGTTTCAGTCCCTGTTGTCAGCTCTTCAGGGTGACTATCTATGGGGTCAGATGACTGGGTCACATAGGTAATTCTGTGTTTGATCTTTTGATGAATTTCTGGACTGCTTTCCACGATGACCGAGTCACTTTACATTTCCACCAGCCAAGGGATAATTCTTCCATATACTCACCAATAATTATAAAATAATAATTAATATTATCATTTTCATTCTTGATACCTGAGCATGCTTGAACTCAGAACTTGGGCCCTGTCCCTGCTCAAGGTTGGTGCTCTTATCATGTGAGCCACAGCTTCACTTCTGGCTGTTTGGTGGTTAATTGGAGGTAAGAGTCTCATGAACTTTCTTGTCTGGGCTGGCTTTGACTTGCCCTTTGGCGGGTAGCACGGGCACCCTCTGCCAGAGCTACCTGGAATACCCATCTAGTCTAGGGCAGTGTGGGTTTCTGTACAAGCTTGAGATCATCTTTTGCCTGAAAGTCTCTTGGAAGCTTGGTTTGTTTCTAGGAAATGTGAAATTAGGTAGATTCAGGGTAGATGGTACCCAAACATGTCCTGAACCCCAAATTGGCCAGGAACTACCAATAAAGACAGGATAAGCATCATACTTTGTCAGACTGTCCTGAACCATGGTGTGGATTTCCTCCGTTGGGTTGTCTTTCCTTTATCTCACCCAAATAATCTCAAGAAATGTGGCTTAAATCTGCCTGTCTGTGCCTCACTAGTGACTTGAGGATCATGGTTCAATCAACTCTGTTTCCTGTAGTGGGAATTTTGGGGCTAAGATCAGCAGTGTTTGATTGAACTGCAGACACGAGTCTTTCCAAGTTCACAGCAGAGGAGAGTTTCTAGTTAAACCATGATTTTGTGGTTGAACAGGATATGTCTAAGTCAATATGAGCTGGAGAAACTGACTCCAGCTGTGACACAGAAGGCCCTCCCTGGAACACAGCGGCTGCCCAGTAGGATAAACTGAGCCCCCGGGGCACTGGCCAGAATACAATCATCTCTTCACTACAACTGTAGCTGCTCTCCATGCACTTTCTGGGCAGAAGATTTAACTGCACCACATCTCAAACCACAGCCTGAGCTGGCTATGTGATATTTTCAGTGGGATATCATTCAGAGCTTGAATGAGGAGAGAAGGATTATTGCATGATGATTTCCAGGGAGCGCAAGAGGACCCAGCAAATGTGAAATGTTCCAGAACTGTCCAGAATTAGGAGGTCATTAATTCTATAGGACATCACATCTGTCATTTATGTTGTTTTTGTTTTTAGTCACAAGTCTTGGCAAGAAATAGAAAAAATTGAAGCAATTTAAAAAATCTCTGTAGATATTTATATGCTGCAATTTATATATTCCATAAACAATTACACATGTGTATTTAGGTGTGTACCTACAGAAAAATCTCAAAAAGCTTTGCTTCTTGACTCTCCATTCAACTCCATGTTGTAGTTACATGAGCGTTCTTCCTTCTTAGTAGGTTTTTCTTTCCTCTGAATTCTTTTTTTTGTTGTTGTTGGCACAAACTTTCTGTATTACATTTGTCCCTTTTCAATTTGTTTTTCACTTATCGGTAAGTGGTAGTGAGTAGCAGGTGTGAGTAGCACACAAAAAAATCACATAAATTAGGTGAATTGAGCATGGATGTATGGAATAGTAATGTTCGGTAGGGGAAAAACAAGGAATCCCATGTCTGTAGAGGAGCAACTGAAGTACATTGACCCAAAGCAGTCTTCTGGGGGTTGGAACCCATAGTCAGAACCCATAGTTAGCCTGGCTCTGCAGGAGGCTGCAGTCTAGGCCGCCCCCACAGACACTTAGAATTTTGTTGTTGTTGTTGTTGTTGTTGGGGTCGATTGGTCATTTTGCTCCAAACTCAAAACTATTTCCATTGATTCTGTCTTCACTCAAAGCTTATTCCTCTACTGTATGCAGCGTTTCTGCATGCACAGGACTATTTTAAAAAGTAAAAACTAACAAAAGATACATTGTGTGTCTCTAAAACCAGAAACTGATGCCAAATTTGACTTTTGCCTGAAGGGCTTCTTTTTTCCAAGTTGCTAAAATAAGTGAAAATCTGAGAAATGCATGTTTCCATATTTGGCTAAATATAACATTATACGTCCATTTCTTACCATAAGACCAATCCACTTTGCAGTTTAATGAAGGGTGCCTGACTTACATTTCTAGTGTGCTAATGAGCTATCATGTGTGTGTCCTGGCAGGAAGGGTCTTCTACATACAGGCCCTATGACAGGGACATTGTCCTCGCCCACGTTACATGAGGGGACATTAGGACTCCAGTATATGGCTCGATTTCAGTAAGGCTTGGAATGTTAGTATTTCTACGCTTAGGTCCTGACTTCCAGCATTGTTAGGTCAGGGAGAAGCTGGTGCGCGCCTTATCTCTATTGCCTAGTTAGATCCAAAATGCAAGAAGATAGCAAATTTAGGTTCCCACGACATCCACGTGGGTGTTTGTATTTGCAGAGAGCCTTAAGGCTTTATGCCACAGTAGAGGAAAGGAGACTTCAGACTAAGTGGCTAGGGTTCAAGGCCTGACTCCAACACTTTCAGAAATTGTATCACTTAGATGCTGAGAGCCAGTGATGGAAATGATGAAAATGTCCAGGACACAGGGCTGTGACACATGGTGGACCCAAGCTGAAATGAGATCTCCTGGATAGAAGCCTTTTCTATAGGGCTTTGTGGATGCAAGGTGTTACACTGACCACTGAAAATGTCCTCAGGTGCCCCTTCACGTGCTCACCAGCAGGGGCCTGTGGTCCTGGCTTTTTTTTTTTCTCTCCTGGCTCAAGGCTAGCACTCTACCATATGAGCCACAGTACTGCCTCTGGCCTTTCGTGGGTAGTTTCTTGTAAGAGTCTCATGGACTTTTCTTCCTGGGCTGGCTTTGAACTGTGATCCTCAGATCTCAGCCTTCTGAGTAGCTATGATTACAGGTGTGAACCAGTGGTAGGCTCCGCTTTGAACTACCTTGGTGTTCCTGCTCAACACAAAGCACTTATTTGGCTTTAGTGGGAATCATCTTGGGCTAGATTTTGTTTAATTTCCTTTTTCAAGTTTTATTTCTTTTAGAATTTCTTTTAAAGTTATCTTTAAGACATTGCACAAAGTACAATGCCTCTTGATCAACATCTTCCCTTCTTGGCTAGTGACTGGGAGAAAAAGTGGATATGTGAATTATGGAACCCATGTCACAAACCTGTGCACCTTTGGCTGCCTTTTTGTTTTGTTTCTTGGCCACAGGAATGTGCAATTAGCTGTTTGTCTTATGTCTTGCCCATTGCACTGCTCAGATAAGTATATTTTAGTTTTATAGTTAGGAAATTTAAAATTGGTTGACAGATACTAGTTTTAGCCAGAAATACTCTTGAGCTTGTAACTCATTGTACACCAAGAAGAAATCTGATAAGGGCCTTTTAATTAAAAAAATATTATGAAGTCCAAATTCTAGAAATAAATTTTAAAAAAGTTTAAAAAATGTGGCCAGACATTGTGGTTCATGCCTGTAATGCTAGCTAGACAGAGACTAAGCTGTGAGGATCATGGTTCAAAGTCAGCCTGAGCAGAGAAGTCTGTGAGACTCGTACTTTCAATTAACCACCAGAAAACTGGTAGTGCTATGTGGTGCTGTGGCTCAAAGTGGTAGAGTACTAGCCTGTGCAAAAAAGAGCCCAGGGACAGTGTCCAGGCCTCAAGGTCTAGCCATGACCTACAAAAAACTAAAACTAAAAGTAAAAAGTCAAATGACCTTGGTAGGTATTTCTGTTGGTCTAAAGACCCTGGACTCAGTGGGTTCCTTACTGTAAAAATCCCTGTATTTAGACACAGTCCCTCCTTCCTGGCTTTCTTGGGACACCTTCGTGGTGGGGTACTTTGATTCCTGGCTTTCTAGCTTTATTCCTTTGCAATAAGAGCACAAGTTTTGCACTTAAATGCAAATGTCCCTAAAATAGTAACACACTGGGAGCTGTCATTAAAAGACGAATAATTCTGCTGTGCCTGGGGCTGGTTTCAGTCAAAGAGCGTCATGGGTCACTGTGGAAGGCAGGTGTAGCCTGCAAGGGCCTCTGAGAAGGAAGGCCTGACAGGTTTGGGGAGACAAGATTTGACAGACTTGTCAGGAAATCCAAGCCGTACGCTTTGTTCTGATTTCTTCCTGCTTAAGAATGGGGAGGGAAGCAGTGTTTGAGATGTTCTTCAGAGGCAGATGTTATGGTAGATAAACCTAAGGCTTTTATTTTCAGTCACAGAAGCTTCTAGGCTGAAAGGAGTGGTGTTAAGCTTCATTCCACAGCAGAAACCCAGTTATGCAGGTTTCTGTGGGCCATCTCGCATGATTGCTTTGCTTTCCAAGGGGAGCCTCTGCAGATTGTGATTAAAAGGAGGAATTTGAGATTGGCTTCTGCACTGATGACCAAAGTAAACGGCAGTCACACTACAAGGTGCACTGACTGCGACCACAGGGTGGCATGTGAAGGAGGAAGTGAGCTCAAATGTGTCTTCTATCCCCTAAATGAATCTGGCTCTCCCCAAATCTACACAGCCTTGGAACATGGCCATTTTCATTATCCCCATCATTCCATGGAGATAGCAAGGCTTTCAACTGAAGCATGAATTTCCTTCTCTCCAAATAAAGAACCTAAATCTGAGCTTGCCTGTAACTGTAGTGGGTCAGGAGGCTGAAATTTGGAGGATTGTGGTTTGAGGCCAGCTCTACACCCATGCTCGTTAGATGCCATTTGAACCAATAAAATGCTGGAGGTGGTGACGTGAATTTGTCATTCTAGCTATGTAGGAAGGCTGAGATTCGGAGGACTGTTGTTTGTGGCCAGCTCGGCAAAGAGACCCTCAGGAGACCCTATCTGAGTGAATAAAATGCTTCCAGCTAAGTGGGAAGTATGGATAGGAGGATACCAGCACAGGCTTTTTGGACAAAAACCAAGATACAATTAAAAATAACTAAATAAGAAGGATTGGGGGCATGGCTTAAGTGGTATAGTACCTGCCTAACAAGTACAAGGCCCTGAATTTGAATTTCCACACTATCAACAAACCAACAACAAAACCCACCCACCCACCCACCCAACCAACCAACAATCCAACCCAAATAAAAAGAAAAATCTACCCTAAATCTACTATTGTAGACTTAGGGTTATATCTATGAAAAGAAGCTATATGCTCACTCTGGTAAGGAGTGAACTCATGGCCTGGCGCACTGTACTTGAGCTTTCTCAAGTCTACAGCCCTACTGCTTGAGCCACAGCACCACTTCCAGCTTTATTTTTTCTGTGTATGTGGTACTCAGGAATTGATCCCAGGTCTTTGAGCATCCTAGGCAAGCACTCTACCACCGGGCCACGCTCCAGCCCAGCAACATTTTTGAAAGGAACATATGAGCAATGCCATGTTCTTTATAAACACAGGATCTGTAAGAAGACTCTTCAAGACTTTCCTTCTCACCCAGGATTAGAGGATTAGATTGTCATAAGGAAGAAATCACAACATGGGAGCCTTGTAGATTGACTACAATAATTGAAAAGGTAGCGAATTTTAGTTTATGAACTTTTGTTAATTCTTTTCCCACTCCTGAGGAAGATATTTTGATGGTTCTTTGGGAAATTATTAAAAGAATTATTTTTTAATGATCCTGGAGAAATACATATCTTAGACATAACCCATATTTTGCTTAATATTAAAATGATAAAAGTCACAAGTAGCTAATGAGATAAGATTTAATTAAAACAAACAACAGGATCTTCCCCCTTTGCTGATGCCATTTCACTGTGTGTTGATAGATGTAAGAAGTGTGTGGATTAGATTAAGGGCTCTATAGAAATGAAATCTCGGGTACTAAAGCGAAAACATGGTTTTAAATACAGAAGATACATCATCCAGTTCTATAGGAGTTTCATAGACCTCTTAGGATTTAGGCCTTCAGGACAATATTCTGGGTTGAAGTATATGTTCTCTTGTCTCTACAGATTAGTGGAGTGAAACAGGGACTGACATTCAGCCTTCAGAAGACTGCCTCAATCCCTTAAGTTAGCTCTCTGCTATGCTTTTTTATTTGTTCACAGTCTCTCTCTCTCTCTTTCTCTCTCTCTCTCTCTCTCTGTCTCTCTCTCTGTCTGTCTGTCTGTCTTTGACTTGAGGTGATCCACAAGAAAGTACAAAAACTCTAACATTAGCTATCAGGAAGAAAACAGCTGTGAAGCAAAGAAGAGTCAGCTTAAGTCTGGGTGGCACTCACTGCTACTCAGAGGGAGGCCTTCATACCCGCTGAGGATGGGCATGGGCCATGCCCACTGGTGCCACAAGCCCATGGTGCTGTAGACCCCCTCAGGAAAGCGGAGTGGAGGAGATACAGGAGAATGGAGGATGGGCCACAGTGCTGCTCTGTTATCCAGCAGAGGTCATGTAGGCAGTGCTCCTTCAGTTTATCTCCCTATTTCAGAGTTGGCGAAGGTCCTGATATCTGTGACTCATCCCCAAAAGGATAGCAGGTATCCCCCCGAATTGAACCCCGGCCCTGGCCCGTGTGCTGGTTCAGCTCTGGCCTTGTATCTTCATCTGTCCGGGTACTCAATCCTTCCCCATCTCTAAGATTTGTAAAGAGCCAGGGCAGTCTTAGCAAAGCAAAGGTGGGATTTTGGTGACTTTACCCCAGCCTAATTTCTAGTCTCTCCCTACATCCTAGCTCCTGGCTCCTGACTCAGGTAAGACCTGGGAGGGGAGCTAGTCAAGTGTCTGCCAACCCACGTCACTCATATCATAATTATGTTAATGAGAGGCTGCACTGAACTCTTCTGTTATCAGATAAGTGTTCCTCAATATACATGTGTCATTTAAAAATATAGCTATTTTAAAAATAGCTATTTTCTAATTCAAATTATCCATTCCAGTGTATGGTCAGGAGACATGTATCTGCTAACAGCACTGTGCAGCCATCATCACCATCCATTTTATTTTTTTTATTTTATTTTATTTTTTTTGCATTTTTTTATTGTAATTAGTAAAAGGGTTACATGATATTTGCCAGATAGAAGGTGCATTAATTCACATACATTGATACCCTGTCACATGTCTTGGTACCCATTTCCCTCCCCCCCAAACCCCCCACCCGTCTTGGTTTTCCCCCCTTCCCTATCAAATTTCAAATAACCAAATGCAAATAAATTCAATATATCAGATAACAAAGTGAGATACTATACCAATATGAGATAACCAAGGGACAGCAAAGGAGATGAGAGACAACATAGTACATTAAGGACAACAATCATTCGTTATATGGCTTTTGTTTCAATATCCTGGAGGTCCTATCAATTAGCTTCACATTATATGTCCTTATGTATCAAGATTTTGCTCTATTGCAGATCTCTGCTAGTAGAACCCAAGGTTTCTACTGATTATGACGAATGAGGGAAACCATTGAGCCTAAGTTCCTTTGAGTCTGGCTTACTTCACTAAGTCTTTCCATTTGTTAGGAAATGGGGCTATGTCATTCTTTCTGACAGCCGCATAGAATTCCATTGTGTACAAATACCACAACTTGTTGATCCACTCATCAACTGAGGGACATCTAGGTTGGTTCCATATCTTTGCTATGGTGAATAGTGATGCAATGAACATTGTTGTGCTAGTGGATTTAGTATGCCCTTGTTTCTGGATGGTTGGGTAAATGCCAAGTAGTGGAATTGCTGGGTCATAGGGGAGTTCTATGTTTAGCCTTTTGAGGCACTGCCATACTGCTTTCCATAGTGGTTGAATGAGTTTGCAGTCCCACCAACAGTGTAGTAGTGATCCCTCCTGGCCACAACCCCTCCAGCATCTGTTATTATTCATTTTCCTGATCCTGGCCATTCTAAGTGGAGTGAGGTGGAATCTTAGAGTTGTTTTGATTTGCATTTATTTTATGACCAGAGATGTTGAGCATTTCTTCATGTGTCTATAGGCCATTTTTGTTTCTTCTTCAGAGAAGATTCTCTTTAAGTCTTTGGCCCATTTTTTTAATGGGATGGTTGTTACTTTGGAGATTAGTTTGGGAGTCATTCAATTTTTTGAGTTGTTGATATATTTTAGATATGAGGCCTTTGTCTGTTGTTTGGTTGACCACCATCCATTTTAAAGTACTTTTACCACCTAAGAAAGAGCCCATTGCCACTATAAAGGGCTTCCAATCCTCTCACCTGTCTTTTCTGTTCCCCCCATCCAAACCTGAGGCAATCATTTATTTACTTCCTATCTTTGTGCATTTCCTAATTTTCTTTTAATGCCAGCACTTTGGCTTGAACTCAAGCCCTTGCTTATGGCTGTTCCTCTCAGACTTTTCTGGTTGGCTTCATACCGAGATCCTCCGGTTTCCAGCTCTTGAGTAAGTAGCGAGAATGACTGGCTTGGGCCCCTGTTTTTCTACCCATGAACCTTTTCTCCTTCCTATTGATATATCCTTGACCCACATCTCCTCCCACTCCAACCACCTGAACTCCTGGTAACCACTATTTCGCTTAGTCCTAACATGAGAGCAATGATTTAGACACCACCGGTAGGTGAGATCCTCTACTTGCCTTTTGGTGCCTAGCTCATTTCACCAAACATGCTGGTCTCCAGGTTCCTAGAAGTTGTTGAAAATGACAAGATTCCTCTTTTTAATGGCCAGCTAGCACTCTAACACCTCGGTTGATCATAGTGCCTTTATCGATGCATGTCACTGGCACATAGGTTAGGTCCATGGGAAGGCTGCCAGAGTTTCAACCTGCTGAGTTCATTCTTTTCAGTTCTGTACGCAGTAGTGGAGTTGTAGACTCATCTAGAAGTTTTAGTCTTCATCATGTGAGGAACGTCTACATGGCTTTCCACGGTGCCTACATAAATCAACATATTTTTAAAAATACAAGATTGATAATAACATCTTTGCATCGTGGCACATTTTCCTTTATTTTTTGCTGTTACTGAAGTGAAGCCTAGCAGGAAACAAACCAATGAATAAGAGTTTTCTAAGGTCAAAAGGGAAAACAATCAGGACTACGTAGTAAACAGCATAATATTTTCTTTTCTTTTCTTTTCTTTTTTTTAAAGTTTTTTATTGTTTTATTTATGTAGTACCAAGGAATCCAACCCAGGTACTCATGCATGCTAGGCAAGTACTCTGCCACTAAGCTATGTTGCCAGCCAGTTTTTTTTTTTGTCGGTCGTGGGGTTTAAACTTGGCCCGGGCCCTGTCCCTGGGCCTCTTTGTACACTAGGTTAGTGCCCTACCACTTGAGCCACAGTGCCACTTTGTGTTTTCTTCTACTTTTTCTACATTATCACGTTCTCCTAATGGAGGGGGAAAGTCTGCAATCAGAACGCCTGGGTTCAGATTTGCTGCTCTTCAGTTTAGGAGCCAGTGGGCCCGGCAGTGCCCCGGGGGCCTCCATCCCTTCCAACATGAAACTGGAGTAGTTGAGCGTGCTCTCCATGAAAACAGCATGCGGCAAAGCCCTGGGAATAATGCCAGGCTTTGCCTGAATGCTCAGTAACTATTCACGTGAAGATGATGCTGAGGATGGCAAAGACTGAGTTCTCCAGCTCAGCTGAGGTTTCTCCGGGTGGATTTCTGCGTCTTACCTTTCCCTGGGTCTGAGGTCTTCACACAGCTGTTTTCTTGGGCAGAGGAAGCACCATGAGGTTGTGGAGGGCTGAGGGCAGCTGTGGAGGAAGAGTGGCCTGAGAATAGTGAAGAGGACGAAGCATAGTGGGTGGGGCAGTTAGACGTTCACTTACTTCCTGCAGTCTGTAAAATGTTCCTGGTTGTCACACTACCCAGGGGTTTCTTCTCTCATGGGCATCCCTCACAGGTGAACCCCCTTCAAATTTGCAAGGTGACCAAACACCACTCTTACCATGATTCCCAGAGCATTGTTGGAATCCTGCTACTCAACCCCCCATCCACTCACCCACTCATTTTCTCACTCACCCACCCACCCCCCCACCTACTCATTCATTTTCTCTCATCCTTGGATATTGTAAGCCCAAGACTGTGAGTTCCAGCCTCAGGATTGCCCCCGCCCCCCTCAAATTCCTAAAACTTACTTTCTCCTCCCTGAACAATAAAGTAATCTTTGTTGTCCTTTCAAAGGAAAGACTGAGACTCACATTATTCTTACTATTATTTAGAATTTTAACATTTAAGCCAAAGGAATAAATTCTGGGAATTTATGAATGTCAGGTCTTGAATTTAATGTTGACATGATCTTTATGTTTCTACATTTGCTCTTTTTTTTCAAAAAAAAATAAGTTACCACATTTGCAATCAATCTACCCAAATAGAAATACAATGGCATGCCAATAAGTGGGAAAATAAATTATGAGCGACAAGCGAGATGTGTATGTGGTTTGAATTGTATATACAGTGTATACTAGAACAGTCCCAGCCAATAGATGAAAAATTGAAAAATGGAGTTTGTAGTAAGCTTTTCTTTGAGCACTGGTTCCTCTGGAGAGACATCAGTTTGTCTTCATGGCTGAGTTCCAGATGTTCTTGTGTGGCCTGGACTTGGGAAAAGACATTTATAAGCATATTTACATTATAAATGGACGTCTCAGATAGTCCCTTGAATTTTGCATTCAAGCAATCCTTCGTGCCTCCTGAAATACACTGTCTGGATTTAGTAAAAGGCTGAGTTCCATCTTGTCTAGGCTTTCTCATCTAGGATCTACTTTCCAGCCCTTTTTATGTATTTCTCACTTATGCCTGTATGCAGTCATTTCTATTGTATGCCTTATTTGTAGTATTTGTCCACTGGAGTAATTTCACAAGGTCCAAAGTGATCATTTTGGATCCTACTGTGAGTGGGGCTAATCTGTTCTGGAATGAAAATGATCAAGATGAACTTTCTGTGGTCTCATTCTCCACAGATTCGGGTCAGACTCATGCATTTGGAGTGATGGGGGCAGTTCACGCTAGAATCTGCCTGCTGCTGGGCTGTGTGCATTACCTATTTTCCTGCTGAGAGCAGACTAAGCTCTCAGCCAAAAAGGCCAAAGGAAGTCCTTATTCCTGGAATCATCTTCACAGACAGTTGGTCCTGGAGATCCTCCAAACACTAGGAATAAGAAGATTCCAGAGCTATTTCACTGTAGAAGCAGATTGAATTTCTCAGTACTGTTCAGTGTGGAGATGACTGGGGCAGAGAAGTCTGGCATTTTGCTCAGTCTGTGTGAGTAGGAATTCTTCTCTTCCAGCCGGGGTCTGTGCTAAGTGTGCCCCACTGATGACCCCTTGCATGCTGGGGGAGCTGAGCAGTGGCCAAGCCCTTCCTTGGCACAGGAATGGCTCTATAGGCAGCCTGGGCAGCCTGCAGGGAAATGTGCTCTGTGCTGTGATTCATGGCCACAAGGGGAAAACATGTCTGTCCCAGAGGGCAAGCCAAGCTTTTCCTGGCACTTGCATGCATCATAAATCTTTGGACAGGGACTTGGTACAGTGATGTTCTCACAGTGTCCCCCCTGCAAAAGCAGCTTCCTCAGGGAGGAGCTGGACTTAGGATGCTGAAATCAACTCTCCAGTTTTTTTTTTAATCTTTCCTTCCTTGGTCCTTTGCCAGACTCTTAAAATGAACATGATGAGTATTTTTTTTTTATGACGGAAAAGTTCAAGCATCTATAAAAGTACAGAGAGTTATTTGGCAGGCCACTATGTCTGTGTCACCTAGCTCCAACAATTATCAAGTCATTAGGCAAAGTTTTGACCTTGCAGATGTCCAGACAATTAACTATGAATAACCCAGATGTTGTTTGCAATCCTCCTTGGCTCATGGTGGAAATCAAGCTTGGCCTAGACAGTCCTTCAGGTAGGAGTGGCTTGAATCACCACCACTTGTTTTTCACAAGTATAGGGACCTGTAACTGCCTTTTTTGTTTAAGATGAGTCAGATGCTTGTTTCAGTTATTCTCTTTTGTGTGAACATGTGGTCAGGGCATGTAAAAGTGACAATTTTAAACAAACCCCAAGATTATCAGGGACAGGGAAGTAGGAACATGCAGTACTTGCATAGACTTTTCCTGGGAACATCTGCCTAAACTCACCTTCATTCGATGAATACCCTTTGCATAAGAAGAGCAGAGGCTCTAGGCCTCAAGGATCCTCTATTCCAGCAAAGAACCATTCAAAGTCTCCATGACCTTTTTTCACAAGTCTTCAGACTTTACATCTCTGTGCTAAATATCCTGGTAGAAACTGTTCAGAGGAGGAAACCTTTACTGTGGCTCACAGTGCCAGAGGTTTCCACCCTTGGGCGGCTGGCTCTATTGCTTTCCTGCTGTGGCAAGGCAGAAACAGAGTAGTAGAAGGACCTGATCGAAGAAATCTGCTTACCTCAGGGCATTCAAGAGGGAGAGAGAATGAGGCAAGGATGAGTGGCAAGGCACAGTTTTCAAGGGCACACCTTCAGTGTCTTACTTCCTTCAAACAGACCCCTGAATCCTCGTTCACACCATCTCCCAAGAATACCAACCAGTTATGACTCGATCAATGAACTGATGAAGTCAAATCTCTTGCAGACCGTTTACTTTTCATAAGCCCTACCTCTGAACTTCATCTTGGCGACCATACCTTTAACACATTAGCCTTTCCTATAAATTCAAACATAGCAGTCTCCAAAGTCTGTTCAAGAGATTAATATGAGTAAACCAAAAAGAGCAGCCAGTAATATAGAGCTATGAAAAGCAGATGGTCTGTGAAGGAGGATATAGAAAATCCCAAAGGAATCTGGAGCAAAAGCTGCCATTTTTGGAGCTTATTTTAGAGTCCAGGTGAAGGAAGTTTACCAAACCTGAAGCCATCCTGGAAATGGGAAGATGACTGACAGGAATGGAATGGATGAGGATTTGGAATCAGACAATGTAGGTACGAGCTTTGACCTTAAACTTGACCATCCGCCACACCTCAAATGATTAATATTTCTGTGGATGTGTTCTCAATTCTTAAGATAGATCTATTCATGTCCACCTGATATGTGGGGAAAAATAGTGAGATCATTTATAAACAACGAAAGGCAATGTCTACCCAGTTTGGATTTTTATGTTTAAACTAGTATTACTGGGGACATCCAAAGCAAATCACTGTATTTTTCTCTGCAAATCACTGTATTTTCTCATTAAAGGGGAAAATAAATTAAAGTTTCTAAGTTCTGGTCCTTAAAGACAAAAATTTAGTTTCACAGAAAGCTTATCTCAGTGGGTTGAAACACTTTGAGTTTCTCAAGGGGTAAAAGTAATGAAGAATAAGGAAGTAAAGTTAAGCTGGAATCACACTTTCAAGGGTCTTGTGTACATGGTGGTTAAGTTTAGATTTCATATTTATATTTATCTCCATATTTTATAAAACACTCAAAGGAAAGAAAAACCTCAAATGATGTCAGGTTTAGGGAATAAATTAGATGGCAGTCAGTTGCCAAACTACAATAGTTCTAGCGATAGTGCTAGAGGTCTAGATATTAAAGCTAAACTGCAAATACAGTCTGAGCTTTTGGCAATCAATCCAAAGTAAAAATTAAAAAGGGGCATTAACATATTGGCACCATTCATAAGGCCTGTCTCTTGTCAGGACTAGAAAACAGAGACACTTAAATGGGTGAACGCCATCTAGCGCAGAGGACAAGCTGCCGTTAGTGACCATTCCCAAAGTATATGCAGCCACGAGGTGAACCGGAATGCGTCTTACAGGACCCTTCAGTATTCAGTCTATTGCATAATGGGAAATAGCAGTTTAGAGAATGGGATTTCCAGAGGGACCAAAGGGCACATCTTAAATTCAGTTTGAACCCTAGGCATGTACAATTATCAAAAATACTTGTCATCTCTATTAGATAAAAGTCTCCTTACATCATGCCATCAAACCCTATCTCCCTCTATATCTTTGCAGGATTTATCAGTGTGACATGGTATAATGTGGTTTCTCTAAGATGTCATCTTCCATTGAGTGTGTTCATCTCCTTCATGACAATTTAAGCTCCAGAGAGGCACTGTTTCCTTCCATCCTTCACCACTTCTTTAGTACCCTCATCCTTCACCGCATCTGTAGTAGCCCACCACTGGAATACATGCTTGCTCATTTATTGGGGCTAGTTCATGCGTCTCCGAAATCATCATCATCATCATCATCATCATCATCATCATCATCATCTTAGAAATCCATCTCAGAATATCCAGGTTAAGTTACATAAAAGATATTCCTTATGCTTGGGATATGACTTACAATTTCATAATATAAAGACTGAAACAGGTTCAGACTTTCCTGAACCCTGAACAAGTGGCCACACATCTTCTGTTTCGAGAAGGCTGGAAGTTTATTTGTTCTCAGGTTTAGGATATTCATTGAATAAAATAGCATATGAAACAAGATGATATAAACATAAAGCAGAATTTCTGTGTACAGTGTGTTTTGGGGTTCATTTTGCAAAGTAATTCTTTCCCCTCTCTCATTTAATACCATCCTTGAGTCCTGAGCTTGTAAGACCCTCCCTTAAGACTTCTCAATGTTGCCTCTCTCAGCGTTGGAGACTGGATCATCCTTTTTTCAGGGCTGTCCTGAGCCAGGTCAGATGCTTAGCAGCATCCCTGAATTCTGTCCAGTAGCTGCTAGAGGCAAACTCCTGGTTGGGATAACCACGTGGATCTGCAGACATGCCAGGTGTGTCTGTGGGGTAACGTGGCCCCCAGTGGAGAACCATCATGGGACACGACGTCACACTCAATTCATTTGTCTTTGGTCATGATCCACTGTCATTTGCTCTATTCTAGCCTCGGCAGCCTCTAGACCTTTCTGGAGGCCTTTCCTGTTCCTTTTACCAGAACCCTCATCCCTCAGAAGTCCACACTGTGTGAGCTTCCTCATCTCCACGGAGCCTTTGCCAGTTGTCACCATGTCCACACATCCTGCTTTCAACAGCCTACCTTCCCATTGCTGTTCCTCTTCTTTAGCCTCCCCACTGTGCTTATCACCTACGTGGTGATCCCTTACCGACTCCATTTCCTTCTTTCATCTCTCCCCAGCTTTGGAATGTGATCTTCATGAGAGAATCACATCCACTTTCGTGGCCTGATTCCTAGAACTGCTCATAGAATATAGGAGGTACTTCATTAATACTGTTAACTTAATGGGTACCTCCATGAAATAGTCTTTAAATCTGGGACTTTTCAAAGTAAGCTTCTTGCCATTGTCTGTGAAAGTTTCATTAATGTACAAATGGGATATTTGACTTCAAGCTGTTGAAGAAATTGAGAGTCTGTATTGGGTTTTAAAATAATCTCTGAAGGTCACCTTTTATTTTACTTGAAAAATATATTTTACATACCTGTAATTTCTTTTAAAAGGAATTTACTCATTCTGATTCAGTTGAGTAACTATTTTCAAGTATTATCACCTTTTCTTCTAGCATATAGCGCTGTTGGACCTAGATTAATAATATAGGCAGAGACTTAAAGTTCTCAAGGATACTTTACAGCTTTCAGGATAAACAGTTTTCAAAGAATACACCAATATTATCTCCTATAATCAACATTTTCAGTCTCTTATAATAAGACAACCATCTTGCAATTGTCAGAACAATATGTAGGGCTGCTTTTTGTTCTTAGAAAATACACTTATGAGGAATTCTAACTTTATGGACAACATGGTAAAGTATATAGAGAATTATAACCGCAAATTATTTGATCTTGGGGTATACAAATATCTGATAAGCTTTCTCACTCATCATTGAATGTTGAAGAACTCTTTCAGTGTTTTGCTGTGTCAAAACAATTGTCTTAGCAGTTGCTTAAAGCTTTCAAGATTCCTGTTTAAAATAAAGCAAGGCAAAACATGTAGCTTCTGTTTTAGCTTGAAATTCAATCAAAACTCTCTCAATGATACTGGATTTGGGGATTTTTAATAATTTACTTGTACAAGCAGCATATTTTCTATGGCATTCTCTAAATGAATTATATGCAAAATGTACCTTTCAAGCAACTAAAGGAATTCATCCGCAGTATGGAATGTCTGGCGCCAAATCAAGCAGATTTTAGAAGACAGCTGCCAAAACAAATGACAGAGGTGTTTGTTGGGATATGGAGCCTGGCTCACTTCAGAATTGTATGCACTGGGCTTGCGCAGAATTTATGTTTCAAAGGCAGCCACAAATCTTCAATTCACCAAAGGGTCTGGATCTAATGCCTGCAAATAGTAAATGTGTACTATGTTGTGCATTTGAACAAAGATGAGATTTTCCTTAGAAGACAGTTCTAGAAAAAAGGAGTTTCCCTACCCACTTAAAATGATACATTTCTGACAGTCCTTGGTGTGGCTTTCGGTTCCAAAGTGTATGTAAATGTACACAAAAGGAAAGCACTCATCATAGAAAACCAGACAGGTCACCACACATTGCTAGAATGTTATTTCCATTTACGACTAAGAGCTCTGAGAGATGGTAGAAATAAGAGACAGGAAATAAAACTTTCTCTTAGAGGTCTGCTTTTTCTGACTGTTTTCTGAGATACATTCTTAAAGTAAAGGAGACCTGCTTATGAAGATCACAAAGATTCTCCATACTCTCTTAAAAAACATAATCACAGTTAGCTAAAGAAACACACCCGAATAAATCTGGCAGTTTGGCCTAGCTAAAGGTCGTTAATTGGTTTCACTTGGTCTCTTGGTTAGTTGATAGAGGTCAAGGAATAATCAGGTATTCAGCAACTCATTGTGGTATGCCTTTTTTTTTTGCCAGTCCTGGGCTTGAGTTCAGGGCCTAGCTCTCAAGGCTAGAGCTCTACCACTTGAGCTACAACATCACTTCTGGCATTTTTCTGTGTATGTGGTACCGAGGAATCGAACCTGGGTCTTCATGCATGCTAGGCAAGCACTCAACCACTAGGCCGAACTCCTGGCCCCTGTGATAAGCCTTTTTATGGAATAAAAGGTGATCTCAGCTGGGTGCTGGTGGCTCACACTTGTGCTGCCAACTACTCAGGGGGCTGAGATATGAGGATGATGGTTCAAAGCCAGCCTGGGTAGAAAAGTCTGTGAGATTCTTCTCACAAAGTAACCACCAGGATACCAGAAGTGGAGCTGTGGATCAAAGTGGTAGAGCACGAACCTTCAGCAAAAAGCTCAGGGACAGCACCCAGACCCCGAGTTCAAGCCCCATGGCCCCCACCACCACCAAGAAAGAATAAAAAAACCAGAAACAGGATCTTGTGCAAGGGACAATTTAAGTAGAGTCTGTTGGGGAGAGGAGGTGGCAACAGAGGATGTTAGAATTGTAATTACAAACGGAAGCCAGCCACTTTAAAATCATTTCACATAATCCGGAAGTTCATCTCATGCAGTAGGATGCCACAGTGGAAAACAATGGGTCATTTTTACAGAGCCTAAAACAGCACTTGATAACATTCAGCAAATTGCTGTAGCATTACACTTGATTTGGTGGTAGATTCCACAAATACGCTTTGGATTCACAGTTTTTCTTCTGTAGCTGCCAGTGTAACCACATGCCCTGGAGGAGAGGAGGTACCACTGCTGTTGTTGACAGTCAAAGGGATTTTCTTTTGTTTTCTATTGTTTTGGTGTTTTCTCAAAACTCAAAATTCAACCAAAAACTGACCTGTAATGAAATCTCAGTGTACAGTGTGGTAAGGAAAGGCTAGGGCTGTATAAATCTGTAATAATTTCTAAGAAGTGTGGTGGGTATTATGAGAATGGAATTTGGGAACTAGGTAATTGGACTAAAATGTAATTAGATACAAAGAAAACTAAATCTGCTGGAGTAAATTTATGATGAAATATACCAGAACTGTAAAACTTGGTCAAGAGACAAAGTAGATTAAAGAGAACTGTGGAGTTCTTTCTTCTTTCGGGAGGAAGGAAGGTGCCAAGTTGCACTCCTGAGGTACTGGGTGGAGAGCCTCAGTTGACAGTACCTGGAGGAAA
Organism: Megascapheus bottae; assembly: GCF_031878675.1. Taxonomy (NCBI): domain Eukaryota; kingdom Metazoa; phylum Chordata; class Mammalia; order Rodentia; family Geomyidae; genus Megascapheus; species Megascapheus bottae. The sequence goes on along the minus strand of NC_143529.1, from coordinate 32,721,447 downwards.
GGAGGAAATCTCTCTCTGATGGAGCGGGCTGGATATGGCAACACGCACCTATTATCTATGCAGATAAAGGAAGATCTCAAGTTTGAAGCCAGCCTAGACTAGGTAGTTGAGGCAGTGTCATATTTTTTTTTTTCACCACCTGGGAAGGAGAAGAAATTAAGGATCCAGGGAGAAGAGAAGAGCGTTAGAGACAGTGGCTGTGGGAGAAGTGTTGGAACAATAGATTACAGTCTGGTGTGGGTTTGGGGAGTGACCTGAGAAGTGGGCTTTTATTTGTGAGGATTTCTTTAAGCAACAAGGTTTACTAATATTCTTCTCTTTTGTCTCATTTCCTTTCCTTTTTATAAAGTTTTCCTGTCCTGATCCACATAGTTTCTCATAAGCTTATGTTTCTCAAGTCTGTCTTTTGCTCAGCCCTGACTCTACCTTTAGGCTGGTATTAAGAAGGAAGCAGGAAGGCCCAGTTTCATTTGGAGTTTACAATAATCTCAAATAGAAAGTTTCAAGTCAGATTCATGTCTCTACATCTGATGCTTGTGTTAGGGTGTTTTACTAAGATAATGTTACTATCATAAGCCAAACAAGACAGTTTCCAGAATTATATTTTGTGTATTTTCTCTTGTTCTCAGGGATTTTTTCCCTGCCTATGGATTGAAGTCAATTTATGAAGTGATTAGGTTAGACTCTGGAAGGATGTCTTGGTCTGGTGGCAAGCACAGTCTGTGCTGAAGATTTAGCTGGTTGTGGTGACATCCCACCATAAGCCCACAGTATGCGTGATGTGCTCTAACAAAACTGCCGTTCCCAGGGGTCAGCTGAACGTCATTTTTGCCTTAAAACAAGTTGTTCTTCCCATTTAAAAGAGAATTTTAGGAAGATTAAAAATAGTTGGGATAAATATAAACAGAGAACGATCAAAATAAATGTCTGAAATTAAAACTGCAGAGAAAGATATGCTATTTCTTATAAAGCCGTGGTTTTAACCAGACTACGGCATATGACGTGATCAAGCCACTCTGTGCTGACCTCCTTGGAGAAGTTTCGTGGTGCCTGTGAGTGTGAGATGTGGCAGAAAGCATGTGTTTTAGAGGACTCCCCATCACACACACACACACACACACACACACACACACACACACACACACACACACACACACACACACACACACACATTGTGTTTTTGTGTTTCAGGCAACTTTCTCCTGTACCTGTGAGGACCAGTACATGGGGACTTTCTGTGAAGAATTCGACGCTTGCCAGAAGAAACCTTGCCAGAACCAGGCCAGCTGTCTCGATGCAATTGAAAAACAGGACGGGAGCAATTTCACTTGTGTTTGCCTTCCCGGTAAGGTTTCCATAGTTTGTAGTTATTGTATCTCTCTACAGAGTGTAGGCTAATCAGTCAGGGATGGTTGGACAAGGAGACTACAAGATCTCACGTTTCTACCATGCATAAAAGGAAGGAAATTCACCTCCCTAGTTGTTTTAGGAAAATGACATTCTTGGACAAACAGAGGTCCTGGATGTCTCAGAAACAATTCTTCACCTGTGCACTGGTAGCCTATAATCCTAGCTGTTCAGGAGGCTGAGACTGAGGATCATGTTTCCAAGTCTGCCAAGTCCTGAGACTCTTCGATTTTAACCATCAAAAAGCTAGAAAGGGGGCTGGGAGTTTGGCCTAGTGGTAGAGTGCTTGCCTAGCATGCATGAAGACCGGGGTTGGATTCCTCGATACCGCATATAACGAAAAAGCTGGAAGTGGTGTTATGGCTCAAGTGGTAGAGATCTAGCCTTGAGAAAGTCCAAGGATAGTGCTTAGTCGCTGAGTTCAAGTTGCCTTGGGCTTGAACAACAAAAGAGCCACACGAGAATACAAGATTCTTTTGGATAAATGCCTAGGAGTGGAGTCACTGAATCCTAGAGTAGTTTTATGTTTAACTTTTTGAAGGACCGTCACACTAGCAAACATGCATTTTTCTTTTAGAAGAACTAGTTCAAGCAGATTAACATCTATAAATTGTCCTCTGGACAACAAATAACAAGCGTAGGAACCCACAACAGTGGGAAGTGTGCATCCCTTTATCAGTTTCACCTCACCACGCTCTGATTAGAACAAGTATGATCCTGAAATATTTTCTTGCTTGAGGAATGAATTAATTTAAAGTTGACAGTAGGGAAGATTTGTCCCCAAAGGTTCCTTTGTGAGGGTATTGTCTTTATACAGCCCTTGCTTCTCTTGAGAAGAGAACATTCTTCGGTAAATGAAAATGCAATTTTCAGCAGAGAACAATTAGCTTCATGTTCTTGGCATTTTTGCCATTTTGTCAAAAGTTTACCATATTAAGTGTCAATGATGTTTTTGATTCATAGGTATTCTAGAGATTATAAATGATAGTAGATTAGGCTTTGAATCTATCTAGTAGAAAACTCCTTTAGTTTTTATTTGATTAAACACTGCAGTTTCTTGGAAGCAGGACTCTTGCTCATGTTGGGAGAAGGCATACACATATTTGAACAATATAAAATTAATTATTTTTTCCCAAGTACAACCGATGCTTTTCTTGAAACTATTTTGAACTTCAGTGCTTTTGAAAATGGTAGTATCAGCAATGTCAAATTCTGCAGGAGGTTGCTGAATTTGGAAACAAGCATTTTCTCAATCATTTATGGTCCTCCATAATCTTGACTTACTTCTGGAGCTGGACTTTGCATTTTTTCTGTTTTCTGACGTTGAATGGAAGCATTGACCCTTCTTGGGTCTTGAACCTGCCAGCTTTTGGGCCAGAATTTACATCATTTCTTCTCCATTGTCCTGACTGCTTCGTGGTATACAGATACATGTTACAAAACTCATTTTTTACTTTCTTTTTTTTAACATCAGGATTTATTTTATACAAGTCTTCTAATTTCAAGAATATAATTTTTTCCTTAAAGAAGCCATTTCTTTTTCTGGAAAGAATAGCTATGATACACATTGCAAACCACCACTGCCAAAATATTATTAGCATTTTGCAAAGCATTTTAAAACTTCCAAGTAGTACATTGTTCTGACTAATTGGTGATTTCAGTCTATTTTTAAAAACTCATCATTTCTGAGGCAGGGGGAAGGTAGCACATCTTCCCCGCCGACTTTACCTCGGAAACACTGCCTGACTCTGTGAGCATCAGCGCTTCAGAACTGTGGGCTGGAAACTCTGCTCTTCATTTCCCCCTGGGAAGAAATTCCAGTTAGGATTTGCTGTGAGCTCTCATACAGCTGCCCTCATCTCAAGAAGAAGAGTGTGCTTAGTCAATCATGAAGGCACTTGCCTCTGTGTGGGAAGCCTGATGGCTGAGGGAGATGTCCATTTATGAAGCTCCTGAGAGATCTGGTCTATGCTTCTTTGCTCTGTGTATCCTTGCATCAGACAGGTGGCCTCCCTCCAACCCCACTGCAAAGCATCAGTGGTGTCTCAATTTCCCATCAGTTATGTATAGAGTAGAAGGTGCGGAAAGTTCTGACGGGTGTGCGTATATCTCCTCCGACATCATCTAACCCCTCTCAGGACCACAGGCAGCACCAGTTAGGATGCAGGGAGACAAGGTCAAAATGGTAACATGCGAGCACAGGTTTTCTTGTCTAGCCCCTCTGTGACATTATGTGACCCTCGTAGCGTTTCCTCAATTCCTCCCCCGCTATGTTTTCTCATCTTTAGGATAAAGGGGTGTTGTAAGGATCTCTCACTCATTCTCTCATTTCTCCATTGACTGTGCTAGGCACTTTTTGGGTTCTGGGGATACAACTGTGAAAGAACTGAAGTCTCTGTGCTGCTGGGGATCATGGTGTAGTGAGGGAGGCGGGAAACAGAATGCACTGATGGGTGTGCCTCGGTGTGCACCTGAGTGTAAATGTACACTGGCATGCAGGCGTATACTGCGTGTGTGTAGTCAACATAGATAACCAAGTAGTGGTTGGTGCTATGAAGAAAAAGGAAACAGTAGAGAGACAGAGAAGTGAGTGTGTGTCTGTCCACAGGGTGATGAGGCTGGGACTCAGAACAGGAAGCATTTGTGAACAGAGCAGGAGTCTCCTCAGCAGGAACAGCATGCATGCTATTCCTAGGCTGAAATGGAATCACCAAGGTAATGGTATTAGAAAGTGAGGTAGGGAGCCAGGTACTGGTGGCTCACACAGTCTGTTCAACAGACTGAGATCTGAGGATCAAGGTTCGAAGCCAGCCCAGGTAGGAAAGTTCCAAGGCTCTTATCTCTAATCAACTACCAGAAAAATGGAAGTGGAGCTGTGGCTCAAATTGGTAAAGTACTAGCCTTGAGCACAAAAGCTCAGGGACTGCTCCCAGGCCTGTTCTGGCCCTATGAACAATACATTTGTGATCATCTCCCTTTTGTTCTTACAGGAATCAGATAGCATGGAAGGGAGGTTCCTAGAGGGTTGGGACCCAGAGCACAGAGCTCAAAAGACCCACGGATGAGACATGGAATGGGGATGGAAGCTGGGCCAGTCCACCAGCAGTGGCAAAGATCCTGTCCTGATGGCAGGTGATGGGAGCTCTGGAGGGACAACCTGGGGTAGGCCATCTGATATGCAGGGAATCACCAGGGACCCTGGGGAATAATAAACACAGAGAGGCCACTGGGAAGCCAGCTAGGAGGCTACTGACCAAGCAGGCCAGGGACAATGGAGGCTGGATGCCACTCACGAAGTGGGGAGTTATTGGTAAGGAATGTACTTGAAGGAAGAGCTGAAAGGCTCTGCTGATAAGTTGGGTGTGGGTGTGAGTAGCAATGACAAGTGACCAACCTCCAAGCTTGTGTGTGTGTGTGTGTGTGTGTGTGTGTGTGTGTGTGTGTGTGTGTGTTAAGAAATAGCTTTATTGAGATATAGTCCTCGTACAATGGAAGGATACAACCCAATGTGTTTTTATACAACTCATAGAGTTGTATAAACATCACCCCAATTTTAGAATACTTCATTACCTCACAATAAGCACTTTACCTTGGCATCATCATCGCTCGCTCTACTATCCAACTCCATTTTCCTTCTCAAGTCCAAATGATATTTGTTTGGATGCAGCCTTCTTTGTTCATCCATTCACATACTAATGGAGAGAGATGGTTTCTGTTCTATTGTGAATAATACTGCCTCCATGTTGCCCTGGATATACTGTTGCTTCAGTCCCCCTCCAGAACCTGGCACCCCATCTGTATTCACCCCCTTTCTCTGCAGGATTTCAGGTCTGCCCCAGCTCTTTCCTGCTTCATGCCTTCCAGGATTCCCATGTTGTCTCTAAATCAGCAAGAAGGCAGTGTCATGGAGACTTAGTATATGCTTATCTTTTCTTCCTCTCCTCCCTCTTTTTCTTGCTTCTCTTTCTGTCCTTTTTTTCCCTCTTGGCTGTTTCCTCTCCTTGTTTCCTTTCTCTTCCTCTTGCTTCATTATTGTCCCCCACTGGTTGGTGTCCAATTTGAAATTTCTGCCTCCCTCCCTCTTCAGTGAGTCTCCTCTGCCTCTGGTAGCGATCATTCATTTTGAGCTGTCAGCATGCAGGTGGCTTCCAGACCCTCCTTCCCTGCTGGCCTCTCACCTCCTTTCCAGCACAGTCCTATTGGGCCTGGCACAGATGCATCTGCTCACACCTCAGGTGGTGCCCACAGCCCTCCCCTTCCCTCCAGCCAGGCTTTTCCTACATCTCCAACTTCTATCAACTGGGCACTGGGCCACTGTGGCTGCCTCCCTCCTCTTCTCTATCTCTGGACGCTCACCAAGTTTGTTTATTTATGATGAGTCTCCATCTGTGCCCCGTGCATCCTTTCTACTGGCAATGTCCTGATTCAGGCCCTAAACGATGGCGACAGGCCTCTGTGCCTCCCTCCATTCTGCCCTGCTTCCTTCCAGCTGCCACTTGTAAGGCCACACACAGCCAGGCCCGGGGTGGGGGGGCACTACTCCCCGCTCTCTGCACTACCTTGGGGAAAGTTCTCTGACTTTCCTGGGTTTTGGCCATCTGTCTCTAATATGGGGGATAGTGATGGCATTCAGTGTCCACAGGACCGCTGGCTGCCTCGAAGGTTCCCTGTGACCACACATGGGGTAGGCATGCCTGGAGTGTGCCCAGAGAGGCAGCCCCTGTCCTCAGCAGGCCCTAGGAAGCAAGGAGGCTGCAGCCATGCTCATCCCCGATGGGGAGTCCGGGTCTGTGGAGGGAGCAGCCGGGGACGTCACATCCACAGCTGGTGTGTGTGCCACCTCTCTCCTCAGATGGCTTCACCAACCCCCCACCCCCAGCCCAGACTCTGTTTTCTATAGTGGTTGCACTGGTTTTACAGTCCCTTCAGCAACTAATCCTTGCCAGCATGTGTTGTTGTTGTTTTCTTTGTGTTTGCCCTTTTTTTTTTTTTGCCAGTCCCAGGTCTTGAATTCAGGGCCTGAGCACTGTCCTTGGGCTTTCTCAAGGCTGGAGCTCTAGCAGTAGAGTCACAGAACCATTTCCAGCTTTTTCTATGTATGTGGTACCGAAGACTCAAACCCATGTCTTCCTGCATGCTAGGCAAGCGCTCTACCACTAGGCCAAACTCCCAGTCCCAGTGATTGCCATTAAAAAAAAAAAAAAGTTGTATTTTATTGCTGGGGTAATGTGTGGAGGGGTTACACTTACCTTCATCAGGTAGTGGGTATATTACTTCTTGGACATTGATACCCCTTCCTATGTTTTTCTTCCCCGTTCTCCACCCCCCTCAGTCATCCTCTTTTTCCCTTTCCCTTCTATATTTGAAATAAACAAATAATTGTCTACACAATATACCAGGTCCCAAAGTCAGATACAAAGATAACATGAGCTAAACCATAGGAGAAAGGAAAAAAAGAAGAGAGAAAAGCAACAGAAATAACTTCACATAGTATGTTAAGAACAACAATCACAAAGATAAAGCTCTTGTTTACATATCCTAGAGTTCGTTTCATTTAGTCTCATCCTGTTTGACCTTATATACATAGCTTTTGAGCTATTGTAATCCTCTGCTAGGAGAATCCTAGATGTATACTAATTATTACAAATGAGCGAAGCCATGGAGCCTCTGCTCCTTTGGGTCTGGCTTACTTCACTTAATATGATTTCTTCTGTCTCTCCATTTCCTTACGAATAGGGCGATATCATTCAATGGAATTCCATAGAATTCCATGGTATGTAAGTGCCACATCTTCTTGATGGTGGTTGCCATTTTGATTGGGATGAAATTAAATCTTACTGCAATTTTGGTTTCCATTCACTTTATGGCTAAGTATGTTGAGAACTGTTCAATTCATTTGTCCATGTATTAGACTCTGTGTCCTTTTGCTGTTTAGTTTTTTGGTTTTTTTTGGTCAGTTGTGGGCCTTCAAGTCTGGGCCTGGGCATTGTCCCTGAGCTCTTTAGCTCAAGGCTACCCCCCTACCCCTTGAGCCACAGCACCACTTCCAGTTTCCTAGTGATTACTTGGAGATAAGAGACTCAGGGACGTTTGTGCCCTGGCTGGTTTTGAACCAAGATCCTCAGATCTCAACCTCCTGAGTAGCTAGGATTACAGGCATGAGCCACCAGTGCCAGCTTGCTATTTAGTTTTTAACTCTTAGCGTATTCAGGATACTAATCCTTTGTCTGTTGAATAGCTGGCAAAGATTTTCTTCCATTCTTTGGATTGCCTCTTGACTCCAGTAATTGCTTCTTTTGATGTGCAGAAACCTTTTAATTTGTTGCAGGCAGATTTGTCCATTGTTTCTCTTATTCTCTGGGTAAGTAGAGTCCTGCTCAGCAAATGAGCTGTCCCCTAGCAGTTTCTACGTTTCAGGGCTGATTTCAAGGTCTTTGATCCATTTGCTGTTGACTTTTGTACACAGTGAGAAAGAGGGGCCTAATTGCACTCTTCTGCATGGAGTAACTAGTTTTGTCAGCACCATTTGTTGAAGAGATCTTTTCTTTAGTGGGCATGTTTAGCTCAAAGATCAGATGGCTGTACCTGAGTGGTTTTATTTCTGGGTTCTCGTACACTGTTCCTTTGGTCTTCGTGTGTTTTTGTGCCGGTACTTCTTGTTACTATAGTTCTATAGTATAATTTGAAGTCCAGAATTGTGACACAGTGCCATGATACTTTCTTTTTTCTTAGGATTAAGAGCATGGGATTTACTGAATCATTCATCAAGTGTACTTAGGTTCTCTGAGCCCAAGTTTTCTTTGAAATGATATAGTAGTATTGATCCTGTAAGAATATACAAACATACAAACACTATAAACATACCTATGTAAATGCATATGTAACACACATACATATATATGCATATAACACACATGTGTGCTCAATATGTATAGATATGAGAAAAGATACACACATGAACACACACATGTATTTTTTGGTAAATTCATACATAATTACCATATTAAAAGATACAAGTTTCATATGTAAATCTTGTCAATATGAGCATTGCAATTTATTTCATTCCATTCCAGTAGAATTAAACAGATGGTTTAAAAAAATAATCCATACCAGATACTGGGCGGCTCACATTTGTAATTCTAACTACCAAAGACACTAAGGCCTGGAGGATATAACAGTCTGAAACAAGCCATACCAGAAAAGTTTGTGAAAATTCATCTTTAGTTAACCAGCAAAAAGTGGGCTGGAAGTGTGGCTCAAATGGTAAAGCATCTGTGGTGGACAAATAAGCAGAGAAAGCATGTTAGTCCTGAGTTCAAGCCCCAGAACTGGCTAAATAATCAGCAGAAAACAGACCTGGAGTCATAGCTCTAGTGACAGAGCCCTCGCCTAATAAGAGCAAGACCCTGAGTTCAAACTCCAGTATGAACAAAAATCGTGTTTCATGGTACTTATGAGTGTCTACCTTCCTCCATAAGGAGTGCCTGTCGTGTTTCTGGTTTAGCAATTGAGTCAACCTGCCATGTAGAACTCGTAGTAAATACAATAACAGGTGTAGCAATGGAGCCTTAAGGGCTCAATTTGTGGAGAGAAGAAAATATGCCAGCAACACCGCCACTCATGACTTTTAGATGTCATGCAATATTGGGCACTCTCCCATGAACCTCTGACCTTTCCCTCTAGAATCTGAATTAGGTGAAAAAGAATAATCCCGCTAGATATTACGATTGCTTGCTGCTTGCTTTCCTGGTTAGACTTGCTTTAGAATTACTTGGATGCTTTGTTAAGGCCGAAATTGCATTCACATCACTAGAATGATGCCGGTCAGTGTGCATTTATAACAAGTGACAAGTGACCAGGGGTGGAGGGGCGGGGCACGGCTTTAAAGGTGACCGTTCTAAAATGCCTCATTTAAAGCAGAGAGATCAAACAATATTGTCATATTGCTTTTTAGGTTCAAATATAATCCATAAATTCTGCATTCATTCAAAAACTTCTCTTACCTCTGAAATGTACAGTGGATGCCTCAGCGTGGAGCTGATCTATTCAGCTGGGAACCGGCTGCCTCTACCTCATTTCACCCAGGGAATGAGGGGAAAGTCAGTCTGTGGATGAGCTGAGTGTTGAATTGCCTTCTGGGAACTTTCTCTCCCGCAGGCTGCTGTCCTGTGTGCTTCTTGCACATGGTCACTCACTAGAGATGCTTAGTTTCTAACCTTGAGATTCATTTCTATAATTCAGCTGAATATCAGCTTTCGCTCATGCTTCGCTGTGTATCACACAGCTCAATTTTAATTATATTTTATCAACTGCTTCTTGTAATGGGCCACATATACCACTGCTCCATTTCCTGTGTTTTTTTCTTTGTTGTTGTTGCTTTATTTTTTTGGTCATGGGGCTTGGGCTCTGGACCTGGGCACTGTCCATGCACTCTTCAGCTTAAGGCTACCATTCTGCCCTTTGAGCCTCTGGGCCATTTCCAGTTTTCTAGTGGTTATTTGGAGATAAAAATCTCACAGACTTTGTGTCCTGGCTGGCTTTGAACTGAGATCCTCAGATCTCAGCCTCCTGAGTAGTTAGGATTATAGGCGTGAACCATCATGCCTGGTTGCCTTTGGGTTTTTAAGCCATTTTTTTGTGGGTCATGGGGCTTGGACTCTGGGCCTGGGTGCTGCCGCAGTCCCTGAGCTCTTCCTCTCAAGGCTACCACCCTACCCTGGAGCCAAGTCCCACTTCCCTTTTTCTAGAGGTTAATTGAAGATAAGAGTTTCAGGTCCTTTTGTGTCTGAGGTGGCTTTGAACCTTGATCCTCAGATTTTAGCCTCTGAGTAGCTAGGATTACAGGTGTGAGCCACCACGTGCTGGCTTAAGCCATGTTTTTATCTGATCAGACGTATGTTTTTTTTCTCCTGTCTAAGTGGATCTTACTCTTTGTTTTGTTTTCTGTGCAGTAATTTGTTTCCCAACATTGAAATTCCATGTCACTGGGATGAGTTATCTTTTTTCTCTACAGTACTGGGTTTGAACTCAGTCTCTGGGTACTATTAGGTTTTTTTTGTTCAAGGCTGGTACTCTACCACTTGAGTCACAACTCCATGTCCAGTTTTCTGGTGGTTTATTGGAGATAAGGGTCTCATGGATTTTCTTGCCTGGGCTGGCTCTGTACTGTAATTCTCAGATCTCAGATTCCTGAGTAGCTGGGATGACAGCGTGTGAGTCGGTGACTCCCAGCCACAACTGCAGTTCTTTAAATATAAAATTTTTCAGCTAGGTGTGGTGGCTCATGCCTGTAATCCTAGCAGTGCAGATGGCTAAGATCTGAGGGTCAGGTTAAAAGCCAGCCCATCGGGCACTAAAGAACATGAGATTCTTATCTCCAATTAACCTCTAAAAAATAGGAAGTGGAGCCGTGGCTCAAGGGGTAGGGTGGAAGAGCTCAGGCCGAGAGTTCAAGATCCAGGACAGACAAAAAAATAAATAAATAAAATAAAACTTTGCTATCAGTACATGCGACTTAGAGTGCTTAATTAGGTTTATAAATGAGAATCAAACATTAGTTAAAAGTGATCTTTAAAAAAAAAATCTCCTTTTTGGAGAAATGCATATTCAAATACAGGTGAAATGAAAGTTGTTTTAAGATTCCTTTTAGAGAAAACATGAACACATGTTAATTTATTTAAATTTTAATTTAAATATTTGATTTAAATTAAATTATTTTATGCATAAAATGATGCATAAAAATGGTGGTAATGGTTGAAATTTGTTGGTAGATATGTGAGGCTTTCATATATGAGTTCTGTTTGTTTAAGTTTGTCTAAAAATGTCCAAATTAAAAGGTCAAAGAAAGTGGTTGTCAAATTTTTCTTCAAAGGACTTGGAAGTTTACAAAATCCTTTATTCTTCTTTTGTTCTTTTTGTCTGACTGTCATTTTTGGCTTTATGGGACTCAGTGGTTATGGTTCTAAGATCTTCCCGGTGACAGGATTCACGAGGCCATTTGGGTCCTGGAAGGCACGGGACCTCTGAAAGGCACACTGGAGGCAGAGATTAACAAATGACTCTTGCCAAGGCCAGTGGAAGTACAGCCACATACAGGCTGTTGGAAGGAGCTCAATGGCTTTTTCTTGATTCCTCTCTCTGTTTCTAGATGTATTTCGCTGTGTTATTTTGTTATTTTTTTCCTCCTGTTTCTAGATAGGTGTTTATTGTTTCCTCTGTGTTATTTTGTTATTTTTTATTGATGGTGGTCCCCTGCTCTTGGCATAATGTTGTCTTTAAGGGCTTGGTTGCAGGTGCTTGACTCTCTGGTGACGTGTGCAAATGGCTCTCCCTTCCCTATCCTGTGTCCTTGAGTGATGGCATTGCACTGACCTGATAGAGTTTCAGTGAGGATGAATTTAAAAAAAACGGATTAAAGAATAAGCTGTATTGTAAATGCTAGCTATTGGTTTTGTCTAACACCCCGCTTACAAACAATTCACTCTCCTTACACTTTGAAACTAAACTTCCGCTTGGAAACATAGTCTTAGTTTAATATTATTATACTGAAATATTTTCTCCTGGCATTTTGAAGTCTTCATCAGTCCTGCTGTGGGAATGTTTAGTTTGCAGGCTTGAAGCTAAAATCTAGAATGAGCTAGAATCTCCTAGACTGCTTTGAAGCACGGAAGTATGATAGGCCAGAAAATGATTGCCTTCGCATTTGCAATCTGTGATTTCTATTAGTTTGTCAGGTAATTGAAGTTCAGGCCAATTATCTTTCATCTAGTATCGCTGATTTATTTTTGCAAATATCAGGTGCAAGAGTTAATGACAGTCTTTCAAAATAATAATTTAGAAAGACAAGTTTCAAGGTAATGAAACCATCCTAGAAATATGTTACAGTATAATTATAATTGTGTTGAAAATATCTGTGTCAAAATTTGCTAAGAATTAGATTAGCTCCAGAAGCTGGGTGTTGGTAGCTCACACTTGTAATCCTAGCTGCTATAACGAAGGGTACTTTCTTTTTCTCTTTTTATACTGCCTTGCATTTTCAAATATTCATTTCATATGTATTGCTCATTTTAAGAACAGTAACATATTTTTATTTTTTAACTCTAGAGAAGAATTTGTTGTCAAAATTAATACAAACCCTGAGATTTACTGAAAACTTACGGCTCCTCAGGCATTCCAAAAGATTTGCACCCCAATTTTCCTGTCAGCTCCTTGTGCTTATGTTACTATCTAGAGATGGAGTACCAAACCTCATACCTGTCATTTTAGCTATTCATGAAGCTGAGATCTGAGGACTGCAGTTTTAAGCCAGCTTAGTCAGGAAAGTCTGTGTGATTCTTAGCTCCCATTATCTTCTAAGGGCTGGAAGTAGAGGTGTGTCTCAAGTGGTAGATTGCAAACCTTGAACAAAAATGCTAAGGGACGGCACCCAGGTCCTGAGTTCAAGTCCTAGCATTGACACATACATAGTCACAGCCACACACACACACACACACACACACACACACACACACACACACACACACTACCGCCAGAGGCTGGCTTCACAGAGAATGTAAAGTTGGATTTTATGACTCAAGAAAACATTACAAATATTGAATGCACTTAACATTATGTGTACCTTGATCTCTTTGTCTTTTAGAATACAGAAATAAGGCACAGAATTAACACAGATGGATTCTCATGGCTCTAAGTATTATACACAAAAACAATGTCAACACCAAGGCATTTCCCAGTGCTTTTCCTGTGGGCATTGTTATGGTTTGGAGAAAACGACTATCACCTCAGTGAGGTCTAGTCCAACAAGGAAAGTTCTGTGTCAGAAGGCAGCTGTGAGTGACGCTCAGCTTGCAGCTTCTGGAGGTCCTGGCACATAAACACAGCCCCAGTTTGAAGGAAAAGGCTTCTGCAAAGCAGATGCATTTTCTTTTTTTATTAAAACCAGGATCCTTAAGTGGTAGTGTTGTTTCTGCTGTAAGTCTGTACGGGATTGAGGGGGCAGTGGAGACCATGCTGCTACCTTGGGCGGGCTCCCATTGAGTCCATTCATTGCTGGCGAGGCCCATGGTGGTCTGGGAATGGCACATCTTATACAATGTCTGACTTGTACTTCGCAGGTTACACTGGAGAACTTTGCCAGTCCAAGATCGATTACTGTGTTCTAGATCCCTGCCGAAATGGAGCAACGTGCACCTCCAGTCTCAGTGGATTCTCCTGCGAGTGTCCAGAAGGTGAGCCGGAAGTCATTTCCCAGTGTGGTTTTTCATTCCCACTGCAATAGCAAATACTCGATGCATCAACTCTTAACTTTCAATGCCTGAAAACCCGGCACAAGAAGACGTTGCTTCACTTATAAAGGAAAAGTCGAAGAGGATCTCATTATTGAAAGCTCCATAACTAGACTAGCTTGAAAGTTGTTTGACCATTACATATAATCTGGCAATTTTGGTATAGTGATGAAGACTGAATTTCTACAATGAAATAGTTTCTTCCTAAAGATGAAATTTTCCTTTTTCAAGTTCCTGTTTTATTTAGTTTTGCTCTCAGTTCATATTAAAAATTCAACATAAGGTTCATCTGCTTTGGTTTTCCGTGTGTGTGTGTGTGTGTATGCTGGTACTAGGTACTAGGGTTTGAACTCAGGGCCTGGTTGCTGTTCTTAGCTTTTTCACTCAAGGCTCTACCCCTTGAGCCACAGCTCTACTTCTTGCTTTTTTGGTGGCTAATTGGAGAAAAGAGTGTCATGGAGTTTCCTGCTCCAGATAGCTTTGAACAGTTTTCAGATCTCAGTCTCCTGAGTAGCTGGGAGTACAGGTGAGAGCCACTAACATCTGACCTCTGGGTTTTTTTTTTTTTTTGTTGTTGTTATAGTTTTCTTTTTTTTAATTTTTCCAGTCCTGGGGAATGAACTTAGGGCCTGAGCATTGTCCTTGGACTTTCCTCAAGGCTAGTGCTCTACCACTCAAACAACAGCACCACTTTCAGCTTTTCTATGTGTGTGGTACCAAGGAATCAAACCCAGGTTTTTTGTGAATATTAGGCAAACACTCTACCACTAGGCCAAACTCCTGTCTCCCCCACCCCAACACTTTTTTTTTAATATCAGCTTTATAATGTCTTATAATAAAACTTCTGGAGCATCACATCCTTTTTTTTTTTTTTGTTCATGAAAATTGAACTCTGGACTGGGTGCTGTCTCTGAGCTCTTTAGCTCGAGACTACCGCCCTACCCATTGAGCCAGAGCACCACTTCCAGTTTTCTAATTGGAGATAAGAGTCTCGTGGACTTTTCTGCCTGGGCTGTCTTTGAACCTCGATCCTTCGATTTCAGCCTCCTGAGTAGCTAGGATTACAGGCGTGAGCCACTGCACCTGACTTGCATCGTGTCTTTAGAGCTTTTGTTTTAGAAAGGTTTCACTGTTCAAGTAATTTTTACAAAATAAGCAAGGCATTCACAGAACGATTTTGTACTTTGCAGAACTTTGGTTCCTGTGTAAGCTTGGAGGGATGCTGTGAAGGGGATTACTTTAAACCTTTAATGTTGTAAGAATAATATGGTATTAGGGGTTTCTCCCCCCTAAAATCATCCTGTAAGCTCTTGATTCACAGCAGTGACATTGACAACTACATAAAGTTGAGTCCCTTCCTCTGTAGAGATTACATGCAGAGCCCCAGTTATCTCAGGAGCCATGTCTGCACATGCAGAGAGCCTGGAGCAGGCCAGTGATGTTGGCTTCCAGTCTTCCCAGGTCACCTGAGGATCTAGCATCCCTGTGGATTGCACCTGTGATGGGGAGAGCCACCTCCTCCTCCTAGCTCGGGAGAAGCGAACTCCAGACAACGGAGGGTGGATTCTGGTGTCTGCTGCTTCTCACCTGCACAGCCGCTGAATAGGATCCATTTCTTTGGATCAGATATTCCCATGGCCAGATGTGGAAACTGGGTGTCTTCCTCTGCTTGGAGGTCAGGGGACCCAAGTCTGGGCCTGGCAATAAGGTAGTGAGTAGAGAGGCGTTGACTGTGGGCTTCGGTCACCGGTTGGACTGGAAGTCTAGACCTAGCTCTTCTAGACTCTTCCTGTTCCGGGGCTCATTTATTTTCTCCTTTGAAGATGAGAGTGATTCAGTGGACCTTATCCCTGGTGAACAGACAATCCCTCAGCAACGTGGGAATACATGACATATTCTAGCCTTCCGTTCCTGGTTATAAAATAGTGAGATTAGATGGCTGTCCTTAAGGAATTTTATTCCTAAAATGTTTTTTTTGCCTCAAACATATGAGGTTTAAAGATTCTTGCTCAGTTCAAACATTTATCTTGTTTCCAGTAAATATTTATAGAGAAAAGTTCCCTAACCTCTAAGCACGTGTGTAGTAGGCGAACCCTCTATCGGTTGGCCATTCTCTTTGCCTAACCTTACAACTATAAGAGAAAAAAAAATGAAAGAAAAAGAAAAAGACAAGCCAAGAACTAGAGGCCTAGGGTCAAGCCCTTGTACTGGCACTTACCTGTGATTCCATTTCCCCAATTTGCTTCACCTTGTCCCAGGCCCCAGGATGTGGCAGCTGCTGGTTTTTTTATGTTTTCTTGGTTACTGTTATCTTTCTCTTCATTTTTTCAAAGTCTAGCACCTCTTTTGTATTTCTTAATGCTCTTTCTTTATCTTTCCAGAGTATAGTCATGCTTTTGTTATACTGACTACTCATTCACGGAGCTGAACATATATGACTGTGATTTATAATTTTAAATATTCTACAAAAAAGAAAAAGAAAAGATCTCTTGGACCATGTGAGCCCATATGTATTTACAGGAGAAGCACATCCCAGGTTCCATAAACTTACCAAGCCTGATGGAAATGTGAGTGCTTTGTTGCAGTCTGACAGCAGTCCTAAATCACCACTCCACTTAGGAGCCAAAGCTGCTTGTGTTATGAGTGGATAGACTTTCACCTTTTGGCAATCAGGACAGTACTGAGACTAAGTAAAAGTTTGGTGCATGCTGATTAATTTTTGTTTTTATAACTGAGCTCCCCACCCACCTTCAAATATAGCACAGCTTCTCTGAGATTTCTTGAACAGAAATATTGCAAAATTTCTTCTTGGTTTCTTTTCTCTACTAGCAGTAGGGACTGAGCTGTGTGAATAGCTAGTAAGCACTCCAACCCTTGATGTAACTCTAGTTTCTGACAGAAACCATTCTGAGCATCATCCCAGAGCTGGCATGGTAGTCAGAACTCGCCATCTGATAAGTGAATGATTGAACGAGGAAGTCTTTATTTCTAAGAAAAGATAGGCTGTATTAAGAGATAAATACAAGTTTTGATTCTTTTTTTTTTTTTTACCAGTCCTGGGGCTTGAACTCAGGGCCTGAGCACTGTCCTTGGGCTTTCTCAAGGCTGGAGTTCTACCACTTGATTCACAGCACCATTTCTGGAATTTTCTATGTATGTGGTACCAAGGAATCGAACCCAGGTCTTTGTGCATGCTAGGTGAGCATTCTTACCACTAGGCCAAACTCATGGCCCACAAATTTTGGTTCCAAAGGTGTTTATTCATTTCTGTACATGGGACTTACGGATCATTCTTATAACATTTTAACTTTCAAAATTCAAATTTGTGACTGAACTTCAACTCTCCCTCCCCCCAACCCCTGTCTCTCTCTCTTTCTCTCCTTTCATTTCACCCTGACAATAGTGGCAGTAACAATACAGGCAATACCTGCTGTTTGTAAAACACCTACTGTGTGTTATACACAACTTGTCCTTTGAGGTTACTAGTCAACCGTGATGTGGTGGTGGACAGTCTAGGTTCAAGTAGACATTGCTGATGGGGTTTGCATCTGTGCTTGTTCACTTCCTGCCTGGGGATCTTGAGCAAGTAACTTAAACCTAAATTCTCATGACCTCATTTCCTGCCATTTTTACAGCACAGATAATACTAGTTCTTACTTAATGAGGTTGTCCTAAAGATGAAGTGAGCTCTGGGTTTATAGTGCTTAGAAGAATGTCTGACAAAGAGCAAAGGATGAATAGATGCTGGTATTTGGTTCCTGCAACATCTGTACAAAGTGGATACTCTTGGATTAGTTTACGGAGGAACCTCAGCTCTCTGTAGTGTAGGGTAACCAGGAATACAAGCCCTGGCTTGGCTCTGAAGTCCTTGTTTTTCCCTCACCCTGATTTCTTTCTGTTAAGAGAGCTGTTTGAATGCATAGCTGTTCTCTCTGTCTTCTTTTCTGTCTGCCTCTTTTTGTCTGTCTGTCTGTCTCTCTGTCTGTCTCAGTGTCTCTCTGCATGTGTGTACAGAAAGGGTCACAGCACATCTAGGCAGGCTTAATTATGTGGAATGCTCGGGCTCCCCTTCTCTGGCTGTTCTTCTTAGGTCTGCCCCTCCTTCCTCATGCTGTGTCTGTCCTAAGCTCTGTCCTCGTGTCTTTCGTGTCAGCACCTCTACCTCCCTGGCCGCTGTGGTCACCTTTGGAGTGCAGCCCTCCAAACGTGACCACTAGAATGGTCCCCCATGCTGGCTGTAGCTTGTGCTGACTGCCCCACAAGCCCTGCCTGCTTTGCTTTGCTTTCCAGGATGCTGAGCAGGTTGTCTTGTGCATTGCCTGGAGTTTCAGCTTTGACTTGTGGGAAAGGATGTTTGTTAGAAGCTAATACTTCTCTGTACCGGAAGTACAACTGTCATTTCATTGTTCTTGCCTGCACCAAGTATTCTTTGCCCTAGAAATTGTAAATATGCCAGAAGCACGTAAAGTTTTTGTTTTTCATTGTAGAAGAATTTATCTCCTTACATATAATCTTCTTTAGAGCACAACAATGGTGGCTAGAGTGATTTTCTTTTTAAAGAAACCAGCATGGAGGAATATAATATAATTTAAAATATATTGACAAAAATAACTTCTTTAAATGTTTTATTAGCATACATTAATTGTACAAAGGCTTCCTTTGCGATATTTCCATACAAATCTAAATGGAACAGTGGAAAAATATTTAATAGTGCGAAATGCCTGACTCAAAAAATAGCTGATGAGATGCATAAGTATCTGCCAATACGATATTATATCATAGGAGAAGATTATTTTTGGAGATAGGGTCTCATTTTTTGCCTAGGCTAGTCTGGATTCTGATCTTCCTATTTATGCTGTCTGTTATAGCTGGAATGACAGACATATGCTACCATGTCCAGACCTTTCTGTTAAGATGACAGCTCTTGTGAGCTTTTGCTCTTGGGCTATCCTTACACTACTATTTTCCTGATCGTGGGCTCTATTGTAGCTGGGCTGACACATGCATACTACCACACTCAGCTATTGCTTGAGATAGGATCACAAAAACTTTCTGCTTGAGTTGGCCTTGAACTTTTGATTGCCCCAAAACTCTGTCTCCTGACTATCAGGAATTAAAGGCATGGACTACTGAG
Organism: Megascapheus bottae; assembly: GCF_031878675.1. NCBI lineage: Eukaryota > Metazoa > Chordata > Mammalia > Rodentia > Geomyidae > Megascapheus > Megascapheus bottae. The sequence continues at coordinate 32,702,622 of NC_143529.1, read as the reverse complement.
GCTGGTCTTTCTATGTGTGTGTGTGTGTGTTTTTAAGGGTAGCTCCAACCCCCTACCAAGTCAACTAGACATAAAGCTGTGTAAAGTAAAATAATGTCCTGTTGAATATCATGTTTTAGTTTGGGTTAAATAAATGTTTCATGTCCTAGGATTTAATGTCATGTTGTCAGATATTTATACTCACTTTAACCTATTTTTCCAGGCAGGCATTTTCCAGTATTAATTTTTTTTTTACTATTCCAATTTTATTTGGTTGGAATTCATATGAGGGATTTGTCATTTTTTAAGGTCTCTTCCTCATTTCAAATCCTGCGCTGGCTGATGCCTGTGGTCACTGTGACCTAGCTGTCCAGATGAGATTATTTACTAGCCATGGGCCATTTTCACTGCCTTTGGCCATGGTCTGCTTTTCTGTGATAACATAGCATGTTATAAAATACTTTAAATAATTTCTAGCATTTCTCTGCAATTACCAAAGAAATCTATGTTCAAATGAGCTCAGAGAAAATGATTCTATAATTCTAACCTTAAGAGAGAAGAATTTTAGACTCTCTTAAGGGACTTTGAAGTCCTCCCTTTTAATGTCCTTTTTAGAAAAACTAAAATTCTTTAATTGAACAAAACATTCCAACCTTCCTCTATAGTGTTATGTTGTTTCCCCCCCCTGAAAAATGGTTATTAATGACTGTCCTTTATTTCATGATATGAATGTACCATAATGTCTTTAATAGAACACTTATCCATTCACATATGACTGAATGGTCACCTGCTTTGCCACCATCACAAGGCAGAGGCAGTGCTGAACTAGTGGGTCTTGGTGAGCAGGGGCCACAGCAACATGTGGCTATAAGATCACCAAACTGGACCGGATACCTCTAGGGGATCAGGTATCTTACCCACCCTGGGAGCTGGGGCAGGCCCCCAGAGAGGATTCTAAGGGAAACCATGTCCAAAGAGACCTGTAAAATAGAACACAGCCAAGTAAATAAGTTAGGGCCACAGACAGAGCAGCGATTGCCAGTAGCAGAGAATAAGCAACACGTATGACAGCCAGGGGCAGAGGGGGAGGAACAAGGTGAGGCTGGGCAGAGCATCATGTGGTGAGTGATGGAGGAAGCATGTGAGAGGGGAGTAAGTGACAGCTCCGGCAGACCCAGGCTTGCCACTGAGGCTGGACTTCACCCACGCCTGGAGGAGGGCTGCATGCACGGGGCTGGCAGGGGAAATAAAGAAGTTTTAGTACTTGGGAGAAATCACCATGGACTGAAGAAGGGTAAGAGTAGGACAAGCTGATAGGGACCTGGCATGGTGATTTAGGTGAGCTGTGTGAGGAATGAACGAGGGTGGGGGCAATAAAAAAATGGCTATACGTGGCAAGTGAGAAGACTGTGGGCAGACAAGGCGATTTGGGGCAAATTTCAGTCAACCTGACAGATGGGTGTGGCCACTGAGAGGTGAGTGAGTTCGGGAGTGGACAGTGAGAAACAGACAGCTGTCTAAAAAGGTAGAGAAAACATATTCATTTTTCCATCTCTTTTTCTTTGTGGATCATGGGGCTTGAACTCTGCTTGGGGCACTGGCCCTGAGCTTTTCAGCTCTATGCTGCCACCCTACCCCTGGGCCTGGGCACTGGCCCTGAGCTCTTCAGCTTTGAGCCAAGCCCCACTTCCCATTTTCTAGAGATTAATTGGAGATAAGAGTCTCAGGTCCTTTCCGTGCCCTGGCTGGCTTTTAACCTTGATCCTCCGATCTCAACCTCCTGAGTAGCTAGGATTATAGGTGTGAGCCGCCACGCCTGGCATTTTTCCATCTTATAAAACAAGTGGGTTTTTTTGGTAATAGGTACCATGGCCCAGGGCGATCACCTATGTGGCCATCTTTCCCTCGTCAGTTTTTGGCCCCTTCCCCTCTCCCCTCCAGTCTCCAGACACTGGTTAATGATGCTCCTTCAAACACATGCAGGGCCAGGAAATTGTCCTCTAGGGAGTGCCTCCATCATAGGGGCCAATGCTAGTTGGGGCATTTCCACCCCATGCCCTCAATTCTGTAATCTAAGACCTTCCTTCCTATGTCTCTGCTGCTCAGGACTTCCCCAGCCTCTACATTCCCATTCCCAACAGAAGACCGTTATTGTGTATGTAGTTGTACACCTTGAGAAATGAAGAAAGATGTTCACCTGGATGAGATTGACAGGAGAGGGTGTGCCTAGTTCATATTTCATCCAAGAATGAAAATAGAAGGAGCTGACAGGTAAGCAGATAGGGACCAGGACCTTCCAGGCAGGGAAACGGGCATGGAACAGGGCCCTGGGAATGACTTGGTGAGAACTGAGAACTGAATGGAAGCCGCTGGGGCCAATTGCTAGAGAGTGAGGGGTCAGGCTGACCAGCGAGGGCCAAAGCACATGTCACTGGTTGCCCATCGAAGGGGAATGAAAGCTGGACAAGTCTTACGTTCTAAGAACATTATTCTCATTACCATTTGGAGCAGAGAATGTAAGCTTCTGCCAGATCCGAGATCTCAGCTGGAAACCATCGGATTAGGGAGAAGCACTGGAGTTCCAGGCAGATTTTAGAGATAGCATCTATCCGATGCATAGGCTGATTGGCTGGCTGTGCAGGCTATTTGTCAAGGAAGCGGAATTCTAAGTTCTACATGCCTCAGCACTAGTTTCTCCCTTGTAACTTGTCTCTGCACTATCAGGAAAATTACCAGTGTCATCTGATTCCATATTTCCCCTTATTAATATTATATAAGTTTCTGACATTTTAGCTAGTGCTCTGACAATACATAGAGTGACTTCGTTGTCTTGCAATTTAAAACCTTCTGGAAACATTTTCCTTTTGGAGTGAAATATCTGATTTCCATAATGTGTCGATCTCAACTATGTTTTCTTTTTATTTCCCTAATAAATATTCAGCAAGCGTAGTCATATCAACACTGGTTCAAATACAAAATATGAAGGAACCGTCAGCCAGCTAAGTTGTAAATTCTAGCAATGTCTCCTCCTTCAGTAGCTTTTTTTTAGTAGTTCTATTTTATTTTCCATCTTCATACTTGAACATCTCATCCTTTCCTCAATTCTACTCTTGCTACAATTGATTGTTTTAAATCTCTTTGTGGATGACATTACTGCCATGTTTGACTTGGTGTTTGTCTTTGGAGTTACTGAGCTTTCCTCCCTCCTTCCCTCCCTTCCTTCCTTCCTCCCTCCCTCCCTCTCTCCCTCCCTCCCTCTCTTTCTTCCTTCCTTCCTTCCTTCCTTCCTTCCTTCCTTCCTTCCTTCCCTTCCTCCCTCCCTCCCTCCCTCCCTCCCTCCCTCCCTCCCTCCTTCCTTCCTTCCTTCCTTCCTTCCTTCCTTCCTTCCTTCCTTCCTTCCTTCCTTCCTTCCTTCCTTCCTTTCTCTCTTTTTCTTTTTTTCTCTTTCTCTCCTTTATTATTATGTGATATGTCTCTCATTGGGAGTCTGTATAGCCTGGAATAAATGGTTCCAATCAAAGCATGCTGCCATGCTCATGGTTATACACTTCTGATTAAGATTATCAGATAGTTTTCATTTTCTAATCTCCAAGAAAAATTGCCAATTCAAATATATTTGCTCATTATCTTCCAGTTACAGTTATTTCTTCTTCTTCTCTCATAGGCCACAAGTCTCCAGCCATTTCAGAAACCTTGTTATCCTTTTGATTACTCAGGTGGCATCATTCTGCAAAGTTCTCTTCTATTTGTTCTCATGTTTTGAAGTTTGAATGCAGACATGGATATGCTTCAACCCAACCATATTACAGTTGTTCTTGGTTTTGCTACAGTCACTAATGTGCTTTCTGTAAAGAAGTTTCCTGAAACACTTATCTATAGAAGTTGGACTGGCCAGTCAGAAACTCTTAAAGAATTGTGACAACAAAAAGAGAAACCATGCAAAAGGCCATCTAAAGTATGTTTAATTTTTTTATTGTAATGTATAGAAGAGTTACAGTTACATTCGCCAGATAGTAGGTGCATTGCTTCTCACATTGATACGCCTTCTCATGTTTTTTCCCCATTTCTCTTCCCCCACCCACTCCTGTTTTTCTTTTTATTTATTTATTTTTATTCACTTATTTTTTTTTGCCAGTCCTGGGCTTGAGCTCAAGGCCTGAGCCCTGTCCTTGGGCTTTCTCAAGGCTAGAGCTCTACCACATGAGCCTCAGCAGTGCTTCAAGCTTTTTTCTATGTATGTGGTGCTGAAGAATCGAACCCAGGTCTTCGTGCATGCTGGGCAAGCACTCTACCACTAGGCCAAACTCCCCCGCTCCTGTTTTTAAAAGTTTTGTGATACTGGAGTTTGAACTCAGAGCCTTGGGCATTTGGGGGTAGGAATTCTAGTCCTGACTCTTGCCTCTAGCTCTACATTTTTGGTGAGGGTTTCTTTTTGTTGTTGTTTTGTTGGTTTTTTTTGAGTTAGGGTCTCCCTTCTGGCCCAGGCTGGCTTTGGACCATGATCTGCCTATTTTGAACTTCTGTTTGTTGCTGGGATGGTGGGTGAATGCCACCACTTATGATTTCCTCTGTTGAGATGGAGTCTCAAGAACTTTTCTGCCTGGGATGGCCTAGAACTGCAGTCCTCCCCATCTTGGCCTCCCTAATAGATAACAGGTATGCACTAGTACCTCCAGCTATAAGTTGAGAAACTTTGGGACTGGCCTCCAGCTATGATCCTCCCATGCCTGGCCTCTCACATAGTTGGGGTTGTAGGTATGAGTAGTACCTGAGTATGTAACTTAATTTCTAGAGTTCTTTTATATAGGCAAAAGACAGTACAAGGCATTTCTAGCATTTAATATGTGTCTGTGTACATATGTTACAAAGGAAAATGAGAAAGAAGTAGGAAAAGAAGAAAACACAGCACAGTGATCAAGAATCTTGTGTGCTAAGCTGGGCACAGTGGCTCCCGCCTGTAATCCTAGCTACTCATGAAGCTGAGATCTGAAGATTGTGGTTCAAAGCCAGCTGGGGCACTAAAGAACCCGAATCTCTTATCTCCCGTTAATCACTAGAAAAAATGAAGTTGGGCTGTGACTCTTGGGGTTGGGCGGTAGCCTTGAGCTGAAGAGATCAGGGACAGTGCCCAGGCCCAGAGTTTAAGCCCCATGATCCACAAAAAACAGAAAAAACAAGAACCTTGTCTGCTAATACTCATTCTTGAAATCTACTTTTTCTCTCTTTTTTCTCTCCTTCTCCTTTTCTTTTTCTTTTTCCTTTTTGACAGTCCTGGGGCTTGAACTCAGGGCCTGGGCACTGTCCTTGGACACTTTTTGCTCAAGGCTAGCCCTCTGCCACTTGAGCTACAGTGCTGCTTCTGGATTTTTTCTGTGTATGTGATATCCAGGAATCGAATTCAGGGCTCTATCCAGGCTAGGCGAGCACTTTCCTACTAGGCCATGCTCCCAGCACCCTCTTTTTCTTTCTTTCTTTTATTTTTAAAGGCAAAGTCTTGCTATGTATCTCAGGCTGGACTTCCTTGTACACACTAGCTTTCTTGGCCCTGTTTCCTCATTCTTTTTTTCTCTTTAGTTTTCATATATTTTAATATTCACTGGTTTATTTTAGGGACCATCACCATTCTGTGCAGATAGGTGAAGAGAAGTCCTATGCCTGTGAGATTTTAGGACATAGGCACAGGGACCAAGAGCAGCTTCTGTGACACAGGGCCAGAAGATGAAAGCATCTATCTCCTCATTCTGGACTTTTCTTATTTACCCTCAATACTGAATATTACAGCAGAGGGAAGACTGGAGAGCCAGAGTTCAAATCCAACCCTCTGCCTTTTACTGACCAGGCAGTCTTCGGTACGTTACTTGATCATTCCTCATTTGAAAAGGAAGAAATAACAGTACTGTGTTCCCAGAGGCTTGATCTGAGTGCAGAATGAGTTGCTGTTGTTAAACACTTGGCCCAGGGCCTAGGACACAAAGTGTTTGCCATCACTACACACAATTTCACCAGACTGCCCTTCTGAACTCGAGTTCCTATCTGCCCTCCCGTGACATTTGTCCCTCTGCCTTTCCCAGCTTCATAGCCCAATAATTGTAATTGTGTGTGTGTGTGTGTGCGCGTGTGTGTGTGCGTGTGTGTTTAAAGAGCAGTGTGTGAACACCTCTTGATTCCAGAAAGCACCCTTTTGGACACTGCCAAGGACCTGACCCCAAGGGATGCATGCAATTATGAAATTTAATTCTGTTCCAGAGTTTGACTCACAGGCCAGCTTCCTTCCAGTTTTTCTAATTGACAAATTAAAATTTCCCAGCATCTCCACGTGTAGGAGGGAGGATCCAACATCAATTGAACACCATGTGCTAACTTGTTCAGTTCCACAGTGCAACATCCCCAAGCCAGCCATGGCTGAGTGCCCTTCTCAAGGTCCTGTAGCTGGGAGGAGGTTCAGATGTTGAGTCTAGGGCTTTGTGTTCTTGTCTTATGAGAACTCTTTACAGAGTTCTCCTGTAAAGATGAAGATGATGGTGAAAGTATGACTCCATCAGGGGGAGAGAATAAGTGAGGGGATAGAAGGAAAGACGGGAAAGGGAATGTACCAGTGAAAAAGGTTGTGCTGCAAAACTGACTTTGCTTTCTCTTCTTTTACTTCCTGGTGTTCCTAAATGGTCATTTCAGAGATCTGGCCTCAAACTTGTCTGTTCACTTAGCCCAACTGGTAGATTCTATCTGGAGGAAGTAAATGCATATCACATCACTCCCGAGACCATGCCTCTGTCCTGAGAACAGTTCTAGATTCCCTGGTCACTATTGCACAGCCACACACACCTCCGTGTGGTCATTGCTGGACCTTCCCCTCGGATTCTCCTCTTGCATTGTCTATTGCCATTGGTGACACCACCCCCACGTGGTCCCCATTCCAGAACCTCAAGAGACACATGGAAATGATAGTGCTTACTGTTGAACACTTACTTTTGGAATGTCATGGTGCCAAGGGCTTTCCATTGAAGCATCATAGGATGTATGAGTTGTAGAGTGTACGAAATTTCCATTCCACTGATACCAAAGCAGGCAGGGTGATTTCATATTAGCCCTAGGTACAGAGGTGGTAGTTAAAGGCAATGCTTAGCTTTCCTCTTCAAGTCTGGCGCTTTACCACGTGAGCTAAGCCTCCACTCGCACCTCTGTTTGCTTCAGTTGTAGATAATAGTCTCTTGAATATTTCTGCCTGGGCTGGCTTCAGACCAGGATCTTCAGATCTCAGTTTCTTGTGTACCCTAGGATCACAGATATGAGCCATCAGCTCCCAACAACTATTTTATTTATTTTTTAAAACTCTCATCAATTTTACATAATTATAGGGTTTGGTGTGATATTTTAACATATGGTCTGTTTGGTGTGCACTGACAAATCAGTGTAATAAGCAGTTTCCTTTCCTTAATATTTCTTATCATCTGGAACATATGCTAAGATAACATGTTTATTGTTGGTAAGGTTTTTGAGTTCTTTCTATATTTTGAAGGTTATCTTTTTGTCAGGTGAGTAGCTGTGTGTTATCCCTCTGTTTTGTTGATTCTTCTGTGAGGCAGGAGTTTTTTCAGTTTGTCTGTGTTTGCTCTTGTTTCCTTTTGTGGCCTTTGGAATCATGTAAAAATCATTGCTTATATTGGTGTCTTGGAGTATTTCCTCTGTGATTTCTTGGAGTAGTTTTATAGTTCTGGTCATTACATTTGGGCCTTTGATGCATTTTGAGGCAAATGTTGACAGGATTGGAGATAAGCAGTCATGCTTGGGGCTTCTACTTGTGAATGTCTATTTTTCCCAGTACAGTTTGTTGAAGAGGCTGGTTTTCCCCGGAACTGTGTGTTTGATACCTTTATGGAGAGTCAGCTGGCTATGGATTTTTCCTTATTCAGTTTTGGGGACCTCTTGTCTGTTCTTTATTCCATTGGACAACATGCCTATTTCTATCAAGTGCCTTGCTGTTCTGGGTTTTCTGGTTCTGTGGCGTGTCTTGAAATCAAGTATTGTGATACATCCATTTTTTTTTCTTCAGGTTCAAGGTTGCTTTGGCTCTCTGGGGTTGTTGCATGTTCATGCGTATTTTAAAACATTTCTGGGAAGAATATCCTTGACCTTTTTATGAGTATTGCGGAAACCCTGTACTGACTTTGAGTAGCATGAATATTTTTTTAACAGTTAGTGATCACAATATTAGCTCTTCTCATTCATGAACATCAGAAATTCTTCCATATTTTGTACTTGTATTTAGTTTCTCTCATCAATGTTTTGTATTTTTCAAAGTAGAAATCTTTCACTGCCTCATTTAAATGTATTCCTGGGTATATGGTATTTTTAGTAGCTAGTGTGAATGGGATTGCTTTCATGATTTATTATTTTATGTTTTATTATTTTAAAAAAAAAAGAAAAACTATATTGCTACTCATAGGCTAGACTTGGTGGCATACACCTGTAATCCCAGCAGTTGTCAGGAAGATACAGGACAGAGTTTGAAACAAATCTGGGCTCCACAGTGAGACTGTTCACTGCCTTAACTGATTTCTGCATGTTGCTTTCATATCTTGAACCTTTACTAAATCAGTCTGTTGATTCTAATAGTCCTCTGGTATGTAATTTCCCTTACTTCCTTTTTCTTAAGCCACAGTATAAAGCCTCAAGCTTCTATCCAAGGGGATTTGCATTGTAGACTGACCTGGTCAGCTTCATTCCCCAAGCACATTTCTTTAGAGTAAGAAAAAGGAAAATTTAATTACTTTTATTGGCATACTCAGTGAGCAAATTGGATCTTTCATACATTAATGGCCATACTGTATTTTCTAGGCACAGACATTTTATTTTGTTCCACTATTAAGGGATTTGAGATCGTCAATCTTATATCAAAGAACATGCTTAATACTGATAACATACAGCTCTGTCATATGTTAATAAGTGTGTAAAAATGTTCTTTCAGTCAGAATAAATGGAATGTGAAAGATGGAACTGTCTTCCACTCTGGGCTGCCAAAGGGCTCTTTCAAGAATTCAAATATTATTGTAATAGATTATATGATACATTTTAGTATAATTTCTAAATTTTTTAAGAGCTACAAGGAAGTTTATAAAATGTTGAATAATGCTGGATTTTTTTCTATTTCTAGTCAGAGAAATTTCAAGTTGATTATGCCTATTATGAATGGTGCTTCACACAATTAAATCTGAGGACCATTTTCATTTTATATATTCACTGTATCTGTAACAATAACTGTAAAACTATCAGTAAATTGCTAGGGAGTTCTATGTGATGAGTAAATATAAACTTAAATATTGGTAAAAGGTCGGGTAGGATATTATGTACATAATGATGTAAATGTAATTATGTATATATAATGTAAATGAAAATCAGTGTAATTATTGAACTTTATTTCTATATTTAAATAATATGTAATAATGAAATTACTTTTAAAGCAATAAAACACATATAGATTTTGTCCAAAAAATTGTTAAGTACATATACCTCTGTGGATGCACAGACGTATAGGGACGTGTGTGTGCGTACTCACACACACATTTTCTGAATTATGGACATAGGAAACAGAGCAAAATTCACCTACACAATCACCACCTATGCAGTTTCAAAATTTAGCATCTTCAGATAATTCTACATGTTACAGAATTCATGTTCAGTATCCAGTTTCCACATGGTAAACATCACTCTTTTGAAGTAAAAAAACCATTTTAATGGAACCTATAACTTTGGGTAACCATCACCACAGGTCCAGTATTAGAACACTTCCTTCAATCCCAGCAGACCCTTCCTCTTGTTGTAGTAACACACCCTTTGTGCCCAGCCTAGCGCCCCTTCTCCATTCTCTGCAGCTGCAGATTTCCTTTCCCTGGATATTTCTTCCAAGGGAATTCTCCAAAGTGTTCTGGATGTGGCTTCTTTAGAATAGCACACGGTTGATTTGTATTGTTTCAGCCCTGGTGTAAAAAAATGTTTTGGGCCTCAATATTAGCCTTTATTTACGATTTATCTTCCCCGATGGCATTTATTTCCAAATGTTGTTTAGAAATCGACAGTACCAAATTTGTTGATTCCTCTCAATAATCAACTTTTCAAAACTACTCACTCCAGAAAACCAATAGAGGACAAAGGGATAAAGGTGGGAGATATTCTTTTTTGTTACTTAGCATACTTTTAGCATTTGGGATGTAGAATTACCAGGCACCGATGGCTCATGCCTGCAATCCTAACTACTCAGGAGACTGAGATCTGAGGATCGTGATTCAAAGCAGCCTGGATACGAAAGCCCAATCTCCAATTAATCCTCAGAAAACAGAAGTGGTGCTATGGCTCAAGTAGTAGAGTGCTAGCCTTGAGCTGAAGAGCTCAGGGACAGTGCCCAGACTTAGAGTTCAAGCCCTATGACCGACAAAAAAAAATTAGGATTGTTATCTACTGAAGCAAAGTAATGAATGTACCCTAAACGGGTTTGAAGTCTCCCTGCTGATCACCGCCCACTGATCAGGAGCATCTTTCGGGACTGTGGATACACATGTCCACACACATGACACACACGTGCATACCTCCACATGCATTTTATATTTCAGCAACAATGGACTCACTCGTGTGTGTGTGTGTGTGTGTATGTGTGTGTGTGTGTGTGTGTGTGTGTGTGTGTGTGTGTACACCTGTGTGTCAATACTGAGGCTTGTCAAGGCCTGGATACTGTTCTTGAGCTTTTCTGCCATTTGAGCTACACCTCCATTTCCAACTTTTCGATGGTTTAGTGGAGATAGGCGTCTCGCAGACTTTCCTGCCCATGTAATATTTTAAAACCTCTCTCTCTCTCTCCCTCTCTTCCCCCCCCCCCCCTCTCTCTCTCTCTCTCTCTCTCTCTCTCTCTCTCTCTCTCTCTCTCTCTCTCTCTCTCTCAGGCTACTTCGGCTCTGCCTGTGAAGAAAAGATAGATCCCTGTGGTTCCTCTCCATGCCAGAACAACGGCACCTGCTACCTGGATGGGCTGCACTTCACCTGCAGCTGCAGTGCTGGCTTCACCGGGCCCACCTGTGCCCAGCTGGTGGACTTCTGTGCCCTCAGCCCTTGTGCCCACGGCACATGCCACAGCGTGGGCACCAGCTACAAGTGCCTCTGCGACCCAGGTTGGTGCTGTCTGCCTGCTTGCAGAGAGCAAATCATTTCTTTTCCCCATCTCACAAGACTTAACTTTTAGTTTGCATCTGAGCAAATGCCAACCCACAGGGTGGGGAATGCATGCAAGCAGAAGCATATTCTACTCACTGGTGAGACCTTTATCTTTTGACTTGCTCTGGGCAGAGATTTAGAAACATCTTTCCTCACATTATAGGCATCGTAGAAACACCAGAAGACACAGAAAGCAAAAGAAAGTTCAAATGTGTTTAATCTTTTTTTTATAATTTAAAAAATTTTAATAGTTATTGTCATTTTTATTATTGTATGTTAATGGCAGGGTGATGTATAGAGGTGTTACAGTTACATTGGCAGGTAGTAGGCACATAACTTCTTGAACATTGATACCCCTTCTCATGTTTTTCTCCCACTTTCCTTCCCCCAGAATCTCTGTTATGCTGGTGTTTTTCATTTGATGTGCAGGCAAAGCCTTGTGCAGTCCATTCAGAATTGAGCCAGCTATTAAAATTCTTACCCTGTGCCCACGAGGCCACACCTCTGCCTGGCTATGTCCACATCCCAAATCCCCAACCTTTCTTTCCCAAACATTTCTCCATGTGCAATACTGATTTTTTTTTAATGGTAGAAGTTTTGTTATCCAGAAGTCAGGGTGATGACCGCCTCCACTTCGTGCCTTCCCAGCTCTATGCTTGGTCTGACAGGAATGGGTGCACGCTCCTTTCTGTTTTGTCATTTCTATTCTGCATACGTCCTCCTCGGTGCATGCACTTCTCTTTAGAATGCTTCTCAGAGCAAGTCCTCACTCATGGCCCTGACCAGGCAATGTGGTGACCAGGGCCAGGCTTCACTTGTCCTGGGGCTCTGCCGTCTATCTGCCATAGTTTTTTACATCATACAGTCATGTGTCAGACCACGTATACAGTGATGGTCCTTATAGGACCAATGTCTCAGCATCTTAGCTTGAGCAAGAATGTTCTGCAATATTTGCACAGTGGTGGAGTCTGCCAGCAGTGCATCCCTTATCCTTAGGATCTCTCTCTGCTCTCAAGTGACATGGGACACGCTGATTCTGCTATATGTCTCACTTTCACTCCTCAAGGGGTGGAAGGAACTGTAAGTGTGTATGTATGGTGTTTCTGTTTTTGTGCTGTTCCTGGAGCTTGAACCCTAGAGCTGCTGGATGTTTAAGCTACACTCTTCCACTTGAGCCACAGCTGTACTTCAGAATTTTTTTGTGCCTAATTGGAGAGAAGAGTCTCACAGACTTTCAGGTTTTCCTGCCTGGAATTGCTTTGAATCTTGGCCATCCTCATATCTCAGTCTCCTGAATAGGTGCAAAGCACTGGCAGTGTGTGTGTGTGTGTGTGTGTGTGTGTGTGTGTGTGTGTGTGTGTGTGCATGTGCACATGCATGCGTGTACATGCGTGTGTGTGCATGTATGTGTCTTTTTTCTGGGTTTGAGATTTAAAAAATTATCTTTAAGTAGTTGTTCAATGGAGATGAGATTTAACAAAGCAGTCCATGACTACAATGCATCTTGGTTTTTTTTTTTTTTGCCAGTCCTGGCCTTGAACTCAGGGCCTGGGCACAGTCCTTGGGCTTTCTCAAGGCTAGCACTTTACCACTTGAGCCACAATACTACTTCCAACCTTTTCTTCATATGCGGTACCAAGCGATCAAACCCAGAGCTTCATGCATGCTAGGCACTAGGCCACACATCTTGACCTATGTCATTTCCTTCAACAGTCTTATCCCCCTACGTGTCCTTTTGTCATATAGCCTTTATATGAACAACAGTAGCCCCAAACCACCCTTAAAGGAGCAGTCATCCTTCTAGGCTTCCAGCTTGGTTCGTGGCATCTCTGGTTCTTTGGGGGAACATGTCTGCACTGAAGCTGGAAATGCCTCTGCAAGTCCCTCATTGCCTAGGGCCTGGCACACAGCCGGGGGCCAAGTTCAGGTTCCAACCCTGATGCCTCTGTTTCAGTGACTTCCCATGACTGGCCTGTAACCTCCAGAGGTCTCCCAATGCTGCTCACGAAGTGAGTGGCATTGAAAAGCCCTTTTCACATAGCTGCTTAATGCAACGGATACTTTGCCAAGTTCCTCTTTTCCTCTCTGCTCCAAAACACAGAGGAGGGGCTGTTTAATCTGCTTGGGAACAGTGTTAAGATTCTCCAGAGAAACAGGAGGGAGGGAGGCGGAGGGAGGGAGAGTGAGATTTATTTTAAGTAACTGGCTCCTGCAATTGTGGGGACTGGCGAGTCCAAAATCTGTAGGGGAAGCTGGCAGTCTTCTATGTTGCGCCAGGAGAGGTTTCCGTGTTGTGATTTAAGGCTGAATTTCTGGTTTCTGAATTTCTGAGACACCCCAGTCTTAGCTCAGGCCATTTTTTTCTGAGACAGTGGCTCCCTATGTAGTCCAGGTTGGGCTTGAAGTCAGGTGTTTCCTTTCTCACCTCTCAAGTCCATACAGGCATGGGTTTCTCTGCCTGGCAGATTAGTATTTAAGAGAGTATCTGGGCACCTAGCCTCATCAAGTTGATATAGGAAATTAGCTACCACAGGAACATTATGAGTTCTCATCAAGCCTTGGGGCAAGAATGTGTTTTTGAGTGTGTGTATGACATGAGTTTTCTTTTTTTCTTTTTTTTTCTGGGTGGGCACCAACCTTCTCTTGCCAGAGCTTTGGTAGTGGGTGACAAGGCATATATCTGTGTCCCTGGGGGCTGTGTGGCCTGGGTGCCAAGGAAGGAGGCAGTGTAGGGTGGCACCCTTCCTTCTGCACTGGAAGCACAACTGCCTGGGGCAGCTTAGGGTTAGCACGAGGGAATGAGCTGCAGTGGTACTGGGAAATCTCACCCATGGTAAGGGCCAGTGCCATACTTAATGGTGCTGAAACTTGTCGGCCAGTTTCCCTCAGCACCAACAGAAGAGAGGTGCTCAGGTCCAGATCTTTCTCCAGAAGTTCTGCTTCCCATTGGAAAGAAGCCCCACTAAGATGCATCAAATAGGACAAGAACCAAAAACAACTTCATTGCCCTTCTCACTCCCTTTTTTAACAATATTAGAGTTTCTCCGTAGTTGGTTGATTAATTTATTAATTATTGTTACTATTTTGGTGCTGGTACTGGGTCTTAAACTCGGGGCTTTTGTTGTCCCTTAGCTTTGGTTATTCAAGGATGGAACTCTACCACTTGAGCCACAGTGTCACATCTGGTTTCTTGGAAAATAATTGTAGGTACGAGTCTCATGGTTGTTCCTGAGTGGGCGAATTTGAACCATAATCCTTAGTTCTCAGCCTCTTGAGCAGCTAGAATTACAGGCCACTAACTGCTGGCAGTTGGTTTATTTAAAAAAATTAGGTCAAGTGCAATTATTTAAGAAAAATGATGTGTCTTAATTAATACCTTGAAGAGTTTTCAATACCAAGCTAAGTAGATGCATAGGTTGATTGATTAGTAGCTGACATCTCCATTTATTGACTCTGACTGTAGGGCGTTTATAAGGCATCTCTGGGCCTGTTTCCCCGTCTTAGAAGCCAGAGGAGAGTCCTGTTTGAGAACATCCAATGACAGCCATGCAGACCTTTTATTGACAGGAGCAGTCAAAGCTATTCAACCTCCTTTCCTTCTACCCACAGTGATCCCAATAACCCCTCCTCAAGTAGAGCGTGGAAGTAGCCACTATTTAAGTTCCACTTTTCCCTTCTCTGTTCTCCCTAAAACTTCATCCATATGCATTCGGGCCATGGAGCTTGTGAATGGCCAGTGATCCAGCAACCAGCCCTGAGCAGCTCTGTGAAGTCTGAACAAATGTGTCCTGCTCTTTTTTTTTTTCCCCACACATTTATTTGTTAGGCTCTAGAGGAGCCTTGAGGTTCTGTCTGGAGGCCTCACTCATTAAGCCTGGGAGATAAAGTCACTTCCTGTGAGGATGATTTAGGTGACTTTGTGTGAAATATATTCACTTCTGGCAAAAAGGTACAATTTAAGAAGTGAACACAACACGTCTGTGAATGTACCATTTTTTTTTTGGTCTTCATCTTTTGGAGCATGTAATTGCTTTACTACTGGTTAGCATAATAGAAAAATCTCAGGAGAATGGCTGAAATGGGATGTTGAGCTGTGGAGGAAGGCTGATCACTCTGGTGGAGATACACAGATTCCATTTTACAAGTGGCAGTAGATTGAAATCATATCAGGTTGATAATGAGTTCCCATCTGCATGTAACAAAATAGACATTTTGGTCAGCATACATCAGATTTGTCAGGCACTCGATTTCCAAGCATCAGTTTCAGTTTTACAGATCTAGCATTTCTGATAGGGTTATAATATTAAATAATAAAATGTCATCTCAAAATAATCATGGAGGGGCCGGGAGTTTGGCCTAGTGGTTAAAGTGCTTGCCTAGCATGCATGAAGACCCGGGTTCGATTCCTCGGTACATACATAGAAAAAAGCCGGAAGTGGTGCTGAGGCTCAAGTGGTCGAGCTCTAGCCTTGAGAAAGTCCAAGGACAGTGCTCAGGCCCTGAGCTCAAGCCCAGGACTGGCAAAAAAAAAAATGAGTTTCAAAATAATCATGGAAATGTTATCTCCCACTGACAGTGCTAAGTGATAGGCCACCCATTGTATAACATAATGATAATTAATAATAATAATAATAATAATAATAATAATAATAATAATTCCAAGCCAAAGTCTCCAAAAAAGGAGAGAAAGTTAGAGCAGTTAGGGCAGTTGCAGGCATTACGAGTGGAACTACCCAGGGTCCTCTGGGGTCCTTGCAGGAGGTGTGGGGCATCTCACGTGTCCTCGGGAGAATGTGGCACCTGGGAATTGCCATTTGAGAGATTGCAGATCACCCCCACAGGGGTGGAGTCTTGTGGTGGGGGGCCACGGGCCACCAGAGGTGACTGGAATCATTCCTGCTTGCTCAAAAGGTATGATAGGTAAGGCCATTGTCAGGGATTTCAGTAAGGTATTTGACATGGAAATACATGCATCAATATTAAATCGTTACCAGTAGGGAGAGAGTCTGTGATTCCTTCTGCTCCCAGACTGGACCCTGGGCCATTGCTAGACACATCTCTCTGGAAATTCGTCTGCACAAAATGGCTGGGAATTAAGTTATATCATATATATATATATATATATAAAACATTAAACTTTAAAATAGAGGAAATATAGGCTTTTCCCTAATGATATGCTTTTTTCTTAAATAATTTTTATTGTGATTAATAGAAGGGTTACATTATATTCACCAGATAGAAGGTGCATAAGTTCACAAACATTGATATCCTTTCTCATGACATGGTCCCCGTTTGCTTTTTTTCTTTTCTAATTTTTTATTCCTAAGGGAAGCTATATGCCCTATTTCTTTTCTATGCTCTATACTTACTTGCCTTAGGTGCAGATTGCGTTCCTTTTCTCTGTGGCCCATAGATAGGCACCTCTGGTGTTGTGTCCTACGATTATATTCAGACTTAGCACTAAACAGTGCTCTGATAGCATCTGGGGGAAACAGAACTACCTATGAGACTCATTGGTCAGGATCAACGTCTCCTCAGGAAGGACTGCGATAATAAGTACCCATGCCACAGGTGTGGCCTTGACCTATTTATGCACATCCCTTCCATCGTGTATCTAGTTCTTTTCTTTTTTTTAATCTTTTATCTTTTTTTTTTGCCAGTCCTGGCTTGAACTCAGGGCTTAAGCACTGTCCTTGGGCTGTCTCAAGGCTAGAGCTCTATCACTTGAGCCACAGCATCACTTCTGTCCTTTTTTTCTATGTGTATGGTGCCGAGGAATTGAACCGGGGTCTTCGTGCATACTAGGCAAGCACTCTACCACTAGGCTAAACTCCTGTCCTTTGTATCTAATTCTTTATATATTTAAACCTACTGATTATGTCTTTCCCCCAAAAAAATGGCTAAAAATGAACTGAAGTGCTATCTTCCCTTGGCATACTTGTGCCATGCAATAAATAAGCCTTTCTCAGTCCTTTGGAGACAATGAAGACTTAATGACTAAGACTTCAATAGAACTCTAAAATCAATAAATTAGTACAAAAAGATGTAGTGTTTAGCTCATTGATGAGTGCTTTGGGGACATTTACATACTGAGATAAATGAAATTGGACAAGTTCCATCTTTTGTGGCTTTTTCTTTTTTTGGTGTCTGTCATGGAGCTTGATCTCAGAACCTGAGTATTGTCTCTAAGCTTATTTACCCAAGGCTAATACTCTATGACTTGGGCTACAACTGTACTTCAGGATTTTTTTCTGGGTAATTGCAGAAGAATCTTACTGGAGTTCCAGCTGAAATGAACTGGCTTTGACTGTGATCTTCAGCTCTCAGCCTCTAGAGTAGTTAGAATTATGAGTATGAGCCACCAGTGCACAGAAACAGAGACCCTTACCTGAATCACCAGAACAATCCCGTATTTAACAGGGTTTAGCGATTCCTGATGTACATATGTATGCATTTTATCATTCCCAAGAGTGATACATTATATGGGATATATTACCTTCTTTTGTCAGATTTTACCCCTCTTCCCTTACTTTTTCACAGTCCAGCTCCCCTTTGTCCCCTCCCCCCCAAACTGCTCTGTCTTAATCCTTAAAGGAACTCCTCTTTTTCTAGCTGACATGTACCAAGGGAGGTTTGCCTCCCTCTTCATAGACTATATAAGGAAATACGAATCTCTATGTGGACATGGTGACAACACTAAGAACTGAGAAAGAGAAGAATAGCCACAGATGCTGGGAGCTTGTTTGGCATTCCTTGCATTTGTTGTTAGGATCTTCCCTGATGCTCACAGTTGGTCACGGTGTCTCCTGTTGTACACAGAACATAGACCATCATAGGATCAAGATATTAGATATGACCATTTTAGGGGCCATGACCAAATGGTACATAACAAGACTACTTCATAAGTCTGACTAAGACCAAGAAAGATCAGCGTGTATCTGACATGATACTATGCATATTCTCTGTTTCCTTGGTATCAGCTCAATAGACAGCTCTTTCTTGACTGGCTACACCTTTAACTTTGCCCTGCCTTGTCTCCTTAATAGACAGAACTTTCTCAGATGCCCATGGAATCAGGCCTGCTTCTCGAGCAGCCCTTCACTCTCAAGATTTGGGATCCTCCCCCATCACCTACCAACATCCCACAATCAACCCAATCCAAGACGTAATCCTTCCTGAGAATCTCTGGGATTCGCCCTGGAGTGCATTCTCCCATGATGCCAGAGTCATAAACCCTAGGTGTGTCTACAGTAGCTTTTGGTTGGAAAGCTCAGAAAAATCCTCATTAATAGTACTGCTGAAAATATTGCAATTTTCACCTGCTTGATTTTTCTTTTTTTTCTTTTTTATTGGACGTGGAGCTTGAACTTTGGGCTTAGGCACTGTCGCACTGTCCCTAAACTCTTTAGCTCAAGGCCAAGCTACCACTCTACCACTTGATACACAGCACCATTCTGGTTTTCTGGCGATTAGTTGGAATGAGAGTCTCATGGACTTCAATGCCTGGGCTGGCTTTGAATCGCATTCCTCAGATCTCAGCCTCCTGAGTAGGTAGGATTACAGGCGTGAGCCAACAGCACCCACCTTCCTTAATTTTTCATATTAACAAATGTTTCATTTAGAAATTCTAATGCAGGGCTGGGAGTTTGGCCTAGAGGTATAGTGCTTGCCTAGCATGCATGAAGACCCAGGTTCGATTCCTTGGTCACACATACATAGAAAAAAGCCAGAAATGGTGCTGAGGCTCAAGTGGTAGAGCTCTAGCCTTGAGAAAGCCCAAGGACAGTGCTCAGGCCTTGAGTTCAAGGGACTTGAACTCAAAGGAAATTCTAATGCATTAGACACTGAGACATTGTTAGCTTCAGGAAAAGCAGCACAGGATCCAGTAAAGGGTTGTGAGGATGAACATGCTCATTACAGCAGATTGAGAAAGATCATAATAGATTAACAGATGCTCAGGAGTTTGGCAATGAAGATTTGGGAGTGTTTGTTTTATTAGAAGGTGTAGGTGAACCGATGTGTGTCAGATAGACCCTTCAAGCTTTTGGTCTATGGCACAGTCAAGAAGAGATTAGAAGACTGGGTTGTCTGGCAAGTGGAGGTGAGAGCTTGTGCAGCGGGAATGGTGGGAGGGGACATTCATTGGAGATGAGGAATCATCACAGTTTCAGTTCAGTGTGGGAACTCTGAATGTAGGGATGTAGTCAATTGAATGTAGGGGACAAAACTGAGACAGAGGCAAGAGATGGCGACAGCATACATACAGGCAATGTAGAGCGAAACGAGAAGGTGGACAAGGCACCTCCTTTACACTGTTGGTGAGAGTGGGCCAAGTGAGCAGGATGTTCCACTACCTAGGACTTGAGGCCGAGAGACCAAGGACAGTCGTATGGAGTTTCTGTTGTGTGTGCTCAAAAAAGTCCTGGAAAGCCATTAAAATAGGAAAGTGGGAGAAAATACAAGAAATAGGGAAAAATGAGAGTGTTGAGGTGGGAGATCGAAACACCAGGCAAAGATGGGAGATGAGCCATCCGTGAGCTGAGTGTCTCTGGAGGGGGCAGGATCTGGCATTGGTGGGAGAGAGGAGAGAGGGATGTGAGGGCTGAGGAGAGAGAAGCTGAGCCAGCCTCTTCTTGCCCATTTGAGGCAGTCCTTATCCTAAGGATGCCTCTGTGGCTTGGGCTTTGTGATATTTGTCTTCTTCGGGCCACTGACTTGAGGGATTCATCTGAGGGGAGGAAGGACAGTGGTAATGCTGCAGGGCAATCGCTTGGTGGAACACATGGGAATTTTATAACATTCCCCATGTTCATAATCTATGCACCAGGCTGCTTTTGTAACCTCACTAATGGCTGATCCATATGTATGGAAGTGTTAATGAACTGGTTTTTATAACGGGATCTCTGTCCTTACCACTCCCCAGCCTCTCCTCAAAATTCAAATCATTCTGACTTGCACTTGGCTGAACTGATATTGAACAGGCATGAGATTTGCCTACCCCACATGGAGTTGAGATGGATTGTGGGAACAGAAGAAAGCCATTCCTTCATCTTACCAAGAATGAAAGCTGGGACAGGCAGCTGGTGACACTGCAGGGTGACACCACTAACCAAGAAGCTCCTCCTGAAGTGCTGTCAGCAAATTATCTCAGGAAGTGAGCTTGTGGCCCTGGAGATCAGAGGGAGAAGACTCATTTAAAACTATTGTGTAACGAAGCAATCAACTCTTATTCTGTGTTTGGAAGCTACAGTGACCCACTCACTGGGAGTTTTGGCAGTTGAGAATGGTCTGACAAAATGGAAATTAGAGCTAAAATCTTGCTTAGTTATGAACAGGGTGCTGGACTTATAGTTGAGAAAAACCAAACTGAAGTTTCAGCTTTGCGGTGCAGTGAGCTCCTGTGAGAGAATTTATTCCTTGGTTATTGGCAGTGGGCAGAGCCTGTTCACATTACAGACCTTCTGGCTGCTAGAATTTCAGCTCTGTAGCAGGCAATGCCTGCTTGCTGTTGCACCTCAGCAGCAGACAGCACCTGCCGGTGTTGCAACTCTACTGCCAGCACTGTTGCTGTAGCTTTCTCTTGTTCTTGTCTCAGGAATTCAACCACTGAAGTGCAATACAATGGAGGATTGTAAAAGAGCATTCACTGCTTCAGCTGCTCTGTGCATGTGGTCTCCCTGCTGGCTCTCTGTCTCTATCTGGTTGAGTCTAGGGGTTTTAAAATATCCTGGGCTCTGTTCTTATTAGACACTTCAGCTGGGGAAATGGACCAATCAGGGAAGACCTGATTCAGTCTGGATCTGCAGAAATGAAACTGTAGTTCTAAGTTAAGTATGTCTCCTGCATCACCCCACCCACCCTCCCAGATAAGACCATCTATTGTCTGTAGCTGGGAGTTGTGAAACACTGCACTTTCCATATCAGGTCTCACACTACTAAGCCAATAAGTCCTTCCACTGCAGGATGTTCTTCAGGGGCACAGACTCTGCTGAACTTTGAAACCACATTTACCCTTTAATTGGGGTTACTTTCCTCTTCTGCAAAAAAAGGGGTAAAGATAAAGTGGTAAACTCAAATACCACGTTCTCTTCCCCCCCCCACACACACTCTGACACCTATAAAATAATGAGGCTCTAGGGCAAATGTCAGATGTGCCTTTCCTGAGGACATTAACTCAGATTATCTTCACGTGAGGTAGAGATGGTTGTGGTCGGAGTGGCCATACCTGAATCACGGGTACCCGGCCAGTGCTTTAGAGACGAAGGGATTGCTTGCTATCTTGACCATATCGCCTGGTGACTGTAGTGCTGAATAGAATGGCTGGGTGTCACGTTTGGGACAAAGCTCTATAACTGGGATGTTTTCTAGAATCTCCGTGGCCTTCTGAGGTAGACCTGGGTGGTTACCATTTCTTCTTACCAAGCTGTTGATTTGGAGCCAGGATTTGAACCCATGCATGAGGATCCAGAACCTCTGTTGCCTCAGAATAGGTAGAAAATAATGTCAGATTATAACCTTTACTCTCCAAACACAGTAAATGACTGAAAAATGAAGCATTTCACCAAATTCTCTAGGTGATAACTGTCTTATCTACTTCAAATCAACAAGCAGATTACATGGCCATGTTTCTTTTTTCTTTCTTTTGGTAGTACTGTGGTTTCAACTCAGGGCCCCTGGCTTGCTGGACATGCACTGTGTGACTTGAGCCAGGCCTCCAGCTTAGGTCGGGGATTCCTCAGACACATTGTCAGCTATGTCAACCCAGAGAATGTGGCCTTAGCCAGGAGGGTTGTGCCTTGAGAAGCTTCCATTTCTGAAAAGTTAATGCACCTAGACATCATTACCTGATGTATTTTCTCTTGCTTACTCCTAGCCTATAATATTTCTATTATTTAAGGATAAGGAAACACGAGACACTGCAAGTCAAAACAGTGGAATCGAGGTGACAGCATCCTCTCTCCCTCCTTTCCTCTCTCCCCTCTCCTCTCTCTCTCCCTCCCTACCCCCTCTCTCTCCCTCCCTCCCCTCTCTTTCTCCTTCCTTCCTCACTCCCTCCCTACTTTCTATCTCCTTCCTTTCTTTCTCTTTCTCTTTCCCTTCCTCCCTCCTCTCTCTATCTCCTTCCTTCCTTCTCTCTTTCTTTTTCTCTTTCCCTCCCTCCCTCCCCCTCCCCCTCCCTCCTCCTCCTCCTCCTCCTCCTCTTCCTCCTCCTCCTCTGCTTCCTCTCCTCTCCTCACCTCTCCTCTCCTCTCCTCTCCTCTCCTCACCTCTCCTCTCCTCTCCTCTCCTCTCCTCTCCTCTCCTCTCCTCTCTCCTCTCCTCTCCTCTCTGTGTCTGGTGCTGCTCCTCCATCTTGAACTCAGTGAGGCCTGAGCATTGTACCTGAGCTTTGTTACTCAAGGTGAGCACTCTACCACTTAGGTTACAGCTCCCACTTCCAGCTTTTTGGTGTTTAATTGGAGATAAGCATCTCACAGACATTTCTGCTGAGACTGGGTTTGAATCATGACCCTCATGCCACAGCCTCATGAATAACTGGGATTACAAGAAGGCCTCACTTTCATTCAGCCATAGTCTTTCTTTCAACTTACATTTGCTAATATTAAAGAGCCCCTGCTCTGGACCAGTAGACTAGACCTCTTGAAACCCGTGCTGTGGTCCCAGTGAGTGAATCCATACATGTGGCCCTGGCTGTCACCTCTGATTGAACTATCATAAAAACAAGTGGGCAGAGTCTCTTGTCTCAGCACAGCTGCTGAGCCCAGCCCCACGCCAGTCCTGATGGTGACCTGAACTATGATTTCCAGTGTGAGTAACTCCTGACCAATGGGCACTTCCTCCTTCCAAGCACAGAGAGGTAGGACTCCAGTGCTGGTGAGAATTGACCGCTGGTGAGTCAGTAACCACCTTCTTGCACCATTGCTTCACTTTGAAGACCCAGCATTCCTCAGCTACTGAAGTGGACGGGAGCTTGTGACTTCATTTGACTGCTGGCTCTACCCAATTAGAGGAATGTCTCTCCCTCTCTCTCAAAGGGGAAATGCAGTTGTAGCCCCTGATAAAAGTGCTGCCCTTCAGCCTCAATAGCTTTCTCTCCCCTTTCAAGGCCCTGACTACCCGAATCCCCGAAAGCCTCCTGCATTGATTACTGTACTGCGGATTCCACTGGTTTGGAAATGCTCTCTTCTCTTCACTGCTGACGTCTGTTAGTTTTAGTTCTCTGCTTTGAGATATTTTCCATGTCCCCCACCTTTCAGCAGCCTCCTTTCCACAGGAGGAGCGTAAGAGAGACGATTGCCACTGATGCCAATAACGCCCTTCACGGTGAGCCTTAGGTGATGTCCGAGCCCCTGGGCAACTGATAGCCCCTGTTACTTGAGAAATGAGTAAATCCCTGCTCAATGCAACTCATGTTCTCTTTCTTTCTTTCTTTCTTTCTTTCTTTCTTTCTTTCTTTCTTCCTTCCTTCCTTCCTTCCTTCCTTTCTCCTTTTTTTTCTTCCTTTCTTTATCTCTCTTTCTCTCTTTTCCTTCTTTTCTCTCCTCTCCTTTCCTTTTCTTTACCTTCCTTTCTTTCCTTTTCCTTTTTTTTTTTTGCCAGTCCTGGGCTTGAGCTCAGGGCCTGAGCACTGTCCTTGGACTTTCTCAAGGCTAGAGCTCTACCACTTGAGCCTCAGTACCACTTCCAGCTTTTTCTTTTTTTTATGTATGTGGTACCGAGGAGTCGAACCCAGGTATTTGTGCATGCTAGGCAAGCTACCACTAGGCCAAACTCCTGGCCAAATTTTTTTTTTTTTGCCTCCTCAATCCCCGTTACACACCCGTGAGATGTGTCTGCAGGTCTTATTTTTCTCTGACTTCCTGCCCTTCAGTGTACTTTGAAATTTTGGAGTCAGATGGTGGTGGCTCATGCCTGTAATCCTAGCTACTCTGGATGCTGAGGACTGAGGTTCAAAGCCAGCCTGGGCAGGAAAGTTATCTTAGGCAAAAAGCCTAAAGTGGAGTTGTGGCTCAATTGCTACAGCCTTGAGTGAAAAAATTAAAGTAGTGCCCTGATTATATGTTTGAGCCACAATACCAGCACACACACACACACACACACACACACACACACACACACACACACACACACACACACAGAGAGAGACTTCAGTGCCTGGGATTTTGGATTTGGACAAAAACAGAGGGCAAAGCCCTGTGTTTCTGCCAATCCTGTTCATTTTCAGTTTGAAGGCACTCTCTGGAAGTTGCTGCATTCACTGAGTGCTTGGAAATGGATTCAACATTTACATTTTTCAGATTGTCTTTGAGTAGTTGTAAAAAGGAAGTGCCATATAACAAAGCAGTTCATGACTACAGTGCTTCTTGATCAACCAGGGTCTCCCCTCCCACTCTCTCACTCCCCTTCCTCCATCTTGATCAGCCAGGGTCTCCCCTCCCACTCTCTCACTCCCCTTCCTCCCACCCCTTCCTTTGTTTTTCTCAATTTGTGTACATATCCTGAATTTGTGACTACATTTCCCCTTCTTTCATCGATCTCTCTCCCTGTGGTCCCACCACCTCACCTTGCGTGTATCCATTTCCTGGTGTCGATTTTGTTGGGCCTTGACTTAGTCTTCCTTTTTGAGCTCTCAGTAGACTGCATTTTATTTCAGTCTCAGTTTTAATGAAGATTCGCGCTTGTCCAAAGCCCACTGATGCTTGATCTCTTATTGTAGTCATAGCACATTGGTAGCTCAAAGCAGGGACTTACTTTACAGAACACCCAGACTTCTCGACCTTACTCAATGTCTTCTTAAACAGTGCCACGTTCCTCTGTGTAAAGGCCCATTTGGCTCTATGGGATTTAGCGCACACGTCCTTGGCGGTTGGGCCTCAGTCTTAATGCTGTGCTGATGACAAACAGGATTGTGTTTGTTTTACTCTTCCTATCCATGATCATGGCACAGCAGCAGTCCCAGGTCCTGCAGGTCAGATTAGCAACACTGAGAGTAGTTGGAAAATAAAGAGCTTGCAGTGATTGTGGTCTTGTTTTAGGAAAATTCTCTTTTATTTATTACTCCCTAGAAATGTCTTTCCTAGCAGTTTTCTAACATCTAAAAGTTCATCTGTGTGGCTGTGTACTGTCTGTCTGTCTGTCTGTCTGTCTGTCTCTCTCTCTCTCTCTCTCTCTCTTTCTCTCTCTTGCCAGTCCTGGGCTTGATCTCAGGGTCTGAACACTGTCCTTGGGCTTTCTCTCTCAAGGTTAACACTTTACCACGTGAGCCACAGCACCACTTCTGGCTTTTCTGTGTATGTGGTACCAAGGAATTGAACCCCGGTCTTCGTGCATGCTAGGCAAGCACACTACCACTAGGCTACACTCCTGGGCCTTGGCTCTATTCTCTTAAGCTAAGCATTATTCTTGGTAACTAGGCTTTTGCATTAGTTATTGCTGCATTAAAAAATCCTGCAAAACTTGGGGGCATAAAACAATCATTGGTTGTTTGAATGCCATGGCTCATACCTGTAATTCTGGTTTCTAGGGAGGCAGAAATTGGGAGGATCACAGTGTGAGGCCAGCCAATTCAAAATGTTAGTGAGACT
This sequence comes from Megascapheus bottae, assembly GCF_031878675.1. Taxonomy (NCBI): domain Eukaryota; kingdom Metazoa; phylum Chordata; class Mammalia; order Rodentia; family Geomyidae; genus Megascapheus; species Megascapheus bottae. The sequence continues at coordinate 32,676,859 of NC_143529.1, read as the reverse complement.
TGTTAACAAATAAACTGGACATGGTCTCTTAAAGTCTGGAATCCCAGGTAGGCGGGGATCATAGATCTTAGAATTCTAGTCCCAGGCTGATCTGGACAAAATGTAAGACCCTATCCAAAAAAAGTGTTCTAAAAGATAAAAAGGACCTGGAGGCATGGCTCAAGAGGAAGAGAACTTCCCCTGCCAGCGCAGGGCTCTGAGTTCAAACCCTGGTGCTGGTAAGGAAACCAAACCCACATGTAAGGTGGCCCAAGGCTGTGGTGCTCTCTCACTCCCTCTGCTGGATGGTGGGGCCACGAGCCACAGGCCCCTCACCTTCCCCAAGGTCAGTCCCAGCTTCTTCACCTGACAGCTCATTTCCAAAGTCACAGGGACCAAATCTGATACCTCAGAGCCCCTTCTGTTGTTTCAGTCTTCCATCGGTCCGAGCAAGTCTCAGACATGGTTTCTTCATGAGGCATATGTACATCCGCATATGCAGACACACACATTTACATGAATATACATGCACACACCTACATACGTAAACACACATATACATGAATACAACAGATACATGAACACACATATCCAACATGCATACATGCAGACTCATACAATATACATACACACATTTATATGCATGCCTATAATATACATACATACAATACAGACAAATAGCACCTGTGGAGCTGTGGGTTTTTTTTTTTTTTTTGGTTGGTTGGTTGTGGGGCTTGAACTCTGGGCCTGGGTGCTGTCCCTGAGCTCGGGTGCTGTCCCTGAGCTCTTCAGCTCAAGGCTAGCTCTCTATCATCTGGAGCCGCAGAGCCACTTCTGCACGTGTGTAGTTGTAACATAAAGGCTTATCCCCCTCCCCCATCAGCTGTCTAGTTCATTTTCAGCATCATGTGCAATGAGCACCATTGTTGCATCTGCTCACCCTTTGTCCCTCCATTTCAGATGAGGGTTCAAGGCGATCTTTCCTTTCTTGAATCATTCCGTGGTCCTCCTTATCTCAACCATTAACCAAGCCACAGCCCAGTCATTTGTACAATCAAATTGTCATTCTCTAATTTTGATGCTTTAAGCATAGAATTATAAACACTTTCACATAAAAGTAATTTTCCTAGAGAGTCCATGGGAAAAATATGGATAACTTCAACTGTGGTATCATATATTAGAGGATTTGTTTATAACCTGTATATGTTTATAAGCTGTAAAGGAATATTTAACTGTTAAGCTTTTCTTTTTCTAACTATGATTTGGTAGCTTGATTTGTATATTCCTATTCATATAGGATATCTTTATTTGATTTGCTGTGTGTATGTGTGTGTGTGTGTGTGTGTGTGTGTGTGTACATGCGCTGCTCTGGGGTGTGGATGCCGTCATTGAGCACTCTTAGCCCTTTTTGGTCGTTATTTAGAGATAAGAGTTTCATGGACTTTCCTGCCTGGGATAGTTTGAACTGTCGTCCTCAGATCTTTGCTTCCAGAGTAGCTAGGATTACAGGCATGAGCTACTGGCTCCTGCTCCCCCCTTTTTGCTTTAGTTTAATTTTTTTTAGCACCACAGAGATTGTGAAATCAGAGCCTTATACTTGCTAGGGTGACATTCTACCACTTGAGCCATGTCTCCAGACCTGCTTTTTTGCTGGTTATTTTGGAGATGGAGTTTAGTAAACTTATCTGTGTGTATTGGCCTCAAAACATCATCCCCCACATTTCAGTGTCCTCTGGAGCATGGGTCATATGTATACCACCTGCACTCTAGTTACATTTTTTATTTTTCTCTTTTAGCTGATACAAATCATAGGTAGAATCCACCCTCTAGTGGCCAAAAGCAACATGGGAAAAAGAAGTCATAAGGCTAAAAACATTACAGAGATAGATTTTTATGTGCCTTGTTTGCAACTTAGTTCTGGAGGCAACCTAAGAGAAGACTTCACAGAAATGTGTACATAAATATGGTGAGAAAATTCTCAAGATGATAGTAAAGGTTAAGGTTAAACCGCTTTACATACACAAGGGCTTGCATTCAAGCAGCTTCCCTCAGGAGGTCATTTCACTCCCAGTTCCCTTCCTGAGCACAGCCACAGTTCTACTGTCCTACCAGCAACGGATTCTTTCCATTTTTCCTTAAGTGTTTCCTGAAGAGGAATGTAATATGTAAGAAGTCGGCTATAGACAAATCACCATTTTCTATGGTGTATTTAGGACTTTTTTCCCTTTCAAACAGGAAGTAGCCCTAATTTATCCTCTTAATAGATCTAGACAGATTTTTGGACTTTTCACACTGACAAAGATTTTTCTATTTATATACTAAAAGACGTAGTTTTTCTTTTACAGAGCACCGTGTTTAGGGGCAGTGCAATTCATTATGCTAGCTGTTCCTTAGAACACTAAAGATCTTCTCCAAGGAGACTTTCCTTTCTCAACCAGGGAGGCCTTCATCTCATCCTGGATGAAAAACGTTTATCATAAAGTCAGGGTTTCTGTTATTACCTGTTCTCTTTCTTTCCAACCAGGTGTTAGGCATAGGACACAGTTGTTATTTCTCTTATCATTGGTGACATGATTTGGAATTATAAATAATAATTATTATATAAAATGTATTTCAATTGTGTAACATTTAACACACTAATGTCTATGTGTGCATAGGTGTGTGTGTGTGTGTGTGTGTGTGTGTGTGTGTGTGCTGGAACCCAGGGTGTGGGGGTTGTCCTTGAGCTTTCATTTGCAAGGCTGTTGTTCAACCACTTGAGCCACAGCTTTACTAATGGCTTTTTTTCTTTTTTTTCTTTTGGTAGTTTATTTGAGATAAGAATCTAATGGATTTTCCTGCCTAGGCTGGCTTTGAGTCTTGATCCTCAGATCTCAGCCTCCTGAGTGCCTGGCACAATGTCTCTCTCTCTCTCTCTCTCTCTCTCTCTCTCTCTCTCTCTCTCTCTCTCTCTCTCTCTCTCTCTCTCTCTTTCTCTGTATATAAATCAATCCCTTAGCAACACTGATGACCATTTTAGAAAATGTTTTCTCAGGCAATTTTATGGATATTTGTGGGAAGAAGACACCATAAGGCAAAATGCTCTGCACATACAGATATAAGCCTTGTTCTACCTGTGACTTCATTTTCTTAGCATATCCAGTTCACTCAGTGTGATGGAGCTTCGTCCATGCGTGTGCTGCTGAAGTGAGACACGAGAATCTGCCGCTGTGAAGAACAAAAGGCTCAGCTTACTGAGCTTATTCCTGCCCTAAGCAGGAAACCAAATGCAGCCCAGGTTTATCTCAGGGGGTGAGGACTATGGGAAAGAAAAAGGGCAGGTTTTAAGAAAGCCAAAGAGAAGCAGAATGTGTCCTACTGTAAAAGCTCAGGTCTCTCAGCTCCTGGCTGGTGAAAATGGGGTGGAACAGCCGGTGCAGAGAGCCAGTGGTGTTTACAGCTGATGTGATGTGATGTGATTCTGCGACTGTGGTTTCTGGGTCTGACCTTGTGATGATGCTCAGTCAGTGCCTGTGTGTGAGGCCAGCCCTCACTCAACAGTATCACATATGATTGTTTTAATTGTGTTTGCGTTGCAGCCCCTCTGCACCACTGTGCAATGCGAAGTGCTGTCTTCTTCTGCTTCTCAGTGTCCCTTATTGTAGCAGGAGCCTGTGGAGTGCCTTGATGGCAATGTCACTCGCTGACCCTGAGCCCACAGTCACATACCTGGGTGATGTGGTGCCTTCTACCTGCATTCTCAATACTAGTTGCAGAAAGCTTTTAAAGAAGAGAAGAGGGTGTCAAATGCATTTAACTTTAATAAAGAGTAACTCAGGAAGTAAGAATCCTACAGTGACCCAGAATCTCTCAAATGCTAAAATTCCACGTTTTCTCTCCTTCCCATCTTGGTGATTCTTCAAGGTCATTGCTCCAGGTGGTGACATGGCTCCCTGGGGACTCAGGACATTGGTGGCAGAGACCCTGCTCTCTACTGGGGATGATTTCACCACACTCTGCACCAGCTTTGCTGCAGTCCTCACACTGGGGAATTCTCTTTCTGTGTCTTTGTTGTTGCATCCTGTCTCCCTCTCTTCCTCTGCTATTTGACACTTTTCTGTCTCTGTTTTTTCTCTTCTTCTGCCCACCCTCCCATCCCTGGCTTCTTTTTCTTCTTACACAGGACTTCCCTTTTAAGCTACAGAATGGCCATGTCGTTCGTCTCTACAGCAGGGATGGGCTACCTAGTCAGAACTCCATGAACACTCATGAAAATAAACTCATGTATTTTGTTTTCAAATTGCCCTTGTTTCTCTTTCACTTGCTTAACATTTATGAATTTTGTTTTCCATTCCAGCCCCTCTTTAGCCCCTTCCCACTAGTGGGGCTCTGTCCCAGGGATGGGGACTCAACAAATGCCCATGACCCCATTCCTCAGGACACAATGACAGCATCTGTGACCCACACAAGTCAGGAGCCGCGGTGGACGCCAGCCTCTCCTTTCTCACTCTCCTCTCCTGTTCATCATTGGATATTTCTGTTGGACTTTTTAAATGACCTTTGACATTTATTGCGTTCTTGCCCCTGCCCCCATCACCTCATCTCAGCGATGGCTTACATTGTACTAGCCTGTAACTGTTTCTTCACACTGATTCTTGCAGGTCTTACTTTATTCTCCAAGAGATAACTGGATCCCTCTTTTTGAAATGCTTATGTGATTTTCTCTCCTTTTTGGGGGGGGGGTCAGTCATGGGACTTGAACTCTGGGCCTGGGCACTGTCCCTAAGCTTTTCAGTCAAGGCTGCCACCCTGCCCCTTGAGCTATAGCACCAATTCTGGCTTTCTGGTGATTAATTGGAGGTAAGGGTCTCATGGACTGTTTAATGCCTGGGCTGGCTTTGAACCTTGATCCTCAGATCTCAGTCTCCTGAGTAGCTAGGATTACAGGCATGAGCCACTGTGCCTGACATTTCCCTTTTTCTTAAAGATGTCACTAGGCCTGGCACCTGCCTGCCTTTCATTTCTCAGCGCCTTGCTCCTCCAGGGTCTCAGTATTCTCCTGTTGGAGTCACCTGTAGTGTGGCCTCCTGGGACTTTGAGACATGCTGCTTGTCCTGCCTTGTGCAGCCTCACTCTTCACCATTCTTCCATCAGGGACATTTTTTCTAGGGCACAGCCAGCTTACATCCCTGTCCCCACTTCTTCCCACTTGCCTCAAATGACTTTCACTGCTTTGCAATTATTTTATATTTCTTTGGCTGGTTGATGAGTATTTATTCCTAAATGCCCAGTAGAGGGTCTATGTCTGTTTTTACCTACCATGCAACCCAGCCACGCTGCCAGGCACAAAGCAGGCATTTAATAACTACTGTTGAATTCAAGCCTGAATTGATGGAGGAGGACAAGCCAAGGCATAGGTAATCATCAGCTTTTGCTACCTGGCTATTCCAGGAAGAAAGTCTTTGAGGTGAGGGAGCCTAGATAGGCATAAAATGAGCCAATGGACTGTGTTTGGAGCTAACTCTGTGATTCTTCTTTCAGAAAGTCCAGGGAAGGAATTAGGGGTTTGTAGATGGCTCCATAGCAGAAATAACAGTGTGTGTGTGGGGGGGGTGTGTGTGTGTGGGGGGGTGTCACAATCTAACATGTCAAAGCTGATCTTTAATCCTTCTAGTTTGATGTTTCTAAGAACCATGGTGAGTGGAAATGTTGACTGACCTAACCTGGATCTTATTCAATCTGTTTTTTTTTCTTCTTCTGGTGCCATGTGTGATAAATGAAAAGGTGAAACAAGTGGGAAGGAAAAGGAAGAAGCAATCTAATTGCCACTGTCTCCCCTCCCCCACCAGCTGGCACTCAGTTCTTACCTCTCTGACTTCCCACATGCCCATACATGTTTCCTTGCTTGCTGGCTGAGGCTGGGGTATCATTACTCAGCCAGTGTCTGGGTATCCATTCATGTCAGCAGGTCTGCTCAGAACAGAGCCTCCAACGCTTTTTAGGATTAAGCAAGCAGCACTTCTTGCCTGTGTATTGTTCTGTTCTGAAGTAGATTTCTCCTGTATCTCTGCCAGGAAGGAGACATTAGAGAGGGAGACAGACAGACAGACACCATCTCCCCTACCCCCAAGTTATCCTTGGAATAAAAACTGTACTGACAGACAAGGGAATGCCTGACACTCACAGTGCTGTGGGGCTGTGTGTTTCATCTATGAGCTTCTCCAGAATTCAAAAGCTCGTGGAGGATCATAGCCACATAATAAGATTATGTTCTCAGTGCCTCCATCTTTAAGTCCTCTGGTCAAGGTGAAGTATACTATCTCTCAGAACTGGCCTTGACTTGAACAAGGAAGTTATCTGGGATTTTTCACATTTCTCCACTCATCCTGAAAGGTGCAGAGACAAACCTCTGAGTTCTGAGACCATTCCTACTCCTCCAACACTTACTTCAGCTTTGTCAAAGCAAAGATACACAGTACCCCCAGCCCCCCAACATATGAGCTCTGCTCTGACCTTAAATTCAGTCTGCAGTGGGACTTGAGCACATGGCTGGGCCTGTGCAAATGGCCACTGTGCTTGGAAAGTCCTGCTAGGCATCTTTCTCTGATGCAGTAGGAAACACAAACCACCCTCCAGAGGTGACACAAACAGGATGAGTTGCCAGAATTTGTCACCCAATGTGTGAACGCCATCTGGCTACAACCAGAGTTTTATAATTGTAGATTTTTTTTTCAGTGTGATGATGTATGTGATGGGTGCTGGTGAGGAAGAGAGCTCAGGAGTAAACACAGTGAGGGTGGAGGCAGTCTCATTTAGATGCATGCCTTTGTGGTGTGCACACAATGCTGGGAGAAGATGAACTGGCCCAAATCGCCATGAACTCAAGTCCCCTGTAAAATCATATGGCAGGTGACTATTTTGTTGACAGTGCTGGGCTTGGAACTCAGGGCCTCCTGCACCCTCAGATGGTTTGTCTGCTTGCTTGCTCATAGTTGGTGTACTGTGGCTTGAGCCACACTTTCTAGCGCAATTGGAGTTAGAGTCTTGAAGCCTTTTCTGCCTGAACTGGCCTGGGACTCAGTCCTTGGGGTCTCAGTCTCCTGAGTAGCTAGGATTACAAATGTAATCTACTCCTGTAGATTTAAACCATCTGTATATGGCTTCCAATTCCCCATATAAGGTAAATGCTATCTGAATAGTTGTTTTACTGTGTTGTCTAGGGAATATGGAGAAAAAAACCAAGTCTGTCTAGGTTCAATGAAGCACAACATTTCTTTCCTAGCAAGGGGAACAATGAAGGGTGGGCTGCAGTACAGTCTGGATAGAGAAGGGCATCACTGAAATGAATCATGTCTCAGGTGAGTGGAGAGAGATGGTGTGAGATTGTATCATTCAACTCAAAAGGGCATGCAGTTTACAATGTAGAAACTGTTTCTCCCTGGAGTTGTCCATTCTGTGTTTGCTGGCTGGGTCTTGGGGTTGTGGGAGATTGAAAATTACAGGAAGTAAAATTGCAGATAAGGTGGGGAAGGGGGAACAACTCTAAGATCACAATCAAGAGGCATTTGTGTATTGAAGCTCTAATCTCTAGGGTGACTGTCTTTGGAGACAGGGCTTTTAAAGCCATCGTTAAAGCTCAAAGAGTATTGAATTGAAACCCCTTTGTACAACTACTTAAAGATCATTTAAAACTCAGCAAGGGCATAAGGATGGGGCTCTTATACAATACCACCCATGTCCTTAAAAGACAACCATGTCCTTTAAGGAGATATTCCAGGCGTGTCTGCATACAGAGGAAAGCTCCCACAAGAACACAGTGAGAAGGTGGACTTCCCCAAGCCCAGGACAAAGGCCTCAAGGCAAAAGAAACCCACTGACACCTTGGCTGTCCAACACCCCAAACGATAAGAATTCCATCAGTGGTGGGGGCCGGGGGGGGTCCGTTATGGATTCCCTAGTGATCTAACATACACTTGAGTGATAGATGGGGAAACAGGAGGAACGTACCAGGTGGAGTCCGAGGCCCTGGGCCAAATTCCTTACCTCACTGCAGTATTCCTGGTCATGGATGGAGCCAGTCACGCCATGCCTTTGGGTTTTCATGAAGATGAATGAACACATGTGAAGTGACCCCACTGGCCGCTGCTCTGTGAGTTCCCTATCCTGAGCTTTGGGCCCAAGACTCTTGGGGCACCTTGCCTGTGCTGTCAGTGGCATTTGTTCTGAACTTATCCATACGAGAGGCTGTGGTCATCAAGCTTACGTTGTCGTGGAGGAAGAGATAGGGATAATATGTTGAGAACTTCATGAAGCATGATTTTAGGCAGTGCCAGGTTCTGTGGTGGAGGTCAACTGAAGGAATGATGGGTGCGGGAGCAACCTCACAAAAGCATTGTCAGTGGATGTGATTTCCTTTTTCTTTTCTTTTTTCCTTTTATATCTTTCACTAGTGTTGTTTTTAGAAGGATCTGGCGCACAGGTGAAACATTACAATTTTCAAAAAAGTGGGATTTTAACTTAGACATAATGGCTAAAACCTCCTGGCTAATTAAGGCAGAAGCTATCAATTATTTACTTGCTATGGATATGATTTTCTGGTTTTGGTCTTTAATGATATAGTAAAGTTTTGTTGTGTTTAGTTTTTGGTACTGGAACTGGGGTAGAGCATGGCTTCTAACCCTTAACTTTTTTGCTTGTGAAAGGCACTCTACCATTTGATCCATAGATCTACTGCCAGCTTTTTGGTGATTAATTGGAAATAGACATCTTATAGATTTTTCTTCCCCAGTAGACTTTAAACCATAATCCTCAGATCTCAGCTCCCTAGCTAGGATTACAGATGTGAGACACCAGCGCCCAGCCCGGTGTTGTTTTTTTAGCAACTTAAATTCCAACAGAGCTACTGTTCATACTAAGTTCTTTCCCCATGATGAGCAAGGTTTGGTATCATCCTTTCTTAATTACCCAGGAATACATTCTGGGACAGTTTGTTTTATCTCATAACTGTGCACGGTTTAGTTCTAGTCTTGGAAAGTTATTCTTGGATTTCCACCCTCATGTCTGTGATCAGCGTACATGTATAAGATATTAGAATATTGTATGCTGGATAAGAATATACTGGACATGGCAGAATGTGAAGAACTTTTCTCGTGTCTATCTGCTAAGTCCTAGAGCCCTCTGAACACACTCACAGTTTCCAAAGCACCCTATGAGGGGAAGTAGAGCCCCAAATTAGAACTTCAGTGTTGAGAATGTCCAGTCACTTCCTGTCCTGCAAATCCAGCTGCTACATTCCATGCTTCTTCATGTTAATTTGCCCTCCTTGACTTCCATCTTCCTGACTTCCAGGACAGTTCGTACCATGGATTCCTTTCCTCTCTTTTGCCCAATGCCTGTCCAGTGTGATGATCCAGCTCTTTGTGCTCCACCTGACCATATGCATTGATTCCCTCCTCTGTTTCCCTCTTACACTCTCTCCTTTGAAGGTGGGATTGAATCTGTGATGCTGTCTGGGGAAATGGATTTGTTTCTCTGCCCATTAAAAATTATAAGGCAGAAATTTGAGACGAAAGCCATGAAAGAAGGTAGCTCTCCATCCTTGGAAGAGACCAAAGAATAGACCAATGGGGTCCTCTTGCAGGAGGCTTTTATAGCATGAGGCTTCCTCCTCATCTCTTCCCCTGGGATTTGTGCTGATTGCATCATGACTTGTGCAAGTGCCACTTGGTTTTTTTCCCATTGATTAAGCTGGCTCCCAGAGCATTATGGGCGCAAGTGTTTGATCAGAAGTCTGAGGCCCAAGAAACACCATGGGAACAAGAACTACTGTGATTATCTGCCACCTTATAGGTTATCTCCATCTGCCTTTCTCATGTTCTCCCCACAGGGCCTCCACCATGCTCCCATGAAAGTGCTTCACTGCTCAATCCATACTGCTTGCCTCTCATTCTTTTCTTGATGAAATGTTTAATTCCATGTTCAGATAATGAGACCCCAAGTACTATTTCCATCCCCTTTGTACCTTCTCTAACCACCACCAGGACTTTTCCTAGCGATCCTAAATATAGCCTGTCTGAAGTTACACTGGTCTTCAAAGCCTGTTTTCCTGTGTGTCTGTAAACATGGCAGCTTTCTCCACCATTGCTCTTTCCAAAATTTGGATGGGCTGGTGGAAACGTGACTGTGTCCTCTCAAGCCTAGCGAAGTGATTGGAGTGGAATATTCCTGAGAAAATCATGCAAGCATGGATTGGCAGCGAGGAAACACAGCACCCTGAAGAAGCCACCATGGTCCGACCCTTCTGGTCTTTTGTTTTTTAAAAAATTCCCTTGACTAGCCTAACTTTTCAGACCCTGGGCATACTGCCCTGGGCTAATTTGTTTGCCTGAATTAATTATCAGCAGGAGGTGGCCAGTTCATTTTCACAGAACCCTTCTTTTTGGCAAGGAATGCTTTTTTATTTTTATTTATTCAGGCAGTCCATCTTAATGCTGTTTGGCACCCAGGGTAAGGGGAGCCTTGGTTTTTCCATAGAGGCATTCAAAGGTTACCATCTCAAAATAGTTTGAGAATATGAAGCTTCTCTTCTGTGTTCCCCACCCCTTTTCCAAGAAGAAAAATACCATCACCAGCTTTATTATCTCTGCAGTTACTTTTTCATGTAACATCCAAAATATGAAACCATTATGGCTGATTTCCTGGCAGTTGATTTTGATTTTTGTCTGTGTAAATAAAACTGCAATTCAGAGGTCAAAGATGTGAAGAGGGCTATATAGTATCCTTCCAAATTGATAAAAGACCTGCAGGCAACATAAATGCTGTTAAACAGATCCTTCTCGGGACTATTCTGAGAACCAAAAGGTTATTATGATTAGGGAAAGGAGCCCACAGACATTTAACTCGATATGTACCATGATAGGAATATAACATGAAATCTGCCCCTAACTCTCGTGTGTGTGTGTGTGCACGAGAGTGCGTGTCTCGTGCTGAAACTGGGGCTTGAATGAGGGTCAGCGTGCAGTCCCTTGGATTTTTTTGTTCTTGTTGTTCAGATTGGTACTCCACACTTGATCCTTGCCTCCATTTGCAGCTTTATGCTGATGAATTGGAGTTATGAGTCTCATCGATTTTCCTGCCTGGGCTGGGTTTGAATTAGATCCTATCTCAAACTCCTGAGTAGTCAACGCATTTTTCAATATACATTGCAGAATCCTTTACCCTGTGCTGTGGAGCACATTTTCAGATATTATTCACCTTGGATTATAGAAACTCTTTACATTTTGAACAGTAAGCTGCTCTCTAATTCCCCTCCTCCTAACCCTGGCAGGCACTGCCTACTTCTTGCTTTGTTTGATCTGTCTAGCAGCGTCATGAGCATTTGTCCTTGTGTGGCTGGCTTATTTCATCTTGAGTGATGTCCTGAAAGTTTATCTTGGTTGGAGACTACAACTCAATTGACTTCTTTTTAAAGAGTGAACAATAGTTGGTTGTGTGCACAAACCACAGCTCCTTTATTTATTATTCACCTTCTGATGGACATGTAGGTTGAATAATGTTGTCATGAATATCGTAGTACTAATATGTCTGTGAGATCTTGTTTTCCATTCTTTTCATTAAACAATCCAGAACTGGGATTGCCGATCACACGGGAGTTTTATTTTCAATGGTTCTGAAGGCCCTTCATAATGTTTTCCAGAGCAAATTGTGCACCATTTTATGTTCCCACCAATATTGCACCAGTTCGTTTTCCCACATCCACAACACTTGTTATTTCTTTGACTTATTTGTTGGCCATTTATATTATCTTATGCCACACACAAAAGTCAAGTGAAAGTGTGTGATCTAAACTAAAACTATAAAACTCCTGAGGGAGGGAGGGAGGAGCATTAGTTTTAGCAATGATTTCTTATATATGTCTGCAAAAGCATGGGCAACCAATGCAAAAATCTACAAGCCTTCTGCACAGCAAAGGAAAGAGTTGACAGAGTAAAAGAGACAAGATGTGGAATTGAGGGAAATATTTATAAACAATATATTTGAGAAGTTTCTAGAAAGAGAAAGAAGCTCCTTCTGATTCTAGTTCAGGACTAGTTCAGCAAACCTGTTCTGGCTCTCAACTCATGTGAGTTCTGTTCCAACTAACTACTCAGCCTGCTGTTGCAGTGTAATCCCAGCCGCAGACAGTGGATGGATGTGGCACGTCTCAATAAAGCTTTATCTGTATAAACAGACTGGGATGGATTTGGCTTGTGGGCTCTGCATTGCTGAACCCTGACCTTAGAATGGGGGTTCTCCACCAGCTATATTTACTTGTTTCACTGGAGAGCCTTCTGACGTGACAGCTTTCCCATGCATTGTGGTTGGTGAGTGGCAACGTTGGCTTTCCCCAAGCAAAGTGTCAGTAACAGCCCTTTCCCTCATTCCCAGGTATGATAACCAAAAAGATCTCCAAACTTTGTGAATGCACTTTGGGGAAAGGGGTGGGAGGTGTGGTAAGAGCAAAATTACTGCTAGTTGGGAACTTCTTATCTAGATTATTGGGACACCCCAATAAAGAAAAATAAGAAATACATGTCCAAATTTACAAAAAGTAGCGTCTTGAAGAACGAGAACCTGAAACCCGTGATGTATCTGTCTTAGGAAGGTCAGGATTTCAGGGGCCATTATCGTTGCCTAAATTTGGAAAGCAGTTCCAAAGCAATTGGAATAGCAACACCTTTGAGAAATGCTCTAGTACTAATGGAAATTTGAGCTTACAGTAATTTTGTGGTAGGCACAAGAAGCTGAACGTTCAGCACAGACCCATTAGCACATCTTAATGGACTTTCTGAGTTTGAGGGTCTGCAAAGTGTTGGAAAAGCTGGGAAAAATCTAGCAGTTCTAATTCCCACTTGTGTAAGGGGTTATTTATTTTTTTCTGCTTATCTGGATTCAGAACTAACACAGTCAGGGTGACTTTTGAAAGCACTCACATGTTTCTTGTTGTTTGGACAGGGCCAGGAAAAAAATGGCTTAGTTTCACTGAGAATTGGCAATAACAAATGTTTTTGAAAGTTGAAAACAGAATAACTTTTGAGTGAATCTCAAAGAATGTTGTCTTCTGACCTTTTAGAATAAACACCTGTTTGGAAATAGGAGAACAAAAGCTGACTTTGTTATGGAATTGTTGATTTCTTGGTCTGCATTTCTATTTATTTAGTAATTAAAAAATTTGACACAATTTGAAGTATTGTCATTTATATAATTATATTTTTAAACAAAAACAAAAAAATCTCTTGTATTTCAATAGTAATATTTTTTTGCCAGTCCTGGGCTTGAGCTCAGGGCCTGAGCACTGTCCTTGGACTTTCTCAAGGCTAGAACTCTACCACTTGAGCCTCAGCACCACTTCTGGCTTTTTCTATATATTTGGTACCAAGGAATCGAACCCAGGTCTTCGTGCATGCTAGGCAAGCACTTTAACCACTAGGCCAAATTCCCAGCCTTCAACAGTAATTTTAATTAAGGTCTTTAAGCTAATTTTCTCTTTAAACTTGAGAAACAAAGGAAAGATATCACTCTTTTGTTTTGTTTTGTTTTTAATTTATTTTTGTGCTGGCACTGGGGTGTGAACTCAGGGCCTTGTAGCTGTCTCTTAGCTGTTTTGCTAAAGGCTAGCATATTACCATTTGAGCCACAGTGCCACTTCTGGCTCTTTCAGAGTACTTAATTGAAGATAAGTCTCAGGGACTCTTTTTTGCCCTGGCTGGCTTCAAATGTCAATCTTCAGATCTCATCCTCCAGTGTAGCTAGGATTACAGGCGTGAGCCACCAACATCCAGCTGCAGTTTCTATATTTGGGCTCTTGGGAAAGTGTGATAAGAATGGCTTACACTTGAGTTGGAGGCGTGGCTTGTGTGGTAGGTTGCTAACACGTGAGTGAAAGCAAGCATCAGATAGCAAATTTGAGTCCTGATCTTAGATAAAACATGGAAGAAGGAAAGAAAGAGAAAGAAAGAAAGAAAGAAAGAAAGAGAGAAAGAGAGAAAGAATGGGAGAGAGGAAGGAAGGATGGAATGAATGAAGGAAGAGCCTAGATGCTTTACAGTAGATGAATAGATCTGAAAAATGTGGTACTTATCATACACAATGACCTTATGCCATTTGCATAAAAATGGATGGACCTGGAAAAAATCATTAAATGAGGTAAGCCAACTCAGAGAGACAAATGGCACATGTTTTCTCTCATATGTGGAAGCTAATAGACGATACCAGGACATGATAAATTATACAGGCCTCTAGGCATTCACACACAATGAAACTAAAGAAAAGTACAATGCCCATATGCATTTGATCATATAAAAGAATACTTATGGAAATGAACTCCAGGTCATAAAAACAAGAGTTGTTTTTTTTTTTTTTGCTTGCTTGATGTCTTTGTTTTTGTCTTTTCTTTTTTGTTCTGTTTGTTCATTTGTCTCTCTGTGGAAGGGTGAGGGTGTCACAGACAGGGAGGGACAAAGACTGAATAAATGCAGCAGTGGTACTCACTGGACATTATGTGGAAAATGAGCTAGACAACTTACGAGGGGAAAACTGGAAGAGAGCGAGGGAAGGGTTAACTTTGCCCCCAAAGAAATAACCTGACTTATGTAACTGTAATCCTTCTGCCCATCACCATTATAATAATCACAAAGAAATAAAATTAAAAAAAACCATACAACCGATACATCTTGAAGTATTTTTTTTAAAAAAAAGAAAAGAAAAAGAACCAACCATTAAAAAAAATGTTTTCTTTTCTTCATCTACTTTGCACAAATTCACATTTGAATGCTATTTCTAGAAACCCAGCTACTTAAATCCTGCCTGTCGGCTCTGTTCTTTCTGATGCCTCCCCTGCTATCTTCCTTGCTCCCGGCCTGGGTGGCTTTTCATGAGACCGGCTGATGGTGGGCCTTTCTCTCTGTTCCCAGGTTACCATGGCCTCTACTGCGAGGAGGAGTACAACGAGTGTCTGTCTGCACCCTGCCTGAACGCGGCCACCTGCAGGGACCTGGTCAATGGCTATGAGTGCGTGTGCCTGGCGGAATACAAAGGTGAGCAGCACCGAGTGACCTCATGGATTTCTCACCCTTCATGCATAAACTTCTGTCTCACTGGAGCCTGGATCTGGTTAGAATCAAAACCAAATACTGAGGTTAGGATGTCGGATGGGTCCAGAGAAGGCTCAGATTTCTTCCATATCAACTACAGAACTACTCTCCTGTGTTTCTAGCTTCTCAGACCTCAGCTTTCCTTTCTTTTGGATACATAAAAAGCTGTCACAGATGGGTTGGCCGACACAGGTCACAGGTCAAGGATCTGGGCACTGTGACAGACAAAAGCATGCTTTTGGGCACCAAGGAGACACAGGTA
The DNA here is from genome assembly GCF_031878675.1 of Megascapheus bottae. Classification (NCBI taxonomy): domain Eukaryota; kingdom Metazoa; phylum Chordata; class Mammalia; order Rodentia; family Geomyidae; genus Megascapheus; species Megascapheus bottae. Next base: position 32,661,508 of record NC_143529.1, on the reverse strand, counting down.
GAATCTTACGTGTTGGCAAATCTACACATCCCCGTTAAACAAGTCACTTGGGAGGGAAATGGGCATTTCTTTGTGTAGGTGCTTGTCAGTGCCACTCTGGAAAGACAGCTCTCCTCAATGGGGCATTTATAGTGTGTGGACCACATTCTATGTCTTGCATGAATTAACTCATTCAGTCCCCCCCCCCACCAACAAAGCCCCACAAGGTTGATGGCAACATCTACCAGCCAGCCTGGTTCCTGACCCCTTCCTCCTCCCCTTGACCTTGGCCTCTGGCCATAGTGCATGGACTGTGTGACTTCCCTAAGCTCTGGCACCCTTAGGTTGGTGCTGTGCTAAGAGGGCTGCTTATTAGTGGTGGCACTCAGTTCTCTAACCACAAGGCCAGAGAGGGCTGTCATTCTTTTGTGGCCTTGTTTATCGATGTTTTCCTCACCCCACCCTGCTCCCTACCCCCCTGAGACTTATCATTGTCTACTTCATAATCAGACCTTACTTTGTGACATGGCTGCTTCTTTTTGTATGGACTCCCCTCTATTTAATGATCTTTCTAGAAAGACTAAGGACTCATCCACCACACTGAAGAATTTGTTGAAGTCTGGAGAAGGGCCCAAACTGGGTCCGTGCCTTCCAATTCTGCAGATCTGATGCTGCTTTGAGAATATGATACTAATTGAAAACTCAATTCTACTAGCTTCATCAAAGGTGGAAGAGCTTTATTCTCATAGCTATTCAGTTAGAGCTCTGTCAGAATGTTAAGAAATAGACTTTGTTGAACTCTGGAAGGAAAAGTAAGAGAAAAATAAATCAGGAAACCCATCCTGATCATGGGACTTACTGTAGAGCCTGGACGAGTCTCTTACATTAATCAATCTTGATTTTTTTTTCTGCATGTAAAATAAGGACAATAACACTTACAGAGATGTTTCTGAGATGCTTCAGTAACAGATTTGGTACAGTGAGTGTACTTCATAAAAATGAAAACTGCTATACTTATGTAGTTTATGAGAGAATTTTACAAAGTAGCTTTCTTTATAAGTAACAAACTGACTCAAAGTATTTCATATACGTCCCTTACTTCCTTATCTCTAAGCTTTTGCTAACACTCACATTACTAAATAACAAAAGATACTTGGCTGTATCTCCACTGTCTCTGCAAATCCATAGTCTCTGATTGTGGCCTTTTTCATTTTCTCCATGGTTGTTCTAGACTTAGGATAGTCTCTCCAAGAGTACATTCACCATCTCACTCCTGTCCTATCTACTTGTTCATTTTATCCAGTTTTTCACACTATACTAATGGTTCTCAAAGCTTGACATTTCTAACATATTGGGTCTAGTATGTAGCCCAAGAAATTGAACTTTGGGTTCTTTTCTTAGGTGATGTGGATGAAGAATTCTTGCTCGACAAATGTACCTGCTAACTGAAATGTTTTTCTGCTCCGTGTTAGCTGATCACGTGCTCCCCATCTTGCTTAAAGTTAAACCTTCCTCGTATGTCCTGAGTCCTGCCCTTTCTGAAAACCTCCATTCTGTACATCTTGAGCTACGAGCTCTATCCACTCTCCTTTCCTTTATCCTATAAATATGTTCATGTATCTCTTAGTCTATAGTATTGACGACTCAAAGAAGATGGCAGCTTGAGTTTATATTCATTATCCCCGATCCCACCTGACTTGGCTAGAAGTAAGTCAATAAGGTAGAATTTACTGGGAGACTCTTCATCATTGGAGTGACCAGATGGCCACTCCTCTGGTATTGGAAGAGACGTCTCCAGGTTAACCTGTCTTTCAGAGGTGTTTACTCTCCAGTCCAGCCAGAATGATGAGCTGGTTCCAGAAACTTAAGCAGGCTGAAGAATCTTGAGAAGTAAAAACAAAATTGATACTCTAAACATTCAAGAGAGGAAGTGAAAAAAATCTTATGTCTACTTCTTCAAATTGAATTTGGGGATGTTCAAAAGAGGGAAGTACTTCATGATAAAGACAAGAAAAAAAGAGGAAATGAAAACCTTGGTGAAATGATAGGAAATGTGGAGGGAGGAGCCAGGAGATCTGACCCTATCTGAGGCATGCATGTGCCAAAAGGAGAAGTGACACAAGAAACAATGAGATGCGTCTCATCGTGGGGTCCTTCTGGGATGTTTGGGAGGGGGGGGTGAAGTGGCAATGGAGCCCACAAATAATCCCGTGAACACAGACTCTGGAGACCAAGGTGCAGATCTAACTTTATTAAAAAACGTGGTCACTTAAATACAGCACATCATCCAATGGCAGCCACCTCATACCAGCAGCAAATAGGGACCTTCCTGTTACAACGGTCAGCCAGTGGTGTCTTGAGACACACGCCCTTACTGGGAGTTTCTGGGAGCTCCTGCTCACAGCGGAAGTGCCCTCAGGTTCCAGACTGCCCACCTCACTGGGCGTTCCCAGGGGTGTACGTGCCTGATGACACAGAGTCACCGAAGCACAGAGAGCAGTCTAGGTTTCTATGCCACCAGCTAGGAGGCCCCACAGATGAGTATGATGGAGCAAGACACCCGAGAGCCAGAGAAACCTTGTTTGCAGACATGATGGGCTAGGAACATAGTTTAACAACATGGGGCGTGTTGGGTGCTGGTTGCTCACGCCTGGAATCCTAGCAAATCGGGAGGCTGAGATCTGAGGATGGAGGTTCAAAGCCAGCCCAAACAGTAAAGTTCATGAGACTCATATAACTAACCACCAAAAAAAAAAAAGCAGGAAATGGGGCTGTGGCTCTGGTGGTAGAGCCACACTCAACAGAGCTCAGGTGCTCAGGGTGCCATGGTCTCTGTTTTGTGTCCCAGGACTGGCACCAAGGAGCAAAAACACAAACAGACACCAACTGGAAAGAACATATGGGGGTGCATTTTGAGAATTCCTGGTGAAATTTTAAATCCTAGTAAGGAGAAAGATTTGTAAAGTTCTACGTGAGACAGACAGATGGCTTACGGAAGAAAGAGTTGAAGCAGCATTGAACGTCGATCTGAAGAAGAGGAACAGCAGTAGGACCATGCTTTTAAGTGAAAGGACTGGGAGTCAGAGGACCATTTCTACTTGAAGGTCAAAGAAAGAAATGCTACACTCTCAAGAATTTAGCAACTCTTTTAGGAAATGTTGTAAGGAATATCCTCACAACATAGGAACTAAGCCAGAGCTGAGACATTCAGCTAGGGGAACAATGAAGACTCTGGATGCCATGGGAGGGAATTACCCAGGGCACAGTCATCAGAGGGCACCAAAGGATGTCTGCTCTACATGCTCTCAACTGAGGAGAATTAAATAACTGAAGTTGCAGGTTATGTTGACCAGAACCATGGCTTGAAGCAGGTGGGGGGATAAGAGGACTGAAAGCATGTGGGTGTGTTCACTAATCAAGATATGGAATCAGCCTGAAGGTCCCTCAGTGGATCAATGGATCAAGAGAATGTAGAATATATGTACAAGGGGATTCCACCCATCTAATAGAAAGAATGATACTGTCCTATCCATAAAGAAAGAGAAGAAACTTATATTAAGTGTAGTAGGCCAAACACAGAGAAAGAAAGGTTGCATGGTTTCTTTCATTTGTGGTTGATTGAATGTACTTCCTAAATCTGTAAGTAAACACATTGGGGGTATGCAAGTGGTTAGAAATAAATTAACTCTTAAGTTAGTAGACTACATGGAAAACTCAAATAGTATAATCTTTTAGAAAGACTAGGTCAAAGCCCAATCAAACCAACACCAGAAAATGGGTACATGTAGAGTAGAGATGAAGTCAAGAGGAAAAAAGTGGATGAGTGAAAGAGTAAAGTGAGGGAAAATGCAGCCAGCGACTCACTGTAGAAGCCAGGCATGGTGGCTCACGTCTGTAATGCTAGCTACTCAGGAGCCTGAGATCTGAGGATCGTGGTTCAAAGCTAGCCCAGGCATTAAAGTCTGTGAGACTCTTATCTCACATGAACCACCAGAGACTGGAAGTGGCACTGTGGCTCAAGGGTAGGGTGGTATCCTTGAGTTGAAAAACTCAGTGACAACATCCAGGCCCAGAGTCTAAGTCCCACGAACAACAACAAAAGAATTCACTCTATAGAGCTGAGAATGTATGTGGCTTTGTGGTAGAGTGCTTGCCTAGTATTCATGAAGTCCTGGGTTCAATTCTTCAGCATCACATAAACAGAGGAAGTTGGAAGTGGCACTGTGGCTCAGGTGGCAGAGGGCTAACCTTGAGCAAAGAGAAGCTCAGGGAGAGTTCCCAGGCCCTGAGTTCAAGCCTCACAACTGGAAAAAAATAACTGTTTAAATCATAAAATTAAGACAAATAAGAGAAGGAGTGAGTCAAAGAAGATCAAGATGCATTCTGTCCATAAACTGCATTGCTATGTGGCACTTCCTTTTTACAACTACTTAAAGATAACGACAACAAAAAAGCCAGGCAATGATGGCTCATGCCTATAAATCCATGAGATTCTTATCTTCATTCAATAAACTACTTAGAAAAAGCCAGGAGTAGCACGGTGGATCAAGTGGTAGAATGCTAGCCTTGAGCAAATCGAAGCTCAGGAGCAGTGCTCAGGCCAAGTTCAAGTTCCAAGACTGCCAAAAAAAGAAAAGAAAAGCTTGAAAAAAGGATCTCATTAATGGGCATTGTTTAACTTTGCTATATTTATGGAGACATTTAGGCTTAAGTGTAAATAAGTCTTGTGAACATAAGGAGGTACCATAAACCCTCACATTGTAGCCATGTGGTAGAACTTTTAGAAGAAATCAGTATAAGAACAATAGGAGAAGGGGAAGGCAAAATGGAAAGAATTAGAGACCAAAGGGGCAGATGGCACTGTCTGGTCCAGAGCGAGAAAAAGGAGAGAAGAGAGTCCACAAGATCCTGAGCTGTTCTCTCCTGCGAGGACGGATGGTCCACATTTTCCTTTTGGGAAGCATTTCTGCCAACATGTGTCTTCTTATAGTCTGCCACAGGGACTCAGAAAACGCAGACAAAGCAATACCAACACTAATTATTGCTTATTTACAGTTAGAACTCCGGTAGACAGTAAGTAGGGGTTAGGTTTAAGCTCCCCCCCCACCTCTCTCTCTGTCTCTCTCTCTCCCTTCCTCATCCCCCTATGTCTCTCTCCCTTCCCCCCCCCTTGGTTGTGGAGCTTGAACTCAGGGCCTGAACTCTTTTGCTCAAGGCTTGTGCTCTACCTCTCTGAGTCACAGTGCCACTTCCGGTTTTCTGATGTTAATTGGAGACAAGAGTCTTAGGTTTTTACTGGCTGGCTGGTTTTGAATTTTGAGTCTCAGATCTCGGCCTCCTGAGTAGCAGATTACAGGCATGAGCCACCAGTGCCTGGCTAATCTTCCTTCTTTGATTTTTTTTTTACTGCCAGGTGTTTTAAAAGTTCAAATAAATGTGGAACTTTCTTTTTTTATTTAATTTTTTGTATTTTATTGTTGGGGTGATGTATAGAGGGGTTACAGTTATAGTCATCAGGTAGTGGATGCAGTACGTCTTGAACACTGATACCACTTCTCATGATGTTGCCCCCCTTTCCTTCCCCCACAGCCTATCAATCATCTTGTTTTCCCTTTTCCATTCCCTATTTCAAATAAATAAACATATATACAATCCACCAGGTAACAAAGTCAGATACGGTTACAACATGAGATTAAACATAAGGGGAAAAAATAAAAGAAATAACTGCACATAGTACATTGAGAACAATAAACAAAAAGATAAACCTTTTGTTTTCATGTCCTAGAGTTCATTTTATTTAGTCTCATCCTATATGTCCATATGTACACAGCTTTTGAACTACTGTGATCCTCTGCTGGGAGAGTCCTGGATGTGTACTAATTATTACAAATGAGCAAAGCCATGGAGCCTATGTTCCTTTGGGTCTGGCTTATTTCACTTAATATAATTTTTTCCATGTCTTTCCATTTCCTTACAAATGGGGCAGTGTCATTCTTTCTTATGACAGCATAGAATTCCACTGTGTATAAGTAACACATCTCCTTGATCCATTCATGTAATGAGGGACATCTGGATTGGTTCCATATCTTAGCTATGATAAATAATGCTGCAGGGAACACTGTTGTGCCAGTAAGTTCAGTATGGCTTTGTTTCTGGACATTTGGGTAAATGCCAAGGAGTGGGATTTCTGGGTCATAGGGGAGCTCTATGTTTAGTCTTCTGAAAAATTGCCATACTGCTTTCTAGAATGGTTGAATGAGTTTACACTCCCACCAACAGTGTAGAATCGTGCTCTTCTGGCCACATCCCTGCCAGCATCTGTTGATTTCTTGATCATGGACATTCTAACTAGAGTGAGATGGAATCTCAAAGTTGTTTTGATTTGCATTTCTTTTATGGCCAGAGATGTTGAGCATTTCTTCATGTGTGTATAGGGCATTTTTATTTCCTTTTCAGAGAAGTCTCTCTTTAAGTCTTTATTAGCCCACCTTTTAATGGGATAGTTGTTTCTTTGAGGATTTGTTTTTGAGTCATTCAAGTTTTTTTAGCTGCAGGTATATTTTAAATATGAGGTCCTTGCTTGTGGTATGGCTAGTGAAGGTCATCTCTCATTCTGTGGGCTTTCTGTTTAGCTTGCTAGCTATATCCTTTGCCATACAGAATGTCTGTAATTTAATGCAGTCCCATTTATCCAAACTTTTTTTAATTTGTTGTGTTTCTGGGTCTTTATCAAGAAATTTTTGGCCTGTGCCAAGGAGACCTAGGGTATCTCCTATTTCTTCTTGTAAAGTTTTCAGGGTATCTCTTTTAACTTGAGGTCTTTGATCCATTTGGAATTAATCCTGGTGCAGGGTGACATAGAAGGATCCAACTTTAGTTTTTTCCAGGTGCTTAACCAATTCTGCCAGTACCCCTTGTTGAAGAAGCTGTCTTTCTCTTTTCCTTTTTTCTTTCCTTCCTTCTTTCCTTCCTTCCTTCCTTCCTTCCTTCCTTCCTTTCTTCCTTTTTTTTTTTTTTTTGGTCCTGGGGCTTGAACTCTGGGCCTGGGTGCTGTCCCTGAGCTCTTCAGCTCAAGCTTACTGCCCTATTCCTGGAGCCATAGCACCACTTCTGGTTTTGTAGTGGTTAATTGGAGACAAAAATATCACGGCTTTTAGTGCCCCAGCTAGCCTTGAACAGTGATCCTCAGATCTCAGCCTCCTGAGTAGCTAGGATTATAGGCATGAGTCACCATGCCCACAACAAACTGTCTTTCTTTCATCCTAGTTTTGGGACTTTCTTAAAACCAGGAAATTAGGCAAGTATAGGTCAGAACATTTGAGAAAGAGAGACTTCTGTTATTGCTACATTCATGCCAGTGGTGCAAGAATAAACAGATTCCCCAAATGAAATTGTGACCATAACTCATAATTCTAAAGAGGAATTGGTGTGAACGAGAAGAGAATGCTTTTGAAGTGAGTGGTGCTAGAAAAGTTGTGTGGCCAAAGAGGAAGCACGGTGTTTTCACACAGCCGAATGTATTCCAAATGGACAAGAGGAATGGAGAGACCCTTACGCTGCCTTCTTTTCCTTTCTGTTTGCAAGCCCCTTCTCCCCTTTTGCTTTTGTGTGTGTGCATGTGTGCCTGTTTGGGGGCTTGAACTCATGACCTCGTGCTCTTGCTTAGCTTTTTCATCCATGATTGGTGATCTATTACTTAAGACAGGCCTCTGTTTCTAGCATTTTGCTGATTCACTAGAGATAAGAGCCTCTTGTATTTTTCTGCCTGGGCTGACTTTGAGCCTTGAACTTCAGTTACGTTTCCTGAGTAGCTAGGATTACAGGTGTGTGCCACCTGTGCTGGCTTCTCCTTTTACTTTTCCTGCTAGTGCTCCTGAGTGTTGGTGTAGGTAGCGCCTCTGTTTGTTTGTCTTATCTTCTTTGCTAAACCCTTTTCATATGGCTTGAGTCTACACCATTCCATTTCAGGGAACTCCATGGGGACAAATTTGGATTGCTCTGTATTATGCACAGCCTCTTCTTCTCTTTCCTGACTCAGTATACTCCACATCCCCATTGATTGTTGGTTCCCTCTGGCATCCCTCCTGCCCTGTCTTCTGCACCTCTGGGTCCACCCTGTCCTTATCCTCTATTCCAGCACATTCCTCCTCCTCCCTTTTGCTCGTGCAGTTAAGATCATCTCTGTCTATCATTTGGAGTCAATTCCCAAGCACGTGATCTGACTTCCTCCCAGATCTTCTTTCTGTTTGCTGTGACAATTACTGTTAGCTGTGCATTCTGTTCTTTTTGGCTTCTGACTTTATTTTCGTCTGTGTTATCGAGTAACCAGTGAAGACAATGACTTTCTCTTTTGAAATCTTCTGAAACTCTTAGCATGGTGGTTTATACAAAATGAGCCCTCAATAGCTCTATTCACTTGAATTAGAAGTACTGTGTTAAACAGTAATTAAATAAAGGAAGCTGACACAAATGTTTTTCTAAGTTGCAAATTTTTAACACACACATACACAAAAGCAAAATGCATGGAGTCCAAGCACATACACACACACACACACAGCATTTCTTTCCAAAACCCAAATACCCACTATTACTTTAAAATTAGTTTAAAGCTAGCTCATGATGAGAATAATGCAACTTTTAGTTAGTGTTCTCAACCTCAGAGTATCAAAGTCAACATACAGCATATCTCAGATTGCTTTTCCTTTCCAGCAGAATACATGAAATGATCAACCGTATTCTCATTTGGAATTTTGGGTGACATGAGGGAAAAAAAACAAACGCTGCCAATGTAAATTATAGCACACTAGCTGAGCTCAGTGGCTCATGCTTGCATCCCTTATCACTTTAGAGGTAGAGATGTGGAGGCTCATGGTGCAAGGTTTCCCTTAGCGGAAAGTTCATGAGACTCAGTCTCAAAAAAAAAAACAACAAAAAAAAAACCAGAACAAAACACAAAGCCGAGTGGACATACATCTGTAATCCCAGCTACACTGGAAGCATAAGAAGGAGGACCACAGTCTCTCATGAATGTGATACTCCACTTGAAAAGCAACAAAAATATAAAGGGCTCTAGGAAGGGTGGCTTAAGTGGTAGAGCACTTGCTTGGAGAACAAAGACTTCAGTTCAAGCCCCAGCACTACCAAAAACAAAAAAAGAGAAGGAAAAGTAAGTAAAGAAAAAGGAAGAAAGAAAAATAAACCAATATTTCAGAAACAACTTGTTTTTTGTATTTTATTGTTGGGATAATGTATCGAGGCATTACAGTTACATTCAGCAGATGTAAGGTGGTACCTTACATCTCAAACCTTGATGCTCCTTCTCTTTAGAAACAAAGTTTTTAATCAGAAAATTTTAAGTTGTTCAGAGTTGTGCACCTTAACTGAGGGCACGTTCAGCATAATTGCAGTTTGTCCACAGCGTTATACTGGGCCCGCATTTGATATGGGACTGTGTTTGACTGAGAGTGTGCTGGGAAGTCATGTTCCCTCTCTTCTCAATGGCTGTGTAAAACGCCCCTATGGGCATTTCCGCATCTCCTTGATAAGCAGATCTTGTGATTGTTCACTGAGCTGGCCATGCAGCTCTGATACACAGTTCTATGGTGGGTATCTTTACTCATGTTGTTTTCGTGCTCTGGTTTGGTTTGGAGGGAATTCCATCTCCAAAATGAGATCATCTGGTTAAAGTTTTGATTGCGTGTACTTTGTTCCTTTTTAGAACTATACAAATACAGAGTTGAAAGGCTGAGAACTCTTTGTTGGATGAAATTATTCCCCTTGCTACATCCTCCTTACTAATAAGCAAGCATTCCTGGATGTTTTCATGTGCCTGGCTCTTCTCCAGCACTGTCATAGATTCAAGAGCAAAGAAGTTAGCACTTCCTCCTCTTTGTCTTTCCTGAAGGAACAGAATAAGGCTGATTCCTGCAAGGAACAACAAGGCCAAGGTTGAGATGTGACCATTGTCAACTGTGAAACATCCGGAAAATGTTCAGACCTATGGCAGCTGGGAAAGTTTTCATGGAGAAATTTGAATAAAATCAGATGGCTGTCAAAGCAGATCTTAAAAGGACAAAGAATACCTCCAGCAGCTAATTTTCTATAGCTAGCTTTATTTTTCTTGAAGCCAAAATAATAGCACTTTTTCAGTTTTCAAATGCTAACTGTGACTATATTTTTGGTGACAACGAAAGTTTATAATTGGTACACGGTTCTTTGAATTCTTATTCATTTTAATTCTAAATTTACTTCTATCAAGAATCTTGTTGGAACAGAAACCTTTTGAGAAACATTGCTCTGCCACCTCAATATGAAAAGTATGAGTTTTTATTAATTTTGACTGAATTACAGTTTATTTTTGTCTGAGACTAAACATAAGTTTTGTAATAGTGCATTCTATGTCTTTGCCAATGGCTGATGCCATGTGTCATTCTACAGACTTGGTCTGAGTGTGGACCTGGTTTTTCCCTGACAAAATCGGGTGTTTTTGAGGCCCATTTGGAATTTGGAAAGGCTTCGACTTCTCTGGCAAGCTCACCTGTATGTCAGCCAAAGTACACTGGCTGTCTGTCATTCCTTTGAAAAGACGAGGATTCCAGGGTTACAGCCATCATTTCTTCCACGCATGAAGATACAGCCTGTGTGCTGGAGGTCCTCAGAGACTGTGGAGGAATCAGACAGGGCAAAAGAGAAGTTTGACTTGGCATAGGAAGTCCTCTAACAGTGGGAATCCCAGAGAGCTGTCAGTGCACCACAGCAGAATGGTGGTGCAGGAAAGAGCAGAGTTCCTGTTTCCAGGAGGGGACGTTTGCAGTGTCACTCCACAGCTGAGTTCCCATGTGCCAGCTGAGGTCTCGGCTGGGGGACAGTGTGCAGAATGGCATGCTTGTCTGTACAAACAGAAGGCCCAGGACAGTACTGGACAAGTGCCTGGGTCCCACAGGACACAGTGAGGAGCCCAGGAAAGAGACATGATGGGCCTGAAAGAGGCTGGTGTGAGAGGCAGCTCCTGAGCATAGCAGACAACCCAAGGCTGTCTGTTCTCTGTAAGAAAAGTTTCTGCCTCACAGTTCCCTTCCAATGACCAGAAGAATGACATGACAAACATCTGTTCCCTTGTATGGGGATTCCACAGCTTAGTATATAGAATTGAGTGTAACTCCTGTTCCCGCGGGGTTTGTGAGGCCACGGGATTCATAATAATCATGGTTTTGTAAAGATTTCCTTCATCTGGTCAGGTGCCAGAAAACATCAATGGATGCTCAAGAGACTGAATATTTTATCTTAAAAAAGGGGAAATTACAAGGGATATTATTATTGCCAAAAATAAAAAATAAAAATAAAAGCCCAAACATACTGACAAATTGTGTATTATCTGGGATGTTTATTGAATCTGTTTTGTTGACAATGTTCAAGTCTCAGTTCTCAACTATTTGGCCTAAAATTTTACTTCTCAGCCTTATTTGTCCTGAATTGTATTAAATTACTCTGAATTGGCTAGGGTATTACTAGACATTCAGTGATCATCTGACTGCTGTGTGTGTGTGTGTGTGTGTGTCCGTCCTGGGGCTTGAAGTCAGGGCCTGAGCACTATCTCTGGCATTCTTTTGCTCAAGGCTAGCACTCTATCACTTGAGTCCCAGCTCTGCTTCTTTCTTTTTTTGGTAGTTTAATGGAGATGAACATTTCACTGACTTTCTTGCCCAGACTAACCTCAAACTTTGATCGTCAGATCTCAACAGCCTGAGTAGCTAGGATTATAGGTGTGAGCCACCATTTCCCAGCCTGACTGCTTGTTTAAGGTTTCAAGTTATGAACTTTGGTGGTGGCATAAGTACCATTACTCTTCATGTCACTTGATTCCTATTGATTAGCTTCGGGGGAACCTACAAAAAAAATGTGACAATTTGACAACTTGTTTTGAGGTAAATATGGCTTATCAGTGTATTGTTCTTGTTCTTCTTCTTGTTCTTCTTGTTCTTCTTTTTTTTTTTTTTTTTTTTTTTTTGGTCATGGGGCTTGAACTAGGCCTGGGTGCTGTCCCTGAGCTCTTCATCTCAAGGCTACTACCACCCTACCCCTGGGCCTGGACGCCGTCCCTGAGCTCTTTAGCTCGAAGCTACTGCCCTACCCTTGAGCCACAGTCCCACTTCCCATTTTCTAGAGGTCAATTGGAGATAAGAGTCTCAGGTCCTTTTGTGCCCTGGCTGGCTTTGAACCTTGATCCTCAGATCTCAGCCTCCTGAGTAGCTAGGATTACAGGCATGTGCCACTGCACCTGGCCTCAGTGTGTTATTCTTTTAGCTGTGTTCATGTTATTTGGCAATCAAGGCGAAAATAAAAACCAAGATCTCTGGGAGAAGAGGCCCTGTGCACCCAAATGAATAATGGCCAGATATGTACTACTCTTTCAGTTTGATCTTTGGTATTACAAATTCAAGAAAGTTTCTTCCAAATCCCTGGAGCCAGAGTTTGGAAACTAAGATGCAGTACATTCCACCTGGCCCATGGCGGTGAGAGGTGGCTGGTATGAAGAAAGGCAATGCAAAGATGTGAAAAGGCACCTGAGATAAATATCTGGCAGAATATTGCTGATGATTGGAGATGATCTAGCATTAAAGCCTACCCATTCTGAAATGCTTGCCTCAAGTAAGTCCTTAGAGTTAGGGAGTTCTGTTGCTCTTCTTTTGATTTCTCTCCCTTGGTCTCAAGGCATTGGTGAAGGAACAAGAAGACAGTCCAACAAGGATAATTCCAGTGCCTGCCTGTGAGTCACTGGGTGTGGCGCCCATTTGCACAGTTTGTGCTAAGTAATGAAGTGGAGAGAAAAAGAAGTAAATACCATTTGGATAGTATTTGCTTCATGCTTCTTTTTCGTGAGGCTGTTGGGAAAGACAAGCACAGCATTATTTACATTCTTATCTGGGTCAGAATGCAGTTTGTCATCCTCTCCCGAGACTGGGGGCTGTGAGGAGAAGCAGACACTCATTTCTTCATATATCTCTCACCACAGCCTTACACCAGCTGCTAGCCCATCTCTCCAAAACATTAGATTTTTAATCAACACAATAAGCGTGTACATGTTCATTGTACATGTTCATTGTAAAAAGGCAACAAAGTACAAGACTGAGGTGAAACTCAAAGTAAGCTATTCTGCAAGTAATCCAATCTACTGGTGGCATTTTCCATCCACATGTGAATACATATAAATTATTTCCTCCTGTCCCTTTTTATCCCCTTCCCCACTTTCCTTTCATCCTTTTGTACCCTTACTGGGACTTGATATCAGGTCCTCAAGCTCTCACTTGCTTTTTTATTCATGCTTTACCACTTGAACCATGTCTCCAGTTATGGCTTTTTGTTGGCTAATTGGAGATAAAAGTCTCTTGGCTTTGTCTGACTGGGCTGGCTTCAAGCCAAGTTCCTCAGATCTTTTTAGCTAGTATTACAGGCTGGTAATCCAAGACATACCAGCAGTTTCCTTTTCTTTGTTAAATATAATTTTACTGTTATTATTAAGATGTAGCAGATTTTTTTCATAATAGGAAGCTTTCTGTTACTGTTCTGCAGAGTTTTATATAGGCTGCTCTTTGTTAAATAGCTGCTGAGCTCTATAGAAAGTTTTGCATTTCCTTGGCCAGTCTGAGGCAAACCATTTCTTAAGAAGAGCCTCTGGATGTGGCTAACTAGTGAGTCTGAATTCCAGTGCTTCCTTTCTCTGACCTTGTGGTTTTAACTTCCTTCCTCAGTTTCCTATTTGTAAAATGGGGGAATAAAGGAATCTTTCATAGTATCGCAAGGACGAAATTCAACATAAAGTACTGTGGGTATGTGAATCATGTCACGCGAAGCATGGTACATGCACAGTGTGTGGATTTTAGTGTGCTCAGCAGATTTGGTTTTGACATGTTGTCCAGGCGTCTTCTCTCCCCAAGTAGAGCACTCTGAAGCAATGGCCTCTGCATCTTCATCTTTACCAATCCCTTCTCAAGTGTGTTGACATTTATTCCATCTGCCTAGCTACATTTTTTCTGTTTCTTTGGGAGACTTAGAAAACATTTACTATCAAAACTTTTTAAACGGTCAGTAGAGTTAGCTTTGTGTGTCCTCACAGTTGGTAAAAAGCCAGATCAGAGATTTAAAGTAGGGCTAAAGGGCAGGGTGGAATTTGTTATTTTCTCATTAGGTGTGGTAGATTTATATCAGTCTCAGGTCATTCATGAATGGCAGGTGCATACATGTACTGATGAATGCACACACACACACACACACACACACACACACACACACACACACCAGGACAGTCCCTTTCATACTGTCCTTTGCTGGTGATACACTTCACTTTCAGAAAGAGTCTGGAGTGGCCTGGTCAAGTCACACTTACTTTCTGTCGATTTCTCCCCCTGCAGGACCACACTGTGAGCTGTTCAAGGACCCCTGCGCCAACGTCAGCTGTCTGAATGGAGGCACCTGTGACAGCGAAGGTCTGAATGGCACATGCGTCTGTGCCCCCGGCTTTGCAGGTGAGGCATCTCCTAGCTGAGATCTTCCTGCCGTCACCTCGGCGAGCACCCCAGCCCCCTGCACACAGATGATCGCAGCGTGCGGATCCCGCTGCAACAGGAGAGCAGGCGTGGCTCACGGGCAGAATTTTCAGACAGTCCACTGTGTTGTCATTCAGAGAGGCTCTGCAGAAATCAGCATTCAGTGCTTAGGTCTGCGAAGCTGTAGCTTTATTATTTTATTTATGTATATTTGGGGGAATAGTTTTATTATCCTCAAGTAGTTCTACGAAGGAGTTTTCATTGCCCAAAACAGTTTGTGAATGCAGTGTATCTTGATCAGTATCACCCCTTTCCAGTCTCGTCCACTCCACCTCTTCTTACCCACTCCGCCCCTTCTCTCTCACCCCACTCCTTTCTCACGTTTCTTTCAGCACTTTGTGTCCCACTGCATCTTGATTCGTGTCATCCCTTTGACATCTTCACCTCTTCCCCCTCCCTCTACCTACGCCTTCCTTTATTCTTCTCAATTCTGTGGTATATACAAGGCATTCCTGCCTGCCTTCTCTCCCCCATTTCATTCTTCTCTCCTCTCCTTGCCGCACCCTCCCACTCCACTTGTAGATCTCGGGCTTTAAAACATGAGGAACGATTTGTGATGAGCTCTAGGCATAATACGATAATGCACCTCGAGAGTGGGCACCTGTGTCTTGTTTTCAGAGTCAGATATGTCTTGTGTTCAGCTACCACGTTTACTTTTATTGAACCACGTACAAGTGACAGAATTTTGCAAATGGAAGGCGACTGGTGGCGGTGGTGGGAAGGAAGGGGAGCGTGCAGGAGCCACTGCCAACACTGGAAGTTGACTCCAGGGCAGGGAGGGAGGAAAGGGATGGGAGAAGGCTGGGGCCTGGAGGCTGCCTGTCCACTGCCCATGGTGAGGGTCATTCTGGAGTGCGGGTCATCCTAGTATGGGTTCTTATTTTTGCCCTTTTCGTTTTGTGCCAGCATCAGAACATGATTTCAGGATGTGGGCATGGTCCCCTAGAGTTTTCTGCTCATGGCTGGTGCCTCACACTTGAGCCACAGCTCCACTTCCAGGCTGAAGGGGTGATAAAAGTCTCACACACTTTTCTGCCTGGGACTGACTGCACATTGATGAGCTCCTCTGATGGCCTCCTCTTGAGTACCTGTGATTAGAGGTGTGAGCCACAAGGGGCCTGCTGGGCTCATTCTTCTAAATCCTCATCTCTAGCAGCTCCAGGGAGCTAGTCAGTCTCTCAAAGAAATGTGAAATGTGTTTGAATGGAGCAAAGTTTCTTCACCTTTTCAAAGAAAGTCAGAACCACCAGAGCACAAAACAATCCAATCTTCATGTTTTCTACAGAATCTCAAGTCCCCGACATCTAGGATGTAGGACAAAGTCTAGATTTTCAAAGTTTTCTTAGCCAACAAAGGCCTGAGGGTCTGAGTAGTCTGAGATTGGGAAGGTAGGCATGTCGGGATCTCCTAGAAGAGGTGGACGCATAAGCTACCGGGGGACACAATGTGCTGTGGTTTGTTGGGGAGCACTTGGCTGTGAGTACCGTGGTCTCTTTTGCTATACGTACATTGCCCCCTCCACACCCCAGGCTTCCACAATCCATTCCAGATCAGCCTCACCTCCCACCGCCTAGAGATGGCAAAAAATGGAAAATACAAGGCTACAGAAAACACTCATCACTTAAAGTTGCACGACTAAAAAGTATTAACACTTACATATATTTTGATATTCAGGAATTTTCCTGATGATTTCTGTGTATATTAACCAATACTTGAATGTAAAAGGAATCATATTAACTACACCGTTTTGGAACTTGATTTTTACTTCAATATACACATATCATTAAAATGTTTCCACATCAAGAAACATGCCTCTGTTCTATCATTTATGCTGGCTGTTGTCTAGTCTATTATATTATATCATGTAGTCTATTATATCATTTTTTATTTGTCTTTTATATTATATAATGATATTTTTTATCAGTCCATTTCCAATTTGGCATTTGAACCGTGGAGAACTTTGCCTTTTTATAAACAAAATGAAAAGAGATCCCCTACCCCACCCTCACCCCCACACACATTTATTTACCAGTACTGTAGGGCCTAATACTCTAGTTTGGCTTTTTTGCTTACAGCTGGTACCCTACGGTTTGAACCCCACCTCAAGTCTAGCATTCTACTGGTTAACTGGATATAGACTCTTGTGGACTTTCTTTTAGAGAATCTTTGGGTTGGGATAACCCAGGTGTTAACCTCCTGAATAGCTAGAATTACAGGCATGAGGTACCAGCACTTGGCAAAAAGAATATTCTTGCACAAACATCTTTGTATACTTATATTTTGGTACAAATTTCCTAGGAATAGAATCTCAGGATCTAAAAGAAATATATACATATATATTTTTTTCCTTATTCTCTGAGGAAAAATAAATGCCAGTGCAACAGCTTTCACTTCTTCCAAGTACCTCCTCATCCCTATCTGTTACCTCAGTAGGCTATTTCGGTGTTGTAGGTTCCTAGAGAACTTCAATTTTTTTTTATACATGAAGTTTATTTCAAAACAGTATCAAAAGACATACTGGAAACTAGAACATCTTTTTGTCTAAGCAAGAACTTCAAATTTTAACCATTTATTTCTTGTCATTTGTGTTTCTTCTGGGATATACTCTCCACTCCCACTTTTTATCTATTTTTCTCTTAGTGCATTCAGGCCAGCCTGCATATGATATAGCTCTAGTATTAAGTGTATCATACCTTATCTGACAAGGTAATAAGTACTTTTCCTTCCTCATTTGACTTTCAAATGTATACAAAGTGTTTCATATATCATACTTTAATTTTACGTAATTAAACCTTCATGTTTTCTTTTGATTTATTTTCTTGTTTCATGAAAGATTTTTCTCATCAAGACTTTATTCTCGCCTATATCATTATTATCATGTGAGACTTCATTTGTGCATTTAACTCTTTAATCCATTTTAAATTTGCTCTGCTATGTCATCAGAGAGAAAAATGTAATCTTTCCTCCCAAAGACTTCATGAATCTCCACCTGCCTACTCTTTGATGAGTCCCAGTGGCACCTAAAACTCAGATTCCTTTCAGTTTTTTCTTTAAAGATTTCCCAGCTCTTCCAAAGGTACTGCCACACTCCCAAGTCGTGCTTCCCAGAATCCAGGGAATCGTTTTCATACCATTTGCTTCTTCCTGCTTTCCCTCATCCACCTCCCCCAAGACCTCTGAACCCTTTTCAGATCCTCTTGCTCTTCAGAACCATCACCAGCCTAAAGTAGTTATTCCCCCATTGAGGGCTGCCCTTACTCACCTCCCCTTGCCTTAATCCATTTTCCAACAGCAGGGACCAGATCATGATGGGAATCTAACCTTGCCATCCCTTACCTAAAATCACCCACTGGCATTTTGTTTTCCTTAAGAAAACTTTCCAAGTCTTAAATCTAACATCAAGAATCCATGGGGTCTGATCCTATCCCGCTTCCAGCTTGTCCTAGCACCTCTGCCTGAATATCCGCCATCAGGCTCTTCCCAGAATGCACTACACTCCTGTTTCCTACCTGTACACTCAGCCAGTGTCAGCCCTATGCATCTCTTCGTGTTGCCCATGTGAGCAACGGGGAGACATAAAGTTCATAATAGGTTTAAATACCAGCTGGCAATAATTATGTCTGCATTTAATGCTGATAGGTTTTCAACATCACTTCCAGAAGAGCACAGTTGAAGTTGTTGGGGGGATTGTGCTACTCATATGCTTCTCCATAGGAAAAGAGTTCTGTGGCCAGACACACTGGGACTTAGGGATTCATGAAGGATCTTCCCTTATGTGAAGGCCTTGAGAGGTCTTGCAGCAGAGAATCCTATTTGCCTTTATTTCTCAAATATATTTGCTCATGGAACCATTTGTGCTTCCTGTAAACAGAACCTTTTGAACCCTGAGAACTTGTGCTTCATGAGAGAGCTTGATAAAATATTAACTCCTGCTATCTGAGTAGGATGAAGTCACTGTTCTCTGAGGCTGAGGCCTTGAAATCACCTTCTCTGTCATTGTGCATGGGGTTTAGCAAAGCCTTCATTTGGCCAACTGATTGAGAGTTCCCTGACCAAGTGGCAGGAACCAGGCAAGTCCACGAATCCAGTGTCACACTTACCTTACGTGCTCCTTCCATGCCTCTGAACGTAGAGACCCTCTGGGTCATTCACACACCAAGCCTGGGCTCATTGTCTTAGGGCCCACACATTCTTCATAGCTTTGTGTTCATCTAACCCACTGAGGCTTTCCCATTCTGACAGGTATGTAGTTCATTATGAGATTAATTTTCAATTTTTCTCTATATAGTATTTCATATATATATACATAAATGAAATATATCTGGAATAAAATATATGAATTTTAAGGGATAATATTTATTATAACATAAAATGTACATATATTCCCATTTGTAACAGTTTTTCCTCTATTAATCTGATATCTGTGTATGTTCTTAGTGAAGGGTCTCTTCACTTGAAGGGTCTACACTTGTTTTGTCCATTTTTTAATTCTATCTCCTCATGTCAAATGTGCATGCTAGCAGCATGCCTTAGGATCATTGATGTTGCTCCTGCTCACATATGTCAGTTTTTCTCATGGAATGTTACTGTTTCCCCTCCTTCTTCTGCTTCTCTCCATGGTAGGAAGTCTCTTCCTTCATAAGTGGTAGCTTCTGCTGGGCCTCTTTGAAGGTAGAGAGACTTGGGTTACTGTAATGTTTGTTTGTTTTTAGCAGTTACCTCTTTTCTGGAATGCTCTAGTCTCATTTGTGTATTTCCTGTCCTGGTCCTAGAACTACCCAGTTCTCCAACATCTCTGGATCCCCAGTGTAGAATGAGGTTAGAAATAAAGGACCTACGTACCAACTATGCTTGCATTGCTAGATTCCCTTAGTTGACAGAACAAGGAAGTGTAGGAGTCTAATAACTCACACATAAAATAGACATACACATATCTATAAATACCATACTGTACAGCTAGTGCTCTGTCCACCAAGGTGAATATGAATTCTTCATGACATCACAGGGGTCACCACAGTCCTTCTCCCTTGGTTTATTTATAAACTCTCATACCAGTAGCAACCCACAGCATGCATTTACGTAACTGTCCAGCCTCATATACATGCAGGGCGCGATCAATATTGTTAACTGATGTCCTTGTGGGAGATAGCTTTAGCAACCAGGCATAATGGTACCTGCTGCTCTCTTCATTTTGTCCAGCCAGTGTCACTCACTCACAAAGTTCCTTACATCAGCCCCGCTTCACACACCAAGTTTTCCTTCGTGTTGGTATTTCGGTTTGAACTCAGTACTCTTGTTAGCTAGTTTGCTCAAGGCTGGTCCTTACCACTTTAGCTACACCTTTGCTTTTAGCTTTTAATTGGCTAACTAGCGATGAGAGTCTAGTTCTAGCTGGCTTTGAACCACATTCTAACAATATTAACCCGAGTAGGTAGAATTACAAGTGTGAGGGGATTGGACTTAAACAGACTGCGTTGTTCAAACTACAGATTCAGTTCTCTCTTCTCTTTCCCTCCCTTCTCTATTCTTCCTCCTTCTCACATTTTCATTCTTTCTTATGTAGAGAAGCATCATTTCGTTTCTTAAGCACCATTCCTTGAAAAGGTTATGAATCTTTCCTTCACTGATGAGCTTTTAAACGTTCATAAATCAGTTGGTTATATGTGTGGAGTCTGGAGTTTCCTGTTGTTTTTCATGACTTTGTGTCTGTTTCTCTGCCAGTACAACTCAGTCTTTTTTTTTTTTTAAATCAGTTATGGGGCTTGAACTCTGGGCCTGGGCGTTGTCTCTGAGCTCTTCAGCTCAAGGCTACCATCCTACCCCTTAACCCAGTTAATTGGAGATAAGAATCTCATGGTCTTTAGTGCCTGGGCTGGCTTTGAACCTTGATCCTCAGATCTCAGCCTCCTCAGTAGCTAGGATTATAGGCGTGAACCACTGCGCCTGGCAACCCATTCTTAATTCATACAAATCATTGCAGCCATATAACTATTGAAATTGGGTAGAAGCATTCCTGTCACGTTACTCTTTTTTTTTTTTTTCAAAATTGTTTGGAAGCTAGTCCTTGTGAGTTAAGGAGTTTGGTGGCTTGATTTGACTGTCTCTTTTTGATCACTGGCCTTTCTTTGTGGCAGATAGGTCACTTGTCAGCCTGATGGTGCTTTGTAAACTTGGCTTGATGTTCTGGGGAGGTGAGTCTAGAGTAGACTCTATTCTAGAAGATGGCTGTACCTTATTGCTAATGGTAGGTGGCTTCGCTGACAGTACTGAGTGGTCAATGAAATCCCTGCACCCTGGTGGGTAGGCACTTGCAGTCCTCTGTGAACTTAGGACACTGTTTCTCTTGTACTTTGTTTGCCAGTTTCTGAACATTTCAACTTATACACGGTATTCAACAACAGGCCCCAGGGAACAGACTGTTTCTGGTGCATTTCTTTTTCTTCTTTCTTTTGGTGGCTGTGTCTTCCCTACAAATTACCTTGGCTTCCACACATTCCAACCTTTGTCTCCTCAATTTAGTGAAACCATGGTGTTCCAAATTGGTTAGAGGCAGAAGCCAAGGATGATTGTGGGCTCAGCTGCTTCATTTCCTTTCTTGTAGAAATCACAGTCATAAGCTGGCTAGGGTCTAAATCTTAAAAGTGCATGTGTATGGGTGTGTGGGTTTAAAAAACATTTCATCCAGTTGTCTAGCTGTTTATTGTGAGAAGCTAAGACAGTGATTCCAGCATTATAGAAAAAAAAATCTCAAATGCTTATTAAGACCTGTAGCTAAATCTTGATGTGTAACTAAAACATTTTACCCAGAGCCTGGCACATGGAAGACACACTAAAATCACAAGGATTGCCATTCGGGCTTTCAGTGTGAACTCTATTAACCCAAGGATATCCTAACAATGATCTTATTAGTTGGGTTATTTTTCATTCATTTTTTTCTGATTTATTCAAAGAAAACCTACATAATGAATCAGTATACTTGTATGAATAAGTGCTGCTAATATACATGTAGTGCCCCTTAGAAAACAATATTGAGAAGACATTGTGAAATATTTAAAGTTCGGAATGAGGCTCCTTGCCAGATTATTCAACTAAAAATTTATTCTGTATTCCTCGTACATGTTGTTATTCAAGAATAACAATGACAAAAGACCAATTGATTTTCTTGTTAGATGGAGAAAATAGAAAGTTAGCTAAAAGACAACTGGCTTAAGCCAAGTAAAGCATATAAACTCTTGCACCAAACTCAGCTAAAGTGAATATTGATTGGTGCCAGAACATCAGAATGCTGAAATGCATGAGAACACACCATGCTATCTATTGATGTAGAGAATCATAAATGAAGCCAAATTTGTTCCCAATAATGTATAATACATTTTGACTTTGTGAAGAAATCATGATCATCACAAGGCAGAGAATAGCAGTCATCCTTGAGCATCCTCTGGTTGAAATTCCCTTGAAAGCTCCATCACTGAAGTCTTCCTGTATCTTTTGAGCATTGTGGCACGCAAGAATGGCCTTCAATTGAGAGCTGTAAGGAGTGTCAATCGGTAAATTAGGCCGTTACAGTCCATGTAGAAAGGTCTGGAACTCTGCATCACTCCAGGGTAATTAGGCATAATTAGACCCCTGAATGGCTTCATTTAACCCTCAAGACAACTCTGAAG
Organism: Megascapheus bottae; assembly: GCF_031878675.1. Lineage (NCBI taxonomy): Eukaryota > Metazoa > Chordata > Mammalia > Rodentia > Geomyidae > Megascapheus > Megascapheus bottae. The sequence goes on along the minus strand of NC_143529.1, from coordinate 32,639,262 downwards.
GACTCCATGTTGTACAATCCATAATGGCAACAGGACAGCATTCTCTGTGGGTCCCAGCTCTTATGATCATGTATCATATGTAGTTAGCAGCTGGCTACAGAAAGAGTTCTTTTACATTTTTCCTGCTACTTTTATTCCCATCTTCCAATCTATCGCATCCCCACAACAGGAAGTTGTAGAGATCTGAAGCTTCTGACCCCTTGAGAGTTGTTTAATGATCTCAGATCTAATATATGCGCTGGATTGCTCTGATCCTGACTCGGGTTTTCAACACCTTGAGGAGCTATAGGCCGAGCAGGTTGGTGGACAACACAGACAGCTCTGGGACTACACCGTACTGACTTTAGGAAATTAGAAGAGTGAGATGTTGACATGGCACTTCATGGAGCAGGGTGGGGCTTTTGGGTTTGCCGACTGTCAGAGACAAGGGGGAGTCTGGCCATTTTGTGTAGGCAACAGGTCATTCCATTCCAGAATTTGCAGTGTTCTGATCGCTAGCTAAAGCAAGCTTATTTAGTAAATACTTCCATCATCTAGGTCTTCCGAAAGGATTAGGAAGTAATACTGGCGTGTGAACCTGGCAAAGCCTTCCATTTTTACCTTCACTGCTTCTCAGCCGAGTTCTGATTGAGATGTCTCTCTAACTAGTCTATTGTTTGTTAGCTATTATTTGTTGTACTGTCATCTATCCTCTTTTCCACTCTGAGTGATTATGTCATCAATACCAAGACAACCACAAGAATAGGCTTCTAAGAATAATCCATTTCAGGTCCTTTTTGTTGATGTAAACAACTATTTCAAGAAGCAAATTCACTTAGATACTACTGCATTGAAATCAACCAAGTATGATGTGGATGCGGTCAATATTCCACTTGATAGACTTCACTCTCAAATGAAATTCCCAGATGCAAGCTATCTAAAGAAAGTGAAATGGACCAGATTTCAAAGATTAGTATGTCATTCCTCCTCCATGGCAGTCGGTGAGTGACCAGTGGTAGTTTTAGAAACACAAGGTAAACCAGTAATAAATAGGAAAGTGTTTTAATGCAAAGTAGTCCTTGAAGTAATTCCTTGAATGTGCTGAAATAGTATCTTTTGAAAAATGGGAACAGCATATTTTATTTTGCTCCTATACTGTCTATGATTAGAGCAATGGTAGCAGTTTTAGTTTTCCCTGCCTTGTTGATATATCTAGGCAAATAAAGGCTTATTTTGAAAATTTCTCTTTCTCAGTGCAGAACATTTTCATTTCCAGAGAGAACGTCTCAATTTGAAGTATCCTTTTCAACTTTGATGAGAAGCTTATCCGTTTTATATAAACTCATTGTGATGACTGGGAGCTCACTCGGAGATGGTTTTGTTCCTATAACATTTGATAACAAGTTATTTTCTGCAAGTTGCTGTTTGTTTTGGATGGGATGTGTTCTGGTTTGTAATTTTATACCAGGTTCTCAGAGGCAGGTAGGGATGCCTGAGCTGGTCTCAGCAGGGTCACGAACTCAAGGTTGCATTCCTTATCGTAGAAGGAGACATACTGGAACATGAACACCCCCTGGGTCACACTGCAAGGGAAGACTGTCAGATTTGCACTAACCCTGAGCTTTTCCATCTTCCCGAATGTCAGGCTCCAAATATATCTGTGGATTTGGAAAGGGAAGCACATGTTCATAATCAGGCTAAGTGCACAACCATATCCAGAAAAGAGATAACATCCAGTTTGGCACACCCCAATAATCATAAATGATGAGTTTTCCACTTTCTGGAGTTTCAGAGAGATAAATAACACCATTCAGCTGATGCAATCCAAAGTCACACAGACTTTAGTACAACTAGGAACCAAAGTTTGCTTTCAGATCAGCCCCAGAAGTTTTCTTCAGGCATGGTTCACTGTTGATGGAGAAAAGAAGAGATTTGTCTGACCAATGCAGTTTTTACCTCTAAAGATCCCTGCTCTGGAGTTTTCTGAGCTTTGTACCAGGAGCAGATTGGATTAGCAGAGCAAGGCCAGGGCTGTAACTGTAGCTATCTCACTGTTGCCCTTCCTTTTGTCCCCTAGGGGAAGAGTGTGACATTGACATCAATGAATGCGACAGTAACCCTTGCCACCATGCCGGAACCTGCTTGGACCAGCCCAATGGTTATACCTGCCACTGTCCTCATGGCTGGGTGGGTGCCAACTGTGAAATCCGTAAGTATCTCACCATCTCTTATGAAGTACTGTATTTTCCTTCAGCAAGAAGAGAATATCCACTGTAATCAGAAAACTCCCTGTCACTGATCACAAAGCAGGAGGTGCAGGATGATCACTTGAATAGCCCCTGGGGCCACCAGTCCCAGTGGAGTCCCTCTGTTTCTGCACGCTGCCTCCCCCATGCTTTTTGTGGGTTGCATCCAGCCTTTCCATGGGGTGAGCATCCTCAGATGTCATCCAGAGTTCACTGATGCTCAGGCAGCCAACGATATGCTTTCCAGAGAAAGCATTAGAATCGTATAAACACACACACACACACACACACACACACACACACACACACACACACACACACACAAAACAAGTCTCTGTGCTGAAATTTTTCAGAAGCAACTCGGGATAGAAATTCACTTTGCATTTATATCTTCAAACATATTTAGGTTCTCTCAATTGCCTGGAGAAAAGATCAGCCAGGATGAGTTTGAAAGAAACACTGAAAAACATTTTGAGCTGCTTCAAAGCTAAACGTTGTGCTAGGGGTGAATTTACGGATTATTTTTTTTTCTTTTAAAATTTGTCAGGATCATAGGTGAAGATGCATCTTCCAGGAGGGAGGTGAAAATGAGAACAGGGAATGGTAGTTTCTGTTGCTGGGAAACAGCTAAGATGTCAGTGGTGAAAGGTATTTTTTCAGGGGCCACTTTCTTCTCATGATAGAGGACATGTAAGCAGGCTGGTTAGGAGAGAATCCTTCTTCCCCATTCCAGACCTGTCTCCCTGCAGGAATGTTGTTCCAAAGGTTTTCCTTACCCTCTCCTACCCTCCTCTGATAATGGTGTGAACTCATTAATGGTGTGAGTTTGGAAAGAGGCAGACAAACATATGCAGCTCTGTCTGTCTCTGTCTATCCGGCTGTCTGTCTTCTTGAGTTAGCCTTTCCTTCCATCACTTACAATCCAGCTCTGCTCGGGGCAGGGTAGGGTTCTCTCCAGACTGTGTCTGAGGTAGGGAGGGCCAATATTAGGATATTTTCTTCAAGAAGCAGTGCATTCTCAGCCATCATTTCAACATCTTATCTTTTCACTCTCTGTCCTCTTGGTTCATGACATGAGAAAGAATATGGTAAGTATTTTTAGGCCTTCCTGACAGCCTTCCCAAATGATCTTTTGTAGAATAGTCTTAGGATCACCACTCTTTCCAAAAAAAATTGAGAAATGCTCCCTTGTTGTAGAGAAATGGGATGAAAAAGAGTTCCAGTAATTTTTAATAAAAGACTAAGGGCTATGAACTGGATTAAGATGTTAGTGTTAGTGTTGGCTAGTGGGATCTTTGGAGGAAAAGATTTCAATTTTGACCCATGAGACTTTGGTTCTCGCACTTATCATGGTGCTGGGTGACTGAATTTAGACATATAGAACCTTAATCTTATCCATAAACTGGTGATTATCTTTCATTCTAAAGTTTAGCAGTTCCCTAAAATGACAGGTTTTGTGTATTGGGGTAGAATGTTGTCTATTCGTCTCACGAAAAAAGAATATTTGTGGAAGTAAATATAATAGTAGGGTTCAGATAAGAAAATTCAGGCATTTAGAAATTTAGGATGTCTTTCATACTTTATGGAGGCAATGCTATGGTACAGAATTGTACCATATCTGTCTCTCTGTACACATGACAGAGTAATGAGATTCTCTTCCAATTCTAGTCCATCATTGCATAGCTATGTGACCTGGGCAGACAAACTGGCCCCATTGAGCCTAGTCTTCCTCACCCGTGATGACTTTTGACCATTCCAAACAACAAGAATAATCTCCACACGGGAATGTCTCCAATCTCATCAAGCAGCAAACTCCCTTTTGCCATTCACTGATAAGGAAGTAGGATGTGGCATCTTTGGAAGACTGTTTTGTTTGGACCTGGTCGTCTATGGGTCACAGTATTGTTCTAATCATTATGATGAGTATTTGTATAAATAGGACTTACAGTGACGGAAGGTGAGGATGTTATGAATAAACTGAAGTTGCCACAAAGGCCACAGTGTGTGTCCCAGGCTTGAGTCTCCTGCCAACAACTCTACCTGATGTGAGGAGGGTCAGGTCACCTCTCAGAGAGCTCCCTCTCTCTCTCACAGGGCCTTGATGAGTGTTCCTGCTCCTATCTCTGGTATTAAAGGTTTCACCCTCAAAAGAATGCCAGGGTTTGTCAGGACGTAAATTATAAGGCAGACTTTCTGTACCTTTTCCTTTACAAAACACAGAATGTTTGCTACTGATCATCAATATAGCCCATGTGAACTGTGCACAGGAAGCTCACAAATGTAGCAAGTATTATACTGAAAAGTGGGTCCAGTCCGTGAGAGACTGGGGGATAATGTGCAAATGGATGGACTTTCTCACCAGCATTCCCTGGGCTTCCCCAGCCTCTGATTTATATGCAGAGCAGGGCCATTGGAGCTGTTCCCAGTACCTGTGCCCATAATTATCCCAACCATGAGTATTTCCAAAGCAGAGATCAGACGACACAGATCAGAATCGTCAAGCAAAGGGACTTATGGAAGACATAATGTAATTTAAAATCCTTCCTTGCCTTGATTCTAGGAAGTAGATGGCCTCAAAAAAGGATTGTGCTGTGCTGGGAATGTGGCTTAGTGGTAAAGTGCTTGCCTGGCATTGTATGAAGCCGTGGTTCCATTATTAAGGACCACATACACAGAAAAATCTGGAAGTGTAGCTGTGCCTCAAGTGGTAGAATGCTAGCCTTGAGCAAAAGAAACACAGGGACAACTCCCAGGCCCAGAGGTCAAGCCCCAGGACTGGCAAAAAGAAATTGAGCTAGTGATATCACAACATACTCATACTGTGTGTGTGTGTGTGTGTGTGTGTGTGTGTGTGTGTGTGTGTGCCAGTACTGAGGCATGAATTCAGGACCTCACACTCTCACTTGCCCTCTTCACTCAAGGCTAGTGCTCTATCACTTGAGCCACACCTCCACTTCTGGATTTTTGGCTGTTAATTGGAAATGAAGTAGTCTCGTGGACTTTCTGCCCAGGCTGGCTTTGAACCGTGATTGTTAGGCCTCCTGAGTAGGATTATAGACGTGAGCCACCCCCATTTGATCTTCCTTCTCCTTTGAAATGATGTAGGTGAACAAATGAGCTCCTCCTTCTGCGTTCACTATGATAAACTTATAAAAAAAACTAGATATGGGAAACAAGGTCTTTGGAAAGAAATGATGCCGGCTAATTGAAGTCCAGTTCTGGTGGTTGTGGTTTGATTCTCAGCTTGTCCCTGGAAATCTATTTCTCCTTCAGCACCTGCTGCACATCCAGCTCCTCAGCCAAGCTCCAGGTGCTTCCTTTGAGCCATCCAACATGCCCAAAGCAAAAGCGCTTTTGAAAAACTAAAACTGAAATAAACTGGGTAGGCATGACAATGCAAATGGTCCCCAAGACTCAAAGGGGGCCATTGGTGATAGTTTTTCTTTCACAAACAGCTCTTGCACATGCGCTCCTGGTGATGCACCTGCTGGGCCGTGAGCTTGTCCTACACAGCACATTCCGCTTCAGGATTCTTCCCAGGGCTGGGCATCGGCCAGCACAGATAACGACTCGTGTGATGGGACTACCAGGCAGCAGTGAGGCAGTGAATTATGAGGATGGCGCCTGGCCTGGGAGATGGCATTGTCAGCCGCCTGGTGCTGATACAATTACTGCTGCTCAGACACAAGTGCTAGGTTCATTCAAATGCAGCCTGGCTACTAAACCAGTCCTCCTGCCTGCCAAGTAGTCTTCTTCAACTTCTATTAGGCACACTGTAGATGACAGTGAAGAACCTAGCTCTGAAGAAGAGAGCCAGGGAGGAAGGAAAGCACAGGATTTAAAAGATATCAATAAACTCAAATCCAGACAGCTTTGAACACTGATATCTGAAAAATGGAACCGATACTGAGAAATGCAAGTAGTGGAATCTGTTGGCAGACCTGGGACAGAGAACACTGTTGTTGCTTCACAGTGGTGGCTATGTGATTGTGGATTCACAGCTTAAACACTATCAGCTGGATGGGACAGGATTTACATACGGGGTGCATGTAAGAACCTGGGCCCCCCTCAGGAACTAGGGAGGTCCTGCCTTGTGCTCAGATCTGTGTGCTCTCCACCAAGCTGGAGCAGAGACAACAACTGGCCGCCCTCATGGTGACACTCAATGGATGTTATAGCATTCTCTGCTGAGCTCTGGACTCCAGCCTACATTTTTTAAGGGACTGTTATAATAGTTGGAAATCAAGTGAATCATGCTTACTTTTTCAGGCTGAAAAATGAGTTGTCTCTCTCAGCATGCAGCAGGTATTGCCAAATGAAATGGCTGCTAGTCTGAGGATGGAGCCTGGGTGCAGCTTTCACAAATCACCTCCCTTCCATCGAGACTATTTACTTGCAGTGATTTATGCGACTGTGCCTGTCTGTGTGATTTGGCTCAGATGGAGCAGCGAGGCCACGGATGCTAAGTTAGTCTTACTAAGCCCCTGGAGCTGCCATAAAGAGGCTGGACGGGCAGAAGTGAATGGCAAAAGCAGACTGCACAAGTCTCTGTAAAAGATTCAGGAATCAGAGGATCTGATTACAGTCTTGGAAGTGACTTCATTTGTCCTATTTTCGTGGGTTCTCAGGAATCACCCAGGCCAGGCACAGGGGTTCTTTTCCTGGTGGGCTTCTAGGAAATATATCTGGAGGCCTGACCTCTGGTTAGGGCATCTACCTTGTTTTTCAGTTTCTAACTTTTCAAGGTCAAATATAGCTAAGTCTGAGACTCCCTGAAGATGTAGCTAAGATAAAAGTGTTGAGGATACAAATACCACAAATAATTGTGGACCTAAAATAGAACAGCAAGAAGAGTCCTGAGGATTTCGGGGGAAGACAGGCTTGTTCCTATTTCCACCCCTCTCTGCATCCTGTATTCAGACACCATGGAAGTGACAGCCTGAAGAGCGGCACTGGGGGTGAGTGTGAATCAAGGAGAGAAGGCCTCTTTTCCCCACATGAGCTCAGCTTCTTTTCAGTCTTCCATGGCTCTTATATGGTTTCCTTTTAGATCCTCTTCCCCTGTCCAGTTGTGTGTAAGTCTGTGAACAGGATGTAATTTGACAGGACTCTTCAATGCCAGCCACAGAGATTGCAGCTTGTCCTTTCATTTCCCCTCCTAGTACAGGCTGGAGCTTTTAGGAAGATCACACCCCTCAACTCTGAGCAGCTTGTTCATCCTCTCCTGAGGTTCTTCCCCCTCCAGTACCTCAGCTACTCCTCCTATGAGTCACCTGTGATGTGCATTTTCAGTTATTTCTGCCTTAAATGTGTTCTCACTTGCTCTCATAGTAAGTCATGGTTCTTGCAAATGAACAAGCAGGTCAGGAACTCGATGAAAGTCAGGAGGCAAGGTTGGTGTGATCCCAAAGCTCACCCTCTTCCCACGGCTGGGCTGTGTGTCTACCAATAGCCTCTTCTGCTTGCTGGTCAAGTGTCCCCCACGTGCGTCATGCCCTCAGTCCTTTTGCTTTTAGATTATTTTTCAGATAGAATCTTATGATTTTCCCCGTCCTGCCTTGGGCCTTCCGAGCTGCGGGGATTGTAGGTCTCTGCTGCCATGCCAGGTCTTTGAGAGAGGCTTCGCACATCACATCCGCCCCCTCCACCAGTTCCAGTGGTCCTGCCTCTGACTCCTGAATGGCCGGCTTTCCAAGTGTGTGCCGCCCTCCCTGGCTGAGGGATTTCATTCCAAAAAGCACTTGTGAAGCCAGGCACTTGTATTTCCTTGATGACTCGCTCTTCGCATCCCTGGTCGGGTTTGTCCGGGTGGTGCTCGGCGGGGGGGGGGCGGGGGGGTCCCGTGCGCATGGGCGCAGGGGCGCAGGGGCGCAGGGGCGCAGGGGCGCAGGGCGCAGGGGCGCAGGGGCGCAGGGCGCAGGGCCCTTGGCTCAGCCCGCCGCGCTCCGCTTGCTCTCCCCGCAGGCCTGCAGTGGAAGTCGGGGCACATGGCCGAGAGCCTGAGCAACATGCCCCGCCACTCGCTGTACGTGATCATCGGCGCGCTCTGCGTGGCCTTCGTGCTCATGCTCATCATCCTCATCGTGGGCATCTGCCGCATCAGCCGCATCGAGTACCAGGGCTCCGCGCGCCCTGCCTACGAGGACTTCTACCACTGCCGCAGCATCGACGGCGAGTTCAGCCACGCCATCGCCTCCATCCGGCACGCCAGGTGGGTGCTGGGAGGGAGGGGAGGCCGGGGGAGAGGAGGGGAGGGTGGGAAGAGAGGTCAGGGGAGACAGGGAGGAGGAAGGACAGCAGAAGGGAGGTGAGGGGACCGGAGAAGACAAGACGAAGAGGGGAGGAGAGGGGAGAGGAGGGGAAGTGGGAAGCAGAGGACAAGAAAGGAGGCAAGGAAAGGGAGGGGATAGCCAGAGAGAACCAGGAAGGAAGAATGGGAGAAAGGAGGGGAGGGGAAGGGAGGAGAAGTAGGAAGAAGAGGGGGCAGGGAAAGGGATGGCCGGAGAGAAGAAAGAATAGGGGAGGAGAAAGGATGGGGAGGGAGGGCAGGAGGGTGGAAAAAGTGAGAAGTGAGGATGAGGAGAGATCAGGAACAAGAAAGGGCCAGGAGGGAGGGAAGGGAGGGGAAGCTGGGGAGGGGTGGGAGGACAGGGCAGGGGAAGGGAGAGCAGGAGCCTGGGGGCAGGAGAGGAGGCGAAACCTGCTCCCTGCACACCAGGTGTCACAGCAGTCCTTTCTACAAAAGGTCTTTCAAGATTTAAAATATAATAAGCTCATCACAGTGTTTCAGGCCAGAGTGAAAGGACACTTTGTGAGCACCCGCCCCTCCTAACTTTCTGCTAAACAGCTTGTTTTGTTCTGCTTACCCTGAATACATCCACCCATGTAATTTGTATTGATCAGTGACTATAAATACCTGATTCTTGATGTCTGAGGTTGGGGCAATTTTTGATGTTCTTTTTGGGGGGAACATTTTTTTTCTTTCATATATTTTTTTATTGTAATTAATAGAAGGGTTACCTGATATTTGCCAGATAGATGGTGCATTAATTCCCATACATTGGTACTCTTTCACATGTCTTGGTCCCCATTTCCCTCCCCTCCACCCCACCCCTCATCTTGTTTTCTGGGGGGAATATTTTAACCCTTGCTCTTCAAGTAGCCAACATGACCATATGAATAATGCTGGAAAGCTGTCACCCCATGCTGGAGTTCACATTCTAGAATGTAGGCCCTCATTCTGGAGGGAGGAGGGGCTGGTGGTGGTGGGGGGCACTGGAATGGCAAGCAGTCTTCACAGACCACTTAACCTTTCTCTTTCCCCTGAAGAAAAGCGTAACTCTTCCTCAGAGAGCTGAGGCCAGCTTATTGAATTACAAATATTCAAGAATAGTATAAATAGGTAATCTACATTTATCCACATCTACTATGATGGCTATAATATCAACCGATGTTTGATGAACAGTATTGTTTGTTGAAGTGTGCCATCTTTTTTATTAATTGGAAAAAACAGCCAGCAAAGCACACAGTTCTGAAAGCCAGTGTGCTGTAGTGAAGAGTGAGCCAAGTTGGGTGTCTTAAAAGTGGGGTGGGGGAGCTGGAGACTATATGCTCTTTGTTAGGGTATCATATGTTCCCACTGATAAATACACAGACAGACCCAAATTCTGAGTGAATGGATATAGAAACTAAGAGGCTCAGAGTTTGTCTTCTCTAAAAGAATGCTCCCAAGTCCAAATCTCAAACCTTCTGGTGATTTGGAAAAAAAATCATAGTGAGTAATAATCTTATATATAATATTACATATATGTATAATATATAATATACATGACACATATAGTGCATAGAGCATATTACCTATATATTCATAAGCCATCACAAATTAAATGGATGCATGTATCCATTGTAAATAAACAAAATGAAAAGCAAAAGGGAGTCCAGGGTCTTGGAGAAGCCGGCTGCACTTTCAGAGAACCTGGGTGTGAGCAGCATTGAGAGCGGTAGTCTGACTCGCTCAGGCCACAGTAAGGAAGAAGAGAGAGAATTCTTCCATCTCATCCCTCCCCTTCCCGCTCTGTTCATTTGACTTGCTCACTCTCAGTGTCAGCTGTGGTCTTCCAGGAAGTCCTAGACCAACCCCTGCTGTCCCCTCCTTGGCTGTTTATTTGAGTCTTTCCTTTTCTTTCTGTCTCCAGTGGATCCTGGCACACAGTGAACTTTGTTAAAATCTGAGGTCTGAAATGAATAGATGATCTTAGCTAGGGTTGGCGTTGGCTGTCTCCCTTTGTTTGGGAGGCCGATTCATCCCAGGGCACCAGTTCAGTATCTGGCACCAGCCTAGGGAAGGATCTGCAGTACCCTAAATCACTGGACTGAGGCAGAGAATACCAAAAGGGGTGGAGATCTGACAGCTTGTACACTCTATGTCATTCCTCCTTTGTGCTCTTAGGGGCTTAGTTCACCATCAAGGAGAAGCATTCACAGCCATAGACTTTGATGTACTGGGAGACCCAGGAAACCAGACTACCTCCACCCAAGAGTCACCCAGAGCTAAGAGCCTTCAGGGCCCAAGGAGGGGGTTTTAGGTTAGCCCCAGAAGAGTTTAAGATGGGTTCTCTGGCGTCTCGTCACCCATACAGCTAGTCTCAATTCCTTAACTGAATTCTCTTTCAGAAAAGAACATGCATTTGCATACCTGGTTCTTAGTTGGTAACCTATTTTTATAAAACAATATTGACTTGCATAATTTCTAGGCAGCAAGCTCCTGTGCATAAGTGATTGCAGAGAAATCCAACAGAGACACGCACTGGCAAAACTCAGTCCTTTTGATGTTCCCATTAGTGGCCTCTAGTGTACGCACATTTCACAACCTGCCTCCCATCGTTCATACTGGGGTTGGAGATGGGACTGGCCACAGCATCCACCAGAGACTGAGGACATACCTGGTGCTGCTGATGTGGCAGTAAGTCAGTGGGTACTGCTCTGCTTTGAGTAGGAGTCTCTCTGTCTCTCTGTCTTTGTCTCTCTCTCTCTTTTTTTTCTGTCTCTCACATACACATTCTCACATACTCTTTCACATACACATGCACTCTCTCACACATACACTTTTACACACACACACACACAAGTATGCATGTGTGCATACACTTAAGTCTTCATCTCAAGCCCTGTCTTGTCACCCAGGTGCTTTGCTTCCAGGTAGAAGGAACTAGTCATAGTCACAGCCACCTGACATTTTACTCTGTATTGTTTTAGCTGTGGTCTCTGGGCAAGAACAACAAACACTGTGATCTTCCCATAATTGGCAGAGTATCACTTTCCTTGAGAGAACTAGGCACACAAGAGTAGTCACCAAGCATATATAGACAGCTGGTGCCAAGAACTTCTGTCAGTGACCCCAGAATGACCAGCATTTACTGAATGCTTCCTTAGGGCCAGGGAGCATGTCAAATCTTCCCTAGTAACCCACTTGCAACCTAAGTACCCTAGCACATATGTGTGATGACTTCCATATTATACATGGAAAGAATTTGGGCTTTATAAGAGAATGTGATTTACACTGAGTTTTTGAGTCAGGGAGGAAAACAGGATGGAATCAGTTGATGTCTTTTAATGTTCTCAGTGATATCTTTAGGCTGTCATCATGAACAGCAAGGAGAAGCATGGTACCTGGGCTCTCCACATGAAGGAAGGCTGCACTGTAGCTCTCAGAGCCCAGGCCCAGAAGCCAGAGAGCTCTGACTCCCATGAAGGCTGTAACCTGGGATAGTTATCCGTAGTCCTCCATTTCCTCATCTGTAGATTAGGTAGCTGTGAGCTGAGCTGAGATGCTCATTGAAAAATGAGACAATGGAGTGAGGTGCTGAATGAGTGTTCAGGTCTTTCTCACTGCAGGATGCTTTGGGACCAGGAGAAAGGTGAGGGGAGAGATACCAGATCGGGGCCTTTGGACTGCTTTCCTAGGGGAGAGGGGGCTGTGTCCATTCATCCCTATCTGGCTTCCTGGAAGATACTCAGCAGACATCTCTCTGATATCATGATGTGTGGTCAGCGCATGGAACTGGGCCACTGCTGGTGGAATGGGACTTACCAGCCAGCCCTGCCCAGCACAACAGAAACACTTCTCCTATCATTTTTGTTCAAAACATCTATAATTCATTTTATCTAGATTAGATTGCTTTTGGAATAAAAGATCACACAGGGTGCTGAGTGAAAGATTCAGTTACAGTGTAAAGTGTTCTTTCTTTTGTCAAAATATTGAACAGAAGTTACAGAGTAGACCCTTGGTGTCTGAGAATGCCTGGTTCCAGGGAGACCAGTACTGAGGAGAAGCTAAATGCTCAGTATCCAGAAAGTTCAACACTGTGCTGTGGATGTTTGATTCTTTTTCCCATAATACCATCCAACTTCCGCTAACAGACATGCTTCCTTTTAAAACACCCCAGATTTTCATTTCAGTGAAGCAACTCTTTTACTTTATAAGGATTACTATGACTTACCTTGTGTGTGTGTGTGTGTGTGTGTGTGTGTGTGTGTGTGTGTGTGTGTGTGTGTGTGGTGTGTTGGTGGTACTGTGGCTGGAACTTAGGGCCTTGAGCTTTTGCTCAAGGCTAACAAGCTAACACTTGAGCCATCTCCTCCACTTCTGGCTTTTGCTGGTTCATTGGAGATAAGAATCTCTCAGACTTTTCTGCCCAGTTGATATTGAACAAGGATCCTTAGAGATCAGCTTCCTAAGTAACCAATATTGCAGGCATAAGCCTACCATTTGCTTTGTGTGAGGCATATTTTTACAAAATAAAAAACAGGTGAACACCCAACAGATTACATGATTAAGACACAACTGAAAATAACTTAGGGCTATAACTTCACTATGATCTCAGCTGCGTTATACATGCATGAGAATTAAGTTTTATTTTTGAGATTTTTATCTCTCTCTTGTTATAATCTGCAAATGAAAGGAGTCTCAGTTTAACATATCCATTTTTATAGAAATGCCTCTTCATCCAAGTTACCCTTTCCATCACTCTCTGTCTTTTGATTTTTAAAAAATTTATCTTTTTTGACTATACTTAGTCCAAACCATGTACAGTTAATTTGTAAATAAAGTTGATTTTGACTATATTTAATGCTTTTCAGAGATGTTAAATACATACTTGCCAAGTGAGTTAAAAGAGCACGAAGTCAAGGCATATGTAGACAAGAGAACACTGCACAAATATTCACATGTGGTCCTGTGGCGAGTGGGACTAACCATGCTTTCCTAGTTTCCATGGGCCTTCCTAAGAGCTCAGGCTTTACAGGCAACCAGCATGGTTTTTGCAGATTGCAACTGCTCTGTTCTAGCCTTGTAATGGAAAGGCAGCCAAAGACTGTATTCATCAGCTTGGTTTTGTTTCAATAAAGCTTTATTAATAAACTCAGACATCACACTAGACTTGGCTTACAGCCTTAGTCTGCATTTTAATTTTTGCTAGCTTCTAATCATTTACTTTCATAATGAAAACATACTATCCCCCAAACAAAAAAAGTGTATTTTTAAAGAAAAGTCCCCTAAGACATCCTAGAATAAAATAAGCAACCTCTGAAATGAACAGAGTTTAACTTTGTTAACTCTAAACTTGGTAAGGATATTAGTGTCTGTGTGTGTTAGATTTACTAACATACACCCCATTCTGAGATCAAAGCAGCTGCAAGAGGCAGATCAAATTTTTAGTGTAGATGTGACTCCTCATTTATTGAACACCAACTGTGAGCCTGCCACTTGCGAGAAGACCTACAGAAAGTCTTGTCTCAGTGTGCTGGATGTCTAAAAACCACAGTATTGCTACAAGTCCAGCTCTTCCAGCTGTCATCTGGTAGATGTGTACTTTGTAATGAGTTCTGTTGGGCATGAGAGTGGTAAAAAAAATACAAGTGGTAAGGAAAAAAGGAGGACTGATGGTGGATTTGTGTAGAAGAGTATATAAACCATGTTTCGCTCCAAAGGCTTTAGGGCAGGTGAGGTCTTGAACCAGAGGAGGCCACCCAGAAGTTGAATTGGCTTTCATTTAATAATTACCATTTGAAGATTGGTTTGGCAGAAAGTCCTGGATTTTGACTCCTCTGCTTCTTGGATGTCTGTCAGTCCTGCTGTGGAGTGAATTTTGATATCTACAAATGAGTTGGAATGTTGACTTTGTGCTTGGAGGGGTTGGGTGGGTAACGAACCACCATGAATGTCAGGCAGGGTCAGGGGACAGACAATTGCAGGACTTTAGGTTACTTCCTCTCTCTACTGTTCTTGTGTTGAGATCTCAGATGACCTCAGGGCCTTCAAAACGTATTTCCAAAATCTCCCATGAGAGAAGCCATCTGTCTGCCACCAAGGGACAGGCAACTCAATTTCTGTATTCCAGGCACTGGAATTGATGTAAGAGAAACCTGCTTCCCCAAATATTTCTGAGCTTTGCCTGACTGTGTGGCCAAGATCAACCTAGGGGCTTCATCATTAATTTGGATTGCATAGTTTGTGAAGTTCATATATATATATGCTTTTCTCTTAAACCAAAGACTAATATTTATTCTCATTCAGTATTAATATCAATTAATATCAGGATGTCTAGGATGTTTTAACTTTTTGTACTTGCCCCAGACAAGAGTATTTTCATAGGTTCATTTGGTTCTTGAATCTGAGTCGTTCTCTACACTAGCCTGTGGTAGAACATGGGGTCTTACGTTCATCTAACCAGCATCCTGTCTATGATTTCAGGTTTGGAAAGAAACCCCGGCCGGCGATGTATGACGTCACACCCATCGCCTATGAGGATTACAGCCCTGATGACAAGCCTTTGGTCACACTGATTAAAACAAAAGATTTGTAATCCTCCTCCTCCTTCTTTTTTCTTTGGATTATTTTTCAAAAAAAAAAAAAGATGAGAAACCACGATCATTTAAAATATTTTTAAGAAAATTTAAAAGCTTAAGAAATTTAAAATGTTAGCTGCTCAAAGAGTTTTCATTAGACTACCGAAGAACTAATTTTCTGCAGCTCTTAGTTTGAAAAGATATTTTAAAAAAAAACAGAATTTGTGAAGCCCATAGACTACGTTTTAATGTACATTTTAGCTGTCTTACACTGTATGCTCCGACTAGTGTGTGCTATTTTCATGGTAGACCTCAGATTAATCCACGTGGTTGTTGCAGGACAAGTCAAATGGAGAAGTTTCCTTTGATGTATAAGTGCTGGCTTTCTGAGTAGAGTTAGGAAAACCGTAGAGTATGATGCATAATACTTGTTCCTTAAAAAGAAGTCTGAAATGTTTGTTTTGTGAAAAAAAGAAACTAGTTTCAATTTATTATTCCTAACCTGAATGGAATTAGCCTTTGCCTTATTCTGTGCATGGGTAAGTAACTTCTTTCTGCACTGTTCGGTTGAACTCTGTAGAAACATTTCTTTTGATTCAGTTTGTTTTTGTTGTTTTTGTAATGGTCGTTGAATTTGGCCTTGAAAATATAGATAACAAAAGGGCCTATTGAGGTGTATTATGAATGATTTCAATCTGTAGGATTTTGTTTTGTTTTGTTTTGTTTTTAGCAGTCAGGGTTTTTAGATTGTGAGTGAATTACATTTAAGTTCAAGTTGTTTGTTGGTAAGAGGTAGTTAACGTAAGAGAGTACCGGTTCCTTCAGTAATAATTCTCACAGTGCATCTTTATTTATATACAAGACGTTTTTTTGTGGCTGTATTTGATTGATATGTGCTTTCTTCTGATTCTTGCTAATTTCAAAGAATATTGAATAAATGTTAGCAAGTCAAGGATGTCCTTGTCTCTTTCATTCTTTTAAAAGGATTTAAAATGTTTGGGATTTTATATTGACTGTCAGATAATAATTTATAACATCCTGAGTATTCCAAAGCACACGTATGCCATGGCTTGGATATTGTTTGGACGTGGCTCCTGAAGATTCATGTTTTGGAAACTTGATCCCCAAAATAGTGATGTGGAAGGTATGTCATTGGGGAGCTCTCTGGATGAACAAAACATTTTCTATAAAAGAGAGCCTACCCCTTGGTCTCTCTGTGGCTTCCTTCTCTATTTCCTCTTTTGAAGTGCTGTGACTATTGACTTCCACATACCCTGTCACCATTGTGACCCTGTCCCCTCAGCAAAGGAGTGATCACCTAATCTTAGACTTTGAAACTTCAGAACTGTGAGGGGAATAAACTCCTTTCCTCTATCAAGTTAGCCTACACTGGGTATTTAGTTACAGTAAAGTCAAGTGGATTCTATAACATCGATAGCTGCTGGGCCAGAGCTCTTTCCTGCCCTTCTGGAAGTCTTCTTTGCCTCTGATGGCCCGTGATCCCCATCTAAACAAGTGCCTCTGAATTTGACAAGTGCAGATTTTGTCAATATTGAAGTGCAGGACACTGAGAGGGATGAGGTGAAGCCATCTGGGGCCTTGTACATCACCTTCTCTGCTACTTTCCTTTGAAAGTACAATGAAATGGCCTTAGTAAAACGGCTCCTTGTCTTTAAAACTGTTAGTAGCTTGTTGCCATCTGTATCCAGTTTCTCATTGTCCCCCAAATGCTACACTGAAATCCCAGAGTCACTTTGAAATAATACAGATTTTGCTTCACATGGAACCATTTGGTAAGACCAAGAGACATCCTGAAATCAGGTGCGAGGGAGGGTTTAAAGCCAAGAGAATGATTTAAGACACTTTTCTCCCTGTCTACCTGCAGAACATCTGTCCCTCATCTTACAAATGACATAGCTTTACCCCCACACTGTGATTAGTAAATGATACTGTACAGTATGCTAATATTTTTAGTTTGTTTGTTTGGAAGTAAAGAGCTAAACTTTAACTCTATCAGTCAGGCAGTCGAGTACTACACAGCTCTTGTTTACTATTGATACACCTCTCTCCACCTGCCCCATATATAGCTGGATGCATGCTAGGACCAGCCTGGTAACTCCGGGGCAAGTAGTGTTTCATTTCCCCCTCTGTGCTCCCCAGCCCAACATCCTCTCCACTATGGCATCTCCTTTGTTTCCTCCCCATTCAGAAGTTGCTCTCAAATAATTTTCAGTCCCCCAAATGCTTAAGTTTGTTTCCACGATGCCTATTAAAGAGGCCTCGTCTTTGAAAAACTATGTGCCCTTTTAGCAGTCCCCATTGGTCATTCTAAATAAAAGTGTAGGGCTAGCTAATTCCAACTTGAGGAGGAGCCTTGGGACGCTGAGCCTGTGGAGAAATACATGCTCATTTATTTGCACACTTGGTATTAGCATTTGTCTCACTGAGCTCTTGTTCTGTGCCAGGCAGATGACGAACAACAAAAAGCCACACAAGAGGATTCTAGCTCCTGAGACTGAAGCTTTCTTTGAAACAGACGTTCATCCATTAGGCAAATAAATATGAAATAATCTTTCAAAGAGCATTGTGAAGGGAAGGTGAACTCAGCACTTAACTATAGCAGAGTGGATCTGAACCTTGCCATAACCGTTTTCTTGATGATGACTGTAGGTAGAGCCCGGGCCTAAGCTTCCTAATTTGGAAAGCAAGGATAATGAGGACCTTCCTGAGAGGGACACAGTGAGAACCAAACAGTGGAGCAAATATAGATCACAGAGGTCACCTCCACTGGACATCACCACATCAGCACTCAGCACGTGCTCACTTCTGTCACTATCATTGCTTTTGTTCTTATGTTGGATGCCAGTATCGTCACAAAGTAGGTTCATGGCTTGTTTTGATGGTAAGCGCCTGGCTATGGTTTGGGAAGAGTGCTTGTGGGATGTTCGCAGTCACCCTACGGCACACGGCCCCTTCTCTGAGTGCTGCAGCAAGCACTCAATGGTCTTGCCGAAACTGTCATTCAACACTGTGAATCAGATCCTGGGAAGCAGGAGGAAACTGCTGCTTGGGTCCATTTGAGCTGGTGATGGGCATGTGATCTAGTGGAGCTGAATGAGCCCTGTCCTCATAGATGGACTGTCACCAGACAGGGCAGCGGTGTGAGGACAGGGTCGCTGGCATCTAGATGGGATGAAACAAAGTCTCTAGCTAACCGGGGAGTTTTTCTAAGCTCTTCCTGCAAGGAAACAGTGAGTATAGCCAAGTTACTCGCAAGGGCCTTAACGTGTATCAAAGTCTCCTCTCACAGTCAAGGGTGGACCTAACTTCATGCCACCAGCCTTGAAATTATCAATGGCTTCTGACTGATTTCATGAAACTATCATTTTTTAATTCCTGGTTTGGTTATGGTTTTCTTCAGGAATGGTAGGTTGTTTAGGAGAATGATTTGCTTTTTTTCTGTTGTAAGTCAAGTCAAGAAAACACACACACACACACACACACACACACACACACACACACGCCAAAACACTGAACAAAACACAAATTCCCCAAACTTCAGGTATAAATAAACTTAAAAAATGATTATAGAGTATTTTTTAAGATGATATTTATGTAGTGGAGCTATAAACTTTGGAAAGAAGACTTAAGGGATAAAATACATTTTCACCACATCAACTATGAACTAATTCATCTGGGTTACCAGCTGAGGTTTTATTTGTTGGGCTTCCACCATATTTCTGTTTCTCCCTCTCTCTGTATTGTGCTCTTCTTTCAAAAGAAGTCCCTATGAATTGACCCACTCATAAGAATGGGAAGTTAGGCCCCACCTCAATAAGGGTCCATATTTACATTATTTATTGGTTGTTCTACATGGATGATTTGTCTATTCTGTCACATTTATTTAATTTCTTATTTATACCACTATAGATTCATGGATATGTATTTCAGCCTTTGGCATATAAATCTGACAATATTGCACCTTAATTTATTGCTCAAAAATTTCTACCTTGGCCATCACGATGTCAGTTAACTGCTGTGTCACTTTGAAATGTCTTCATCATGGTGTGTATGTGTGTGTGTATAGTATGTATATATGTATGCATGTGTGCATAGTGCTTATATGTGTGTATGTAATGTGTGCACTAGGACTGAAATACACTAAGTGTCCTAAAAGATAATTTTCTGTATTATGGCAATAGTTCCTTGATTTTTTTTGTAGTGGAGATTTTACGCAGGCATTTAAAATTTCCTCGAGGTATTTTAAGTTGTCTAGTCTTCAGATTCAAATTTCCCCTCTTTCCAAAACATTTTCTGGTTGTTGTGTGGCAGGAGAGGCCAACAGGCAATCCATTATTGTCATTTATCTGTCAGCTTCTTTTGACAGCTCCGAAGTGTTAAAGAGAATGATGTTCACAATATTGAAATCCTTTTATTATGAAAGTAGTCTATGTAGAAAATACTCCATGGGCAAATTATCCGTTAATAAGGTGATTTCCTGCTTTTCCAACCCGAAAGGCCTCTTAACAATTTGAAATTCAAATATTGTGATTCCCTTATGTTGAAGCTAGGCTTCTCTCAGTCTTTCCCAAATATGACTTCCACAAGGAATTTCAATTTAATTCCTTGAGGTATAGTCATTCTTATTGTGAAGCTGCCTGTAAACCTTATGATAGAGAATAATAACCACATAAAGTGGTCTTTAGATCAAGGAAACTTTTAGGCAAACTTAGCATTCATTCACACAAAAAAACACACACAGCATTACAGAGAGAGACAGGCAGATGGTCAGAAAAACAGGTGCCCTTGCATAGGAGTGAAGTTTTCAAGCCTTCATCAAAACCATGGTTTCTCAAGGGCTTCACTGTTGGCTTCTTGGATTGGACACTTTTTCACTGGGGAAGCATCTTGTGCATTACAGAATGGTTCATGGACTTTGGGCCTATACCCATCAGACATGAGAAGTACTTCTTTGTTACGACAGCCGACATCACCTGACCTGTCAAAGTCCCCTGGGATACAAAGTCATCCTGTATGAGAAGTGATGACCTGATGAAGCCAGCCTTTCTAGGATTTACCCTTAGTCCATGCACTCATTCACTCACCTATTCAGTTCACTCTGGGAGTTCACAGGGCAGCTTGCTGGTGTCCAGCGCCTCCTCATCACTGGTCTAGGGGCATGATAGAGGTGTGCTTCTTACTCTGAATGTATTGAGCCATGTAAACACATTTATGCTTTTATGATTTAGAGTAACTCAAGGTTTTGTGGTGACTTGCACTCAAAGTTCCAATAAATGTTCTTAATATTTCTTCTGTGGTGTGTGTGTGTGTGTGTCTGTGCATGTGAGTGTCAGGATTTGTACTCAATGCCTGGAGCTTGCTTTGCTAGTTTATTTAGCTTGTCCTACCACCTGAGCCATGACTCCAAACCAACTTTTTGCTGGCTGTTTTTAAAATGGAGTCTCATGAACTTTTCTGCCTATTGGCTTCCAACCTCAATCTTCTAGATCTCGGCCTCCTGAATAGCTAGGATTACAGGCAAGAGCCATTGATACCTGGCTAGGGTCCATCCGTTGTTTCTTTAATACTGGTCAAAACACTGAGCAATTCATGCAAATTCTTTCGTCACAATCCACATTGAAGGATAATTTTTTTTTATTATCACCTTTCTTAAGATGGAGGAACTGAGTAGAAAGTTCAAACTGCTCTCTGAGGCCTCATAGTTTTATAGACATGGACCAAGTTTTAAGACAGAATGAGAGCCTTGCTCATAATCACCATCTTCTCACCCACCCACACATCTGCTTGGACCTTCCTTCATGTATCCTGTCAGCAAATATTTGTTACAGGTGCCAGTCACAGTCCTGGACCTCAGGACTTCTTCCAGGATTCATGTGTGCTAAGCTGAATGACAATGGGGACAAAGATGCCCCGTGGAGTCTCAGATCAGATGTGTGTATGATGAGGGTCCTTTCAGAGACAGACCCCAGCTGCTCATAATGACCCCATGATTCCTGTCATGGAGTTGAGAGGGATGTTTGGAATTATTTTCTTCAACCCTCACTTCCTTAATGAGTCAGTTGCAGCTCAGGAGGACAGGAAGACATCTTTTTCAAGATGGATGAAACAGAAGAAATTTTCTGTTAAGTGATAGTTGGATCCAGGCATGGTAGTGTCTGCCTGTAATCTCAGCATTCAGGAAGCTGAGGCAGGAGGATTAAGAGTTTGTGGGCAGCCTGGGCTACAGAGAAAGACCTCGTCTCACAAACCATCAAACCACACAGGCAGACCAAAATGGGCTAGGTAGGTTGATGAGCTGGAAGGACTAAGAGCATGTTTGTGACACATTGTCTATGTCCCATCATTCCTCCTCCTGGTCTGGAGTCTTCCCTGGCTGCAAAGAAGAAGCTGGCAGTGAGACACAAGAGGGTCTGGGTCTTTGGAGAGATTGAATGGCTGCTGTTAGTACAACTTGTCATGCTTCAGCTCTGAACCCAGGGTAGGAAGATTCTAGCCCAGGATGTCATTCGAGCACCAAGTCTTCCTTCCTCAAATCACGTAGCTAGGGACATGACTTGTGGGCTCTTTTCTCCACATGAAATTCCAGGTGTGCCACAAATACATTGGCTTGAACCTGCAAACAGTCCCACGTGCTGCTGAAGAGAAACTCAATGCTTCCAGTGTGGAACTGGCCATTTCGGATGTGCTGGTTACCCTTGAGGGATTCGGGAAAGTGGGAGATGGAGGTGCACATCGGTTGATACCTTCCAATACCTGGTTTTTAGGGTCCACATGAGGCAAGTTTTCTTGGAAGGAGATGATGGGTCCCTCCCTAACGATGGGGGGTGTCCACGTCATTCTGCATGATTCTTCCCTGTAGCATGAAGAGAACCAATTGCCAGCTGTTTCCTTCCCTGGAGAACCCTTTTCCAGACACCCCTGGTTCCCAAGGCACAAGCAAGGTGTGCATTTCATTTAGGTACATTGTCTATTCTCTCTGAATGGAGATTCTACCTCAGCCCTGTTCTCTCCCCTGAGAAAGGGGGGGATTTGTACAGTGACTTTTCTTTATATTCTCTTCCCGCCCCATCACCCATGCAAGTTGGGGAAGTGTAAGTGATCTCTTCCTCACTCTTCCTCTCCCTTTTGCTCCATTTCTTTATTGTTTTTGTTTCACATAAAGAATGATACATGTACTGAGCGTTTTCCAAAATTACCTGGTTATGGGACTTACTGGGCATGCTTGTGAACAGAACAAGGGTTTTCTAGTGAGATTTTCCTTACCAGACACTGATTCTACAAACACCATCTCTGAACCTCCTTTGTTGTAAGCTTTGAACCATACACACTTTCACAATATAGGGACCATGTGGACTCAGCTGGACTGCTTCTAAAGAACCTGTGTGGAGGAGAGCAAGGAAGGTTCTGGGTGCCTGCAGGTAGTGGAGAGACAGAAGATGGAATGCAAATCAGCAACTCATGTCCTGTGCCCTGTGCTGAGTTAACTCGATGAGCAGGGACTTTGTGACAGCTCCAAGTTGAAAGAGAGCAAGGCAGAAGTGATTGCCAGTTGTCTGCTCTGATCAACGATTGTCCACGAAATCAACTCAATACATTAGCTGCTGTGAAACTACTGACCAAAGAATCTCCAGTGAGCTCTGTGACCTCAGGGCCAGGGACTCTTACTGCATTTCCCAAGGTTTTTCTCTTTCTTACAAATCTACAAGTCCTTATGTCTAGGCTCAATAAAATGAATTATTTTTCTTGCACAGCTAGACATGAAAATCAAAGTTACACAATTACAGTTGCAATAGAAATTAGCCCCAAACTCTCAATTCCTGAGGAACTTCAAATTTTAATCTCCAAATTGTATTTTTAATTTACGATTCTGTCTGTCACAGCATCCATAGTGTGAAAGAGGTCATTTATAACCTTTGATGTGAAGGAAATGACCTGACCAGAAGGGAAGCTTATGGCTTAGGTGGGTTAGATGACACCTCAGACTTTTGGGGTGCCTCTGGGGGTGGTGGTAATCTGAACTTTACAGTTGAAATTTAATCATATATTCATAGTTGGGCATCCAAGGTACTCCCACTTCTCCATATTATCAGTAAACTCCCAAATCACCTCTAGCTCCATCGAATGTGAACCAGATGAGTGGCTAATGACTTTGTCAGGAGGGTGCAGGAAAGCTCTGCAGATGGCAGAGCCTTTCCTTCTTCTCACCTCCAGATCCTCCCACCTTTTAGATCTCTCACCAGTTATCACAGCATCCTTGTGTCTCAGTGCACATGGGCCTGCTCTGTCTCCTCACACCTTACTTTAAGTGTGTGTACTGGGAGTTTGAAAGAGGGCAGAGGTTGGCTTCCTCAGCGGGTGCTCACATTGTTTGCTGTGGGGCTCAGACTACTAGCATGCCTTAGGAGCACAAGGAAAGCTTGGCGGATGACACAGCTGCATAGCTAGGAGAGCACGAGGAGCACATGTGCCTCTGGAGACTCAGCCCCTGTCCCATCCACCCCCTGGGTGGCCTGGCACCATGACACTGCGCCTGGTGAGCAGATGGTGTCCTCACCCGCAGGGCCTAGTGGACGACTGCCACATGAGTCACTGCGGCCATAGAGAACCGCCAGTGAGTGCAGGCAGCCTGATGAGCTGGGCTTTTGGGTCTGGAAAGGGTTTTTGTGGCTTCTTCCAAGGTTCAGAGGTGACTTCAGTGAAGAAATGGGATTTCATAGTCTCAAACCTCAGAGTGACACAGGCCTCCAAGAGTTTTCTCGGCTAGGAGTGCTCCTTCATCCGTCTGTATCACCAGAACGGAGGGGGGCAAGGGCTAACTGGTCGTGTGTGTGTGTGTGTGTGTGTGTGTGTGTGTGTGTGTGTGTGTGTGTGTGTGTGTGGTGGGAGGCTGAAATCTACCCTATTGATGGAGAACAGGGGTGGTGAGGCAGCTGGTAGCTTTCTGGGCTGAGAGCCTGGCACACCCGGCCTTGCTCCCCACTTCCTTCCCCTGTGCTCTTGCGAAAGTCTCAGGGCCGTCCTCTTCTTCCCGCCCACACGTTGCTTATCTTGGATTCGAGGTCTATTGGAATGAGAGCTGCTCTGGGTTGAATGGCACAGAGCAGAGCTCACCTTGGTTTTCCACAGGCACCATTTCTATCAGGGGTTGAACTCCATAAAGAAACCGGAGCTGCAGGGGAAATGTATTCTGGAAAGGACACTTTGTTTATGGAGGGTGAGACTGGGTTACAGGTACATTTCAAAAACAGGGCAGCTTGCAGACATCCTTCCTGGTAGGAAGTACAGCCTTTGAAAAGCACAGATAAGTCTAAAACCCTTTCACTCTGTACGGTAAGGCTGTGGAATAATTCCTTTAGCATGACCATGGTTGCATTCAAATTACCAGCTGGGAACTCCTTGCCTTGCGAAATGCCATGTGCTGGCACATGGGCCTTTCTGTGCCAGTGCAACTTGGGCTTTAGATCTGCCTTATCTTCTTTTTGTCTTTCCTCTTTCCTTTCCTTTTCTTTCCTTCCTTTCCATTCCCTTTTCTTCCTTCCCCTTCCCTTTCTTTTTTGGTCATTTCCTTTTTTGCTGCTCTGAAAAAAATAGACGTCTTTAGTTTTTTTTTTTGTTTCTAATCCTGAGCAACCTTAGCAGAAATAGACAGAAGCTTTCTCAGTGGCATGGAGACAAGGTGTGGAAGGCAAGATGTTGGTTAGAAGAGTGGGGGTTGCAGCATGTACAAGGTCACTTACAGAAGATGCCAAGCTGCTGTGGCTACAAACCGGTATTTCTGAGAATTCCCGCTGGGAACAGTTAAGACTTCATCAGAGTCTGGTTGCAGGACTCAACTATTTTCTGTATGTACCCAGTTGAGTGAAAGAGTTATTGGTTCAACTGTAAGCTAGGTGCAATGGAGCTTGAAGAATCACCAATATTTACTACCTGCTTCACAAAGCTTTTAAATAAATAATAAATAATTCCCTGTTTCTGTCCTTAGAGAAGCTGTTAGTGTTGTGTCTGGGCCCAGTTGAACCAGAAAAAGACACCTGCTTGTTTTCTATTTCCTGTCTCAGATCTGATATCTTTTGACCTTGAATGATTGTCTTGATCATCCAGTGCCCTCTGGGAGCTCTTATGGTCAGATTTTCCTTGAAGCCTGAAACTATTTCTCATGAATTGCTCCTCAAATTCCATGTGAATTTTGTCTTTTCCTTTCTATATGTGTGTGTATTCATATAGAGTTATGAATCAGTATTCTTCTACAATAATCGAGTAGAATTGACAACAAAAGAAAATGAACTCTGTTTATCCCAGGATGTGACAGGTGTCCTGGTAAATCAGTGAAATATCTGGCAGGAAGCACACGTTGGCAGAAGAACCACAGAAGCAATGCTTCTACAGAGGTTGGTGGGGTGAGGGGCCGGAGTGTGGGGGGGAATCAATGATTTCCTTCTGTAGCATACTATACTGATTTTTCCCACTTGGAGAAGTTCAGAGCCAGGTGTGAGGCCCTGACGAGATGGTTAATTACTTAGGTGTCTTTTGGGCTCAGAGAAAGGAGATGGCTATGAGAGAATTACTTAGAATTACCCTGATTCTGGTATTCTACACATGATATTTTAGACATAGAATCTAGGCATATAGTGAAAAAGAACGAGTTAGGTTTCTGGTGTTAATCTCCAAGGCTTCTCATTTTCTATAGTGCATGAAGAAAGCAGATTATGAAACAGTATCACAAGAAAGGTAGCGTTGGGTGTGAGTGGGTTGGGGATGGATGAAGACTATTATTTTTTTTTCTAAACCCAACCCTACTAGAGTTAGTGTAGCAGCATGTGAACCATGGGGAACTGGGTATTAATGCAGATCCCTGGGGACTCACCAGAGCTTTCTGGTTAGAATCGTTCATATAACAAGATTCTTGGGTGTTTGGGATACATATCACATGTTGAAAAGCACTATTCTTGATGACCCTGGATTGGGTGAAACCTTTGTGATCCCTGTGAATTACAATACGTGAATGGATTTTTTTAATGGCCTGAAAATATAGGTATTTACACAGTGGAATTCTATGCCACCATTCGAAAGAATGACATTGCCCATTTGTAAGGAAATGGAAAGACTTGGAAAAAAATCATATTAAGTGAATGAAGTAAGCCAGACCCAAAGGAACATAGATAGGCTCAATGGTTTGCCTCATTTGTAACAATTAGTACAAACGTAGGACTCTCTTAGCAGAGGATTACAATAGCTCAAAACTTAGATACATAGGCCATATGGGATGAGGCTAAATGAAAGGACCTCCAGGATGTGGAAAGAAGAGCTTTGTATTATGTGATTGTTGTTCTTAATGTACTATGTTATTTCTCTTCTCTTTTGTTGCCCTTTGGTTAACCTCATATTGTTACAGTATCTGGCTTTGTTACCTGGTATATTGTATATATGTTTATTTGAAATAGGAAGTGGAGGAAACAAGATGATTGGGAGGGGTAGTGGAGAGGGAAGTGACAAAAACATGAGAAGGGGTATCAATGTGTGAGAAATGATGTACCCTCTGCCTGGTGAATGTAACTGTGACCCCTCTATACATTACAATAAAAATATAGATATTTATAAAGAGCAAGGATTGACATTCTTTTTGTTACTGTGGACCTTGAGTCTAGGCATGGATTTTGACCTATGGCCTGGGGTATGTCTGCAGACAAACGGGAAGCAGACTGGACCCGCATTGTATCTGCTGCGCGCTTGTCTTGCCCAAGCAGTGTCTCTGACCCATGTCAGATCCAACTCTGGTGTCATGCTGTGTCTGTATGCCCCTCCTTGTTGGTCCTCACAGAATGAGAATGGGGTGCAATTGCCAGCTGTGTGCACGTCACTTGAGACTCTAGTAAGCTGTGTAGTGGGACTCAGATGCTGGCCTCCAGGACCACTAGTCTTTGTGTAAGCGACCATATTTGCTGATCCATAGAAAAGCTCTGCTGAGTTTGGTCTGGTCCATTAGGAAACTAGCTAGCCCAGGGAAATGCTGTGGCTTACTGAATTGTAAATAACATTAAACCGCCCCTTTTCTAGTAGTTTCCCAAACAGTCTGATAGAGCCTGCTCAACGTCCTCGGGGAAATCTCAGAGGAAGGCAGAGCAAGGTTCTATTGGCTTTGCTCATAAGATAGAGTCATCATCTACTCAAAAGTCACCAGTCCCACTGAACCTCTTCCTGGACTTTCCAACACCTGAAAAATCATTCTGTAGAAGAGAATAAAGAGAGGGTACTGTGGATAGGACCACAGAGGGGTCAGAGGGTCTGGAAGCTATACTTTTAAGTGGGAGCCACACCTTTGAAGAGACAAGAAGATGACATTTTACAAAAGGAAGCTTGGGCTGCATCATTTGAACTCCCCTGGGACACACACACACACACACACACACACACACACACATGCAGAGCTCAGCCCCCTGGCTGGACCATTACCTGATCCCAGCAAGAAACAGACTAAAGGGAGAAGCTGGGACATGCTGAAGTGCTGCTACCTTCGCGGCTAATGCACATCGCTGTCTCATTAGCAGAATGAAGGATGATATCTTTGTGTCCACTGGAAAGGAAAAGTGACCCTGGGTGACCTCGCCTGGGCTGTTGCTACTGCTCGGCTGACAAAGATGAATGGAAAGGAGGAAAATTCCTGCTTCTGATGAGACCCAATGAGGTGATGTCTGCATTTACTCAAGGTCATGAGCAAACACTTTGCCCTTGCCAGAAAGCCAGTATGTAAACACAACCACAGAGGACACACAGATCCTAGCAGTGACCAGTGTATCGACTCTCGACGATCCAAAGGACCAGACATGGGAAACCACAGTGCCTTGGATGCTGCAGGGGTTATTTTTGACCGCTGTTTTCTGATCTGAATGTTGTTCGAGTAAAATCAATTGCTCTTTTCATTTCAGTCACCAGAGTGACTGTCACGCTCTGGTGTATAGGCTGGGAATGAGCCCCACCCTCTGCGGGTAGGTAAATGCACGGAGCTCTTGTCCTGCCTGTGTGTCTGATGGGGTTTGGTTAGGATATTGAGCCTCTGAGATAAATCTAGAAGAGATGAAAAATGAAAACAGTTGTCTTTATTTATTATTGAAGAATTTGCCAACAGTAAGCCCTCCTTGTGCCTGTGACTGAGCTGTTCCTTTCCCTGGGATATGTAGCTTCCACCCGTGTCACCTTTTCTCTAATCTGGCCAACGCCTTGCTAATCTCATAATACTTGAACCTCACCCCCCAATACTTGTCTCAACAAAGTCTCACATTAAAAAAGAAACCCACCAAACATATCCTTTCATACTCACCAGCTGGCGTGAAGAATGAAAACCTCTTTGCACAACTACTTCAAGATAATTAAAAAATAAAGTAGTGGAAAAGCACACCCAATGATAAGAAGCAAGTTAAATATTTACTATAGACTGTTGAGAAAACATCTAAAGCTGGTATACCTTGGGAGTCAAGGAAAAGATATAGCAATGTTTGCTTAAACTCTAATATTGATACCTTGTCCCTCTCAGAATGTTTCACTTCATTTTCATCTCCTTTCCCTCACAGTCAGCTTTCAGTGAAAACATCGCCCAAATGAAATGTGATGATGCATTTCTTGAGTCTAGGCAGGCTGAATAGCAGTCTGCCCAGGATCCACTCCTCAGTCTCTCGTTTCAGTGCTGTTCCTGGATATATTACTTAATCTCCCCACCCCCACAGCTATAAAATAGATGTAAAGTACTTAGCCCATATCTACCATGCGGTAGGCACCACATATGTGCTTCTTGGCCTCCCCTTGGTCTGCTAATAGGGTTTCCCCTTTCAGTCTATCTTCTGTGTGCTGCTTCCTCAATAAAAGTAGAGTTGGAAGAGATGCTATGGAGTCTCCTTAGCGATACTTTTTCTCTAGGTCCTCTGCATGACCCTATGTTCCAGGGGGCTGCCTTTTCCAGGTGACCCCTTTGTGTTCTCCAGAGAAAGCAGAGCCTCTGCTCCTTCTTCCCTTTCCTGAGCTGTCCCTGCACAGCTTCCACTATCACACACCTCACCTTACATCAACACGAGCTTCTTGTCTTCCCACCTTTGCTGTTTTGCTGTACACTCCTTTGAGGTGGGAGAACTATCAATCTTTCTAGCACAAGCATGAGACTTGAGACAAAGAGAGAGCTCCCTAAAATAAGTTAAGTGGAAGTAAACAGAGCCCTTTACTGCTTAGGGAGAAGGCAGAGTGGGGTGTGAATATTTGGAGGCTATAGAGGATGGGGTTCAAGAAGGACTTGGGATTGCCTGGCCTCCCCGAGGAAATGATATGGAGTTCTTTGGCACCTGGCATGGGGGGTGTTTCAAACTACAGCAATTTACCCCAAAGGGCTACTCTCCCTGCACATGACATTAATGAGTGATATTGACAGTAAATATGATAATTATCTAATGATATTCAGAAGTGTGTGAAATTCTTGGCATGGTGCCTGTGATATCTTGGGAGCTATTTTGCATTTATATCTAGAAATGAATCTTACTCATTTAAAAATGACAAACCAATTGAGCAATGAAAACCATCAATTGGATTAGCGTTTTGTCTTCCCCCATTGTCCCTCTGAGATTGTGTGTGGAAGTTTCCAATCTTGTCTACAGGCCAAAGCTTCCCATCCAGACTGAATTTTCCTTTTAAGGACACTGAAGCTAGAGGGAAAGGGAAGCATCTTTCAAACTTCAGTTGTCAGCAAGCAAAGTCTTTAATTAAAATGTAACTAGGTGCAAACTGTCTAGAAGCAATCTCTACTTGTAGGAGGGCTTGGCTTATGCCACTTAATCCCCCCTCACTCCTGCTGGGATGAGGCAGCTATGGGGTGGATGAACGGAAGGATGTGTAAACAAGGTAACAATCCCCAATGGCAGAGGAAGGAGTGGACCAGTTTTTCCATGTCAGGGTCCAGGAAGACAGAAGTGCTTCAGGTGATGGAATGGTCCCCTGCTACCATAAAGAACACATCAAACCCATCAAGAGTAGCTAAGGAGTGTGGTAGATAGACTTTGGTGTGAAACCTACAAGCTTTTCTTTTCAAAATCCAGATACCAACAAGCACATGTGTTTTTCTGAACCAAACTGAGTCTGATTTAGTTTGCCATCTTCTCCTATAATGTACCAAAAAAATCAGAATCTGACCTGTGAGGGAGGGAGAGTCTGGGGTCTCTGGTGGCTAGGGAGCTACTCAGGAGACAAAGCAGCAAAGTCTATGGGAAGAGAGGGGAGATGGGGAGATGAGTGTTTTGCCCAAAGCATCACAGAAGATGAGAAACAGGGTCAAGAGTATCACAGGTCCTCCTAATCCAGACCCTTCACCCCTTCTCCTCCCTTTTGGGCCAGATCCAGTTCACAGGATAGTGGCCCTGAGCAAAAGCTCAGTAGAGAGGTTGCCAAGTCTTTGCACAGCAACCATACTGAGGCAGCATCCGTCCCGTCAGCCTTAGTAGAGCTGTGAAAGCTGAAGTGCAAGGGCGCTTCGTCTTCAAATCTTGTGCTCAGAGAATTCAGAAACCAAACAGGAAGTGAAAGCACGGGACCATCTGTGATGGAACAAATAAAGAAATGGGGAAGCCTAGAGGAGGAAGGGTGGAAGTGGCACCTTGCCCAGATACTGATGACAGATCTATGGGGCTGGGACTTCCTAAAAGATCAATAGTCTTAGCTCTAGGAAGAACCCAAAAGTTATTTCATCCAGCTTTTTGGGAATGAGTCCTCTGTGCCATGTCTTACGGTGGGTGCTGGGGATAGAAAGATTAATTCAAGCTTTGGTTCCCTTCTCAGTGAATCGATAGACATTGAGAAGCAGTGGATTTGAACCAGGCACAGTCTCATCAGGTAGAAAGTGATTTTGTAGCTTCTAGGGTCAGTTGGAGTGCAGTAGTGTCAGTTGTCCTTTGAAACACAGTCAACATGGACTCTCACCCTCTAGCCTGTGATGAGGCGACAGCCACTGCCCTCATCGCGAGAATTCCCTACTGGCTGCCTTCCTCCATGTAGCTTGACCATCTTTTCCCTCATGTCATTCATGATCCACGTGAATACAACATGATTTACATGCAACAGAGGCATGTGACAGTGCAGTTTGAGTCTGAGCAAAGCAGCAGCTATCTAGCCAGCACAATAAGAACGTACATAATCTTGACCTCAAAAGTGTTTCCCATAATGCCATAACCCTCACCTCTGTCTCCAGGAAATCACTAACCTGTTTCACGCCACATGGCTTAGATGTGACCTATTTTATAATGATGGAATAAAACCACTTGTGTGGATACGAATCGATTCCAGAGCTAATGCTATGCTATAGATTGTACAATTTGTTCCTTTTTATTATTTGTAGTTATCTATGGAGCAAATATAATACATTTTGGTTGTCCTCTTTCCCTGTTTTGACTACTATATACTATATTATGAACACATACGTACAAACTTTTAATACTTATGCAAGTTATTATTTCTCTTTAGAAAATACCTAAAGGTGAAAATACTAAGTATTTAACTGTGTATGAAAAATTACCAAACTGCTTTCCACAGAGTTGGCACCATTTTCTTCTATTAATATAAAAAATGCACAGGAGTTCCAGTTAGTTTAGCGTCTTCATCAAAATGTAATATTTTCTCTTTTTAAAAATTGCTGTGGATTATCAATGTATGTGAATTAATGCACCTTCTACCTGACAAATATCATGTAACCCTTTTATTAATTACAATAAAAATATTTTAAAAAAAGAAAAAAATATTACTGTGGCTCATGTTGTAATCATAGCCACTCAGGAGGCTGAGATCTGAGGATTACTGTTCAAAGCTGGTTAAGGAAAGTCTGTGAGACACTCATCTCCAACTAACTATCAAAAATCTGTAATTAGAGCTATGACTCAAGTCTTAAGGAAAGAGCTCAGGGACAGTATCTAAGACCAGAGTTCAAACTCCTCCCACAGCCCCAACAATAAAATCTTGCCTATCTGGGTATACAAGTATGGCATCTTATTATTTGTTAAAAATGTTAGACATCTTTTCCTGTGTTTTGGGGCCATTTGTGAAATGTCTTTGCCCGAGTTTAAAAAAATTTTTTTTTTGCTTTCAATTATAGGATTTGTTTGTATGTTTACAACGTTAGTCTTTTGTCATTTTCTTGATTGCGATCATTTTTCTTATCTATGGCTTACCTTTTAATTTCCTTGACCCATACATTTTTTTATTTTCCATGCAGTCCAAACTATAATGTTTTTCTTTTATGATTTCTTGAGGCATTTTCCTCTTCTCTAACAAGTCTCTGATTTTTACCAAATCATGAAGTTTTTTTCTCTGCTTCCTCTTAGATGTTCTTATGGCTTAGCTTTGACAGTTAGGTCTGGAAAACATGCAAATAGAATGCAATTAGAGCTCAGAATCATTTTTGTCCCAAATGAATATACGGTACTGTTTGCTGGAAAGAAAATGCTTTTGAAAAACCTTAATATTGTTAAACGCTCACCGATGCTACATGACAGGGCTCTGTTCTTTTAGTTGTTGTTCAAAATAATCATCTTTATACCAGCGCCCCTCTGATTTTATCACAGTATTTGTTTTAAAATCAGTTTGTAGGAGAAACCCTACAGCTGTTTTAAAATCAGTTGTAAAAGAAACCCTACAACTGTCATTTTTTTCTAGTATTGTTTTTGCAGATTTATGGCCTTTTATTTCCATATACACTGTAGAATTGGCCTGAATATTTCCTTCCTTCCTTCCTTCCTTCCTTCCTTCCTTCCTTCCTTCCTTCCTTCCTTCCTTCCTTCTTCCTTCCTTTGTGGGTCATGGGGCTTGAACTTGGCCTGGGCTCTGTCCCCAAGCTCTTCAGCTCAAGGCTACTGCCCTACTCCGGAGCCTGGGCGTTGTCCCTGAGTTCTACAGCTCAAGGCTACCTCCCTACCCTTGAGCCAAGCCCACTTCCCATTTTCTAGAGGTTAATTGGATATGAGTCTCAGGTCCTTTTGTGCCCGGGCTCGCTTTGAACCTTGATCCTCAGATGTCAGCCTCCTTAGTAGCTAGGATTACAGGCATGAGCCACCACACCCAGCTAGTCCTGCACATTTCTAAAAAACAAAATCATGCAGGAGTTTGTTTGGGTTTGCCTTATGTATATAAAATAAATTTGAGTAGAATCTGACCACCACTGAGTCTTCAAATCTAATTCAAAAAGATCTTGTAATTTATTCTAGCAATATTATATAGTTTTCAAAGTTTGTGGGGCTTCCACAAGTTTTATTAAATTTGTTGGTAATTAT
This sequence comes from Megascapheus bottae, assembly GCF_031878675.1. Classification (NCBI taxonomy): domain Eukaryota; kingdom Metazoa; phylum Chordata; class Mammalia; order Rodentia; family Geomyidae; genus Megascapheus; species Megascapheus bottae. The sequence continues at coordinate 32,605,883 of NC_143529.1, read as the reverse complement.
GTCATGTTTTGATGCTTCTATAAAAGTTAATGTTGTCTGAAATTTCAATGTCAAAGTCTTTGTGGTGATTATTCAGAAAGACAATTGATTTTTATATTAACTTTTTATGCTTCATCTTGCTAGGTTTGTTTATTATTCTAGTAGCTTTTGTGAACCATTGTAAGAAATTTTTATAACTATAGTAGTGCTGTCAGCAAGACAGTTTTATGTTCCATCCTGTCTGCCTTTTATTTTCTAGAACCCCCAAGACAATATTGCATAGATGTAGTGCTTACCTCATTGCCCTATTGCTGCTTATAGAGGGAACATTTGTAGAATTAGTTGTAGTTGTGTACATGTTTAATCCCAGCAGTTAGGGAGATGAGACAGGAGGGTCAGGAGTTCAAGGCCAGTCTGGGGTCCATAGCAAGTTCCATGCCAGTATCAGCTACATAGTGAGACACTGAAGACACAAATGAAACCAAATCCAAATAAAACTAAATCCAAACTCAGTTTCATCTTATAATTGCACATAAGATTAACCATACACTTGCCATGGATGTCTTTTTCTAAACCAGAGTTTAAAAGTTCCCTTCTATTGATAGCTTGTGAGAAATTTCGCCTAATGTGCTTTAATGTTGTCAAAAGCCTTTTCTCAAATATGGTGCTGATTATTTGATATCATCTTTATTTTCTCATAAGGTTGAATTTTCACCTATTGATTTTTCTAGGGTTAAACTAATCATCAATTCCAAAGATAAGCCATACTCAGTCATAAACATTTTTTTTTGGTCATTCATGGGGCTTGAATTCTGGGCCTGGGCACTGTCCCTGAGTTCTTCTGCACAAGGCTACCTTCCTACCCCTTGAGCCACAGTGCCACTTCCAGTTTTCTAGAGGTTAATTGGAGATAAAAGACTCACGGACTTTAGTGCCTGGGCTGGCTTTGAACTTTGATCCTCAGATCTCAGTCTTCCAAGATTACAGGCATGAGTCATTGCACCTGGCAAAGGTTTATAGGCTAACTTTTCTTTCTTCTTTTGCCAGTCCTGGGGTTTGAAGTCAGGCTCTGGGCACTGTCCCTGAGCTTCGTTTTGCTCAATGCTAGCATTCCAGCACCCTTGAGCCACAGTGCCACTTCTGGTTTTTTTCTATTTATGTGGTAACCAAAGAATCAAACCCAGGTCTTCGTGCATGCTAGGCAAGCCAATCTCTCGGCCTCATAAACATATTTTTCCCATATGGCTGGAGGTGTTTTACTTATATACTAAAACAACTTTTGGGTTCTCACAGAATAGTTGTTGTCAGTTTGAAGTGTCTTTCTGGATCTAGTATCAGAGTAGCAACAGTCTCACACAAGCAAATGGGAAGGTTTTCCTCCTTTATTTTTGAAAGAATTCTTTTGGTTTGGTGTATTTTCTTCATTATGTAAATGATAAAAACCATTTAGGCCTTAAGTTTTTCTTTGTGGAGAGTGTTGAAACTATAAATTCAATTTTTTAAAAGGCTATTTATTATAGGCTATTTGGATTTTCTATTTCTTCTTATGTTTTTTACATCTGTAATTTGAAGGATTTGGTCAATGTCGTATAAAATGTGAGTAATATAAAATTATTCATGATGTTTATTACCCTTGTATGATCTCTTATCTTCTACCACTTGAGTCATAGCTCTATTTCTGATTTTGTGGTGATTAATTTGAGATGAGAGTCTCATGACTTTCCTCCCCAGGCTGGCTTCAAACCAGGATCCTCAGGTCTCAGATTCCTGATTTGCTAAGATTGCAGGTGTGAGCCACCAGTCAAATAAATAAATAAATAAGAAAACAGGAAGCATAAGAGAAGCACAAGGGGGTCCTTGAACTGTTCTGATAGCACAAGAAATTGAAGGTTCTGTGAGAAACTCTCTGGATATACGTGAGTGGTTGGATGCTCCTGGAAACTTCTTGTTCCTAGGACAGGCTCACTGCTGGGGGCTCAGATTGGTCTCAAGAGGGAAAACCCACCTTTGTAAAGGGCTGTTAATGACATTTGGGAGAAATGGCAAAGTGTGTCATAAAATGAGCATCAGCCATTTTATTTAGGGCACTTAAACTATGTCGGATTTAGACTGTAAAATGTTTGTGAGCTCCCAAACCAGAACAGTTCGCAAAGACTGAGGCACACATGGTTAGAGGCAGGAAAAGGCCCTGCAAAGGCAGGCTGCCTGGGACCTGCTGCAGACAGCCAGGGAAGATGCCAAAGGGCTCTGGGGTCACCACTCAGGCTCCTCCAGTGGGACACAGATGCCCTCAGTCCTCCTCCTTCAGGACAGGCCTGGGCCAGGCGCACAATGAAGGTGTTGGCCACACGTCTGCATTTATAAACCCGGCTTTCAGCTTAGGGGTTTAAGAGAGGAAATTGGGGTCAGAATAGCAGAAGGCCAAGTCTAGTGTAGCCAGAGTCACTTAGCAAAAGGAAACAGCTCCCTTATCCAACCACCTGGGTGGCTGCAGACTCAGCCAACAAAAGCACAGTGTAACTCTACCTTCAGAATGATGGGGAATCACTTCCAATACAATTCCACCAAGAGAAACTGGGGGAAGCATGTGGTAAACAGTCTTGGAAGGCAGGAGGAGAGAGGGGGGCAGGGGGACACAGAGAGAGACACTGAGAGAGAAAGAGAAACAGAGACAGAGTGAGAGAGAGAGACCAAGAAAGGCAGAGAGACAGAGAGTCAGACAGAGAGACAGAGTGCAAGAATAACAGTAGAATGAATGTATGTGGGCAGACCTTTTAACAAGGCTTTGCCAGGTACAGGACACCTTTTTGAAAACTTAAAACAAGATAATTTCTGTAACCGTAGGGATAATCTGGTTCAAAAGCAATGGATCCCCAGGTTTTCTAAGGATTTAAGCTGTTTTTCTTCACAACATTGCCTTTAAAAATTCATTCTAGAAGGAGATTGGGGAAAGACAAATGAAATAAATTTAACTCATTAGAGAAGGATTTTACAATGTATTATCACCCCCAATACCTGATGTGGTGACATGTAAATGCCTGTATGAACAAATATTTGACTGGAAGTTATCTCAGCTGTTTAATTCAGGGAAACATGATAATGTTTTAACTGATGTTGTTTTTGTTTTAAAAAATAATCTTTTGGAGAATGTAGAATTGAAAATTTAAGGCAGGCATGGTGGCACAAGCCTGTAATCCTAGTTATTTGGGAAGCAGAGTTTGAGGGATCATGATTCAAGGCCAGATTAGGAAAGAAAAAATGTTTGAGAGATTCCATCTACATCAGTGGCTGGCTCTGGTGGTGTTCACACATCACTGGAAGTCATGGGGAAAACACAAATATAAGCATTGAAGTCCAAGGCAGCTCAGGCATACAGTAAGAATCTATATATATATATATTTTGCATTTTTTATTGTAATTAGTAAAAGGGTTACATGATATTTGCCAGATAGAAGGTGCATTAATTCACACACATTGATACCCTTTCACATGTCTTGGTACCCATTTCCCTCCCCCATCCCACACCCCAAGAATCTATATTGAATAAAGTTATCACTAAAAAAGGGTGAGACGTCTTGCTGAAATGGTGAAGCTCCTGCCTAGCAACCATGAGACCCTGAGTTCAAATCCCAGTACTGACAAAAAGGAAAACAAAAACCTTAAAAGTATGTTTGTCCAGTTTCCTAAATGAAAATGGCTCAGGTCCGTAGAATAATCAGCATAAGAATTCAGTACCTAACAAGTCTGAGTTTAGTCAAAACTCAGCAGGTTAAATTGTATGTACTTTTGAAACTCCATTCTGAATTTGAACAGACTGGTACAAGATGATTGGGAGGAAGTGGAAGAGGGGAAGTGGGAGGAAAACATGGGAAGGGGTATCAATGTTCAAAAAGTAATGTACCCACAACCTGATGAATCTAAGTATAACCCTCTCTACATTACCCTTAAAATAAAATACAATGAAACATATACAGACTCAAGTGGTGTCTGTTCCTGCACAAATCACAAAGTTGGCATGAGTGTACAGGATCAAAAGCATGTCAGATCCTGCTCTGCCTCAGCCAGCCCAGCTTTTATAACCTGCTGACAACAAGCACAGACTTGCTCAGGCTGAACCTTGGAAAGGTAGTAGGGTACGTTTAGGGAGAGTGCCAGTCTCTGATCGTGTGTCACCAGCTTCCTTCCTGTCCCAGCTCACTTCTCCCACCCTGCTGCAGTTGGGGGGTCATTACACCCCAGCTCTGAACTTATTCTTAAATTGCTTCAAGTCAGTGAGCCTACCTGCCTGCCGTCTTTCCTTCTTCCTTCCTTCCTTTTTTTCTTTCTCCTTATTTTCCTTTTCCTTTCTAAAATCAGAGCTTTGCTCTCACTAGGCAAACATTCCAGCACATGATCCACACCTCCACCCCTTTCTCCTCTGGTTATTTTCTTCAAGGTAAGGTCTTGCTACGTCTGTGGGTTGGCCTGAATCACCATCTTCCTATTTATGCTTCCCACCGTAGCTGGGGTGGTAGCCAGCTTTTGCTGTTGAAGATGGAGTCTCACAAACTTTTTTTTTTTTTTTGGTGGGGGGAAGGCTGGCTTTCTTGGGACCACAATCTCAGCCTCCCAGATAGCTACAATGGCAGATGCACGTCACCACATCCAGGTATCGGTTGAGATGAGTCCTCACAAACATTTCTGAGATCTCATTTCTGAGATCTTTCACACTCTACACCCCAAATAGGTAGGATTATAAGAAGGAGCTGCAGATGGCCTGACCTGTGAGAACTTTCTAATGAGCAGACTCAATAGGGCCTCTGAACCTGACTTTTATGAGTTCTCCCGACTTGGACTCAGAAATGCCTGGTTGGAACCATTATTCCTTACACTTGCTCCCTCGGTGCATGATGACCCAGCTTACGTCGATTGCTCTTCTCTTGAGAACATGTTCCAGATCCTTCCCTCATGTTAGTAATTCATAGCATGTCACCTAGCAGTATAATTTTGCTTCACCTTCTGATTGAATATTAGACTTTTTCTGATTCTTCAGAAATTAAGAATTTTTCTAAAACCAATGGAAAATAATTCTTTTTACCAAGAACAGTTATCTAGAACAATTGCTAAATCAAACTCTGTACTGGTCAGGTTTCTCTAGAGGAAAAGAAATCAATCAGTAGGAGATCTGTGGACACACGCTCAAAGTATGCATAAACAGATCAAGAGAGTTCTGGAGGAACCCTACTGATAGACTAGATAAAATCTACTCATTTTCCAGCATGCAGGAGTTAGGCTTGCAGGAAGAATATGCAGAGGCAACTGTTTACAATCAGATATCAATTTTTTTTTAAAAAAAGGTTATTTAAAGGAAGGACATTCTAGAAAATACATTCTCATAGATCTTCTAATTTGGTTGAAATTTACATGAAAGGCAGTATTGTAGAAAAGTTTTCCATACTGAAAGTATATATATAATAAACATTTAAGGCATAAGATTAGGTTAATAAATCTCAATTGAGCTGATGTAGTGGCTTCTACCTTTAATCTCCGCACTTAGGAGGCTGAGGCAAGTGACCAATTTACTTACATAGTGAGACCTTGTCTTAAAAAAACAAACCCCAATGACATAAAAAAGCTGAAGTGATATGTTTATATAACCCCTAAGGTATTCTGTCAATTATTTTAGGAGATAGCTAATTAACTATTTTAATCAAGTATATATATTTGGTATTACATATATAATCTTAAGTAGAAAATATGTGGTTAGTGAGGTAAATGGGGATGCAGATTGGATGGAGAAAGATCGTGTCAAGATTCTCTTCTCTGATGGGTATGTTTGAGAGGTATGAAACAAAATGATGGAAGGAATGACACTGATTAAAATGTATTGTTCTCATTAACTGATGTGTTGACTTGCAACCCTTTGTACAACTACTTAAATATAATTTTAAAAAACTTAAAAAATCTATTCTCTTAACATCACAACATACAAGTGAGCCAAGAACTTAGTTTGAGTCAGAACAAGTGGGTAGATCTCTCAATTAAATAATAGCCTTTGCCAGAGACATTTCTTTTTGTCCTAGGAATAGTATTATTCTCTTCTTATGCTAGTGGTTTACCATGCACAGATCTACCTGCTGATATAGTATGCAACAACTAGGGCAAAATTCTGCAAGTTTCCCTTTTGGAGATGGGGTTTGGGTGAAAATTTGGAAGAAGTTGGTAACAAGACCACAGGTTGAAATAAGAGAAACATTCTTGCCTATCAAAGAAGAGGACATGATATGTGATTTCCTTATCTTGTCACACTCCTGTGCAAATAAACCTAGCAGATTCCTTCCCTGTCTGGCACTGCCTATGAGTGGCACAACACCTAAGAGGATTAAGAAAGCTATGCTAAGTATTAGGTCTGTAATGCAGCACTGTTTAAGGGAGGGAGAGATCTTTAAAGAGGGATTTGTAGCATTCAGAGGAGATGGAGACCATGGATTGTTGTGGCTACTTGGGGAGACTTGGTATGAAATCAGAGTTAAAAATGGAGCAACCCACAAACATGAAACAGGAGGCTAAAGTTTAGAATGAGATGATATGGGTAAACGCATAAGGATAGAGGATGTATGTGTCGTGTCCACAGCCAGTGGATCGCAGATTGTCCAATTGATTGGGACAGATGAGGAGATCCTACACATGACAGAGGACATGTTTGCTTTTATTGTTTCCCTGTTGAAGAACAGCAACAAAGCTGCTTGCTCTCTATTTCCACCATTGGGTGGAAAGAAAAGATGAATTCCTTATAGTATGGAACTCTTAAGATACTGCTCTGGTGTAGAATTATTAAGGAATTTCTATTGTGTGGGCCTTTTCAGACCTTGCTCCAGTGTAGAACTATGAAGAACATATAGGAGTGCCAGAGGACCTCAGTTTGTACGAGGTAAAGAGAATTAAGGTCTCTGTGAGTTCAGAGTCCCTTTCAGGAATCTTTAGCTCACATGACTCTGGAGAAAAGAAAGCAGAGCCAGGAGATTAGTGACAAGGAAATGCTTTTCTCGTTTTGAAAAGAGGATTTCTGCAAACGACACGTTGGCAAAACAGATTTCAGGCCAGGGAAAGCTTCTAAAATAGAATATTAAGCAGATGGCTTGTGTGTACCAAGAGAGGAAGCAATGACTCATGAGAAAAAGTTGGGCAGGCCTCATAATCATTCTCCTCTTTTTTTTTTATTACATTCTCAAATTGGTAGAACAGGAAAGATGTAGAAGAAAATCTTCAGAAAATCTTGCCTTGATTTCAGCAGGCCTTTGCTAAAGACAGAGAATAGGCTTGGTAGACATGATCATGAAATGTTAGCTGGGTTTTGAGAAGACCAGGTGACACTGTGGTTGGTTGAACAATCACTTCCAAAGAAGTGCTGATGGGAACTGGAGGAAATGGGGAAGAACAGCTTTGTGTGACTGTGTATCTGGCTGTCTCCAAAGTTGTATTGATTGCTTGGCTAAGGACCGTGGAAAGCCACATTAAGACTCGCAGAGGAGCTGAGCAGTTAGAAGAGCTCATGTGACAGAGGCAAGAATTGGGATGCAAAATGACTTGACTTGGGCATCCAGAACGCCAGGTAGAAACCAACAAGGTAAAATTTAATGAGGGCAAATGTAACATTCTATACTTAGAACTCCAGAGAAGCAGAATATTAATGACCTGCCCAAATTTCTGACCTCTCAACCTCTTAGCTATGGCTACAGATTTCCGCTCCTTAGCAGCACTGGTATGCTCTTCCAATTTCCCTGGATTTAAATAGGAATCTTTAAAATTAATCTTTAATCAGCATTTGCCATCAGGATCCTAGACAAGTAATGAAGCTATTCCTTCACTCCTTATATTCAGATGTCCACAATAGCTGAGTCTCTTCTCCCTACCTTGGATTCCTTGACCCTGGGTTCTTGTCTCTTTGGGGCTATGATCTGGATTCTTCTGCCGTTACAACATTAGGCGCTGCATATTGGGTGTTGTCCATGAACCTTCTGTGCCTGCACATGATCAACAAGTGACTGTGATTTGGTTCTGTTTGAGCCTTTGTTTTAGAGTAGGTCACTTGGAAATTGGAAATAGTAGTTGAACATACCTCCAGCTCTTTTCTGTCATAGATTGTCTGTAATGGGAGATTAGGTGTCTGGATATCAAGGCATCCAGCTAGTTTGAGGTTGACACCACCGCACAGAAGTGGATGTAATGTAAATGAAGAGAGGTACTGACCGACGGAATGATGTTGGCAAATGCATCTTTGAGGAGGGTAAAGAAAGTAATCGCCTAATTTCTAAAGATCAAGAGGGAAGAAGTTTAAGAAGGGAGGGGGTGGGACCACATTTGAGCCCGTCGAGGGAGAAGTAGAGTCATGTGGAAAACATGCTTTTTGATGGAAGGCAGTCCTTACGCATCCCCGCCTCCCCGTCCTTCACTTCCTGCTCTTCAGCTCCTTTTCTTACTCCACAAAGCCTCCCTCTTTCCATCTCTTTCCTTTTAGAGTCAGAGCTCATACTGGATATTTTTTATTTGCCTATGTCATGTTTATTTCATGACTCTGTGAAAAACTTTTTTTATTGTAATATATAGAGGGGTCACATTGACATTCACCAGACAGAGGGTACGTCACTTCTCACATTTTGACACCCCCTCTCATGTTTTTTCCCCATTTCCCTCCTCCACCCCACCACAATCATCTTGTTTTCCTCCCTTCCCTTTTCGATATTTTCTTTTCTTTTTTTCATATATTTTTTATTGTAATTAATAGAAGGGTTACATGATATTTGCCAGATAGATGGTGCATTAATTCCCATACATTGACACACTTTCACATGTCTTGGTCCCCATTTCCCTCACCACACCCCTACCCCTCATCTTGTTTTCCCCCATTCCCTATCCAATTTCAAATAACCAAATACAAATATATCCGATATATCAGGTAACAAAGTGAGATACTGTAACAATATGAGATAACCAAGGGACAGCAAAAGAGATGAGAGATAACATAGTACCTTAAGAAGAACAATCATTCTTTATATGGCTTATGTTTCTATATCCTAGAGATCCTTTCATTCAGCATCCTACTATATGGTCTTTTGTATCAAGGTTTTGCTCTATTGCAAATCTCTGCTAGGAGAGCCCAAGGTTTCTACTGATTACAACAAATGAGGGAAACCATTGAGCCTAAGTTCCTTTGAGTCTGGCTTACTTCACTTAATATGATTTTTTCTAAGTCTTTCCATTTCCTAACAAATGGGGCGATGTCATTCTTTCTGACAGCAGCATAGAATTCCATTGTGTACAAATACCACATCTTGTTGATCCACTCATCAACTGAGGGACATCTAGGTTGGTTCCATATCTTTGCTATGGTAAATAGTGCTGCAATGAACATTGTTGTGCTAGTGGATTTAGTATGTCCTTGTTTCTGGACATTTGGGTAAATGCCAAGTAGTGGAATTGCTGGGTCATAGGGGAGTTCTATGTTTAGTCTTTTGAGGAACTGCCATACTGCTTTCCATAGTGGTTGAAAGAGTTTGCACTCCCACCAACAGTGTAGTAGTGATCCCTCCTGGCCACATCCCCTCCAGCAGCTGTTGTTATTAGTTTTCTTGATCCTGGCCATTCTAACTGGAGTGAGGTGGAATCTTAGAGTTGTTTTGATTTGCATTTCTTTTATGACCAGAGATGTTGAGTATTTCTTCATGTGTCTATAGGCCATTTTTGTTTCTTCTTCAGAGAAGACTTTCTTTAAGTCTTTGGCCCATCTTTTAATGGGATGGTTGTTACTTTAGAGATTAGTTTTGGATTGATTCAATTTTTTGAGCTGTTGATATATTTTAGATATGAGGCCCTTGTCTGTTGTATGGTTGGTGAAAATCTTCTCCCATTCTGTAGGCTTCCTAATTAGTTTACTAGCTATGTCCTTTGCTATACAAAAGCTCTGCAGTTTAATGCAGTCCCACTTATCCAGCCTTTCTCTGATTTGTTGTGATTCTTGATCCTTATTAAGAAAGTTTCGACCTGTGCCAAGGAGGTCTAGTGTATCTCCTATTCCTTCTTGTAAAGTTTTCAGAGTGTCGGCTTTTACCTCCAGGTCTTTGATCCATTTGGAGTTAACTCTAGTACAGGGTGACAAAGAAGGATCCAACTTTAGTTTTCTGCAGGTGCTTAACCAGTTCTGCCAGCACCACTTGTTGAAGAGGCTGTCTTTCTTCCATTCTATTTTTTTTTTGGCTCCCTTGTCAAAGATTAGGTGGTCTGTGGTTTAATATCTGGGTCTTCTATTCCATTGGTCTTCAGGCCTGTTCTTATGCCAGTACCAAGCTGTTTTGATAATTATAGCTCTGTAATAGAGTCTAAAGTTTGGTATTGAAATTCCTCCTGCGCTGTTCCTTCTGCTAAGAAGTGTTTTTGCTATAAAGGGTCTTTTATTATTCCATATGAAATTTTGAATTGCCTCTTCTATTTCTTTAAAGAATGACACTGGGATATTGATGGGTATTGCGTTGAATTTGTAGATAGCCCTTGGCAAGATTGTCATTTTCACGATATTGATTCTTGCAATCCAGGAGCATGGGAGGTTTTTCCATTTCCTCAGTTCTGCTTTAATTTCCTTTTTTCAGGGTTTTAATGTTTTCATCAAAAAGGTCCTTTACATTCTTAGTTAAGCTAATTCCTAGGTACTTTATTTTCTTTGAGGCTATTGCGAAAGGAGTCGCTTTCCTGATTGTTGCCTCATTCCTTTCACTGTTGCCGTAGAGGGAGGCTGTTGATTTTTGAGGGTTAATTTTATACCCTGCTACCCTTCCAAAGTTTTGAATCAGCTCAAGGAGCTTGGGAGTAGAGTCTATAGGATTCTTTAAATACAGGATCATGTCATCTGCAAAGAGGGAAAGTTTTACTTCCTCTTTCCTTCTTTGGATCCCCTTTATGCTTGCTTCTTGCCTTATTGCTCTGGCTAGGAATTCTAGTACTATGTTAAAGAGTAGTGGAGAGAGTGGGCATCCTTGTCTCGTTCCTGATTTTAGAGGGAATGGCTTTAGGTTTTCACCATTAAGTGTAATACTAGCAGTGGGTTTCTCATACACAGCCTTTATTATATTGAGGAATGTTCCATGGATTCCTAGTTTCTCCAGAGCTTTTAACATAAAGGGGTGTTGGATCTTGTAAAATCCCTTTTCTGCATCTATTGAGACAATCATGTGATTTTTGTCCCTGCTCCTGTTGATGTGTTGAATTATATTAATTGATTTGCGTATGTTGAACCAGCTTTGCCTCCCTGTGATGAAACCTCTGTGATCATAGTGTATAATTTTTTTGATGAGTTGTTGTAGTCGGTTGGCCAGTATTTTGTTGAGAAGTTTTGCATCGATGTTCATCAAAGAAATAGGTCTATAGTTCTCTTTCTTTGATGAATCTCTGTCTGGTTTGGGGATGAGGGTTATACTGGCTTCATAGAATGAGTTTGGTAAAGAACCTTCCTTTAAAATTTTGTTGAAGAGCTAGAGGAGTATTGGTGTGAGCTCTGCTTTGAAGACCTTATAGAATTCAGCTGTGAATCCACCTGGCCCTGGATTTTCTTAGGTGGAAGTTCTCTAATTGCCATTTCTATTTCAGTGCTTGAAATAGGCCTGTTGAGTTGGGTTAGTTCTTCTTGGTTCAGTGTGGGTATGTTAATATTGGCTAGGAATTTATCCATTTCATCTAGCTTCTCAAATTTGTTGGCGTAAAGGTTTGAGAAGTATTCCCTCATGATATTCTGGATCTTGGTAATTTCTGTCGTGATATTACCATTTTCATCTGCGATTTTGTTTATTTTGATATGCTCTCTTCTTTTTTTGGTATGATTTGCTAAGGGTTTGTCAATTTTGTTAATTCTTTCAAAGAACCAACTCCTTGTTTTGTTGATTCTTTCTATAGTTTTTTTGGATTCCAATTCATTTAATTCTGCTTTGATTTTTAATAATTTGCTTCCTTCTAGTGGTATTGGGTTTGGTTTGTTGCTCTTTTTCCAGGAGCTGAAGGTGACACATTACATTGTTGGTTTGTGATTTTTCCAATTTGTTATTGTAGGCACTCAGAGCTATAAATTTTCCTCTGAGTACTGCCTTTGCTGTGTCCCAAAGGAGCTGGTATTTTGTGTGCTCCTTACTGTTAAATTTCATAAACTGTTGGATTTCTGTTCTGAGCTCTCCGATGACCCATTGGTGATTCAACAATATGTTGTTCAATCTCCATATGTTACAGGGTTTTCTGATGCCCTTGTGGTCTGAGAGAGTGCAGGGAATAATTTCGGTGTTTCTGAATCTGTCCAGGTTTGTTTTATGGCCTAAGATGTGGTCTATTTTGGAAAATGTTCCATGTGCTGCTGAGAACAACGTATTTGTGTTGTTGCTGGGTGGAATAATCTGCAGATGTCTGTTAGATCTAGTTGGTCTATATAGTTGTTCAGTTCTAAGGTTTCTCTGTTGAGTTTTTGCCTTGTTGATCTGTCCAAAGGTGAGAGTGGTGTGTTAAAGTCACCAACAATCACTGTGTTTCCATCTATGTATGGTTTCAGTGAAAGTAATGTTTGTTTGATGAAGTTCGGTGCTCTGGGATTGGGTGTGTAAATATTTAGGATCGTTATGTCTTCCTGGAGGAAAGATCCCTTTAGTAGTATGTAGTAACCTTCTTTGTCTTTTCTCACTAATTTTAGTTTGAAGTCTATTTTATCTGATATGAGGATGGCAACTCCAGCCTGTTTATGGGGGCTGTTAGCTTGATAGAGTTTATTCCAACCTCTCATTTTCAAAAGGTGTTTGTTTTTTGGGTAAGATGTGTCTCTTAAAGACAGCCCAATGATGGATCTTGTTTTTTGATCTAACTAGATAATCTATGCCATTTAATTGGAGAGTTAAGTCCATTGATATTGAGAGTTATTAGTTCCTGCCATTTTTACAAGCTTTCATTAGGGCCTGTGTCTTCATAGTTTTTGTGGTACTTAGATGTTATGAGTTTTAGGTGCCTTGTTTTTCTCTGTATTACATTTGTGTTGCTTTTCCATGTGTAGAACGTCTTTGAGAATTTTCTGTAATGTTGGTTTTGTTGCTACGTAATGTTGAAGCTTTTCCTTGGAATGGAAAGTTTTTATTCTTCCCTCAGTTATGAATGAGAGCTTAGCTGGGTACAGTATTCTTGGTTGGTAGTTATTTGACTTCAGGGCAAGGTATATATTGTTCCAATCTCTTCTTACTTGCATGGTCTCTGCTGAGAAATCTGGGGTTATTCTGATTGGTTTGCCTTTATAGGTGATTGTTCTCTTCTCCCAGACTGCTTTTATGATCCTATCTTTGGCCTCTATTGATCCAGTTTGGATTATAATGTGGCGGTGGGATGTCCTTTTCTGGTCAGGTCTGTTTGGGGTTCTAAAAGCTTCTTGCATCTGGATGGGCCTGCCCTTCTGGATATTTGGGAAGTTCTTTGAGATGATTCCCTGGCAGGTCTGTGCACGGCCGGGTGTCGGCTCTGGGCTCATGTAGCTCTGTGTGGCTCTGTCTGCAGCCGGCGGGTCTGCGCTGCTATGGAGACAGCGCTGTCTCTGCTCTGATTCAGAAGAGCCTTTGTCTCCTGGCCACTCCACGGTGGAGCTCCACGCTCTCTTTTTGCGCTTGTATTCTTCCTTTTTTTCCTGTCTGCCTGAGTTCTCTGTGGTCCCAAAGCTTACTTAGGATCAATTTCTAGTAGAGGACTGTCTCCTGCACTGCCAGTACATGAATCTTGGCAGGAGCTCAGTATGTCTCACCCTGAACCGCCACCATCTTCCACCGATCCCTTGATATTTTCTTATATGGACGCCATGACCATTATCTTCTGTTGCTGGACTCTTCTCAGCGATGCCTGGAGTGATATTTGAGCTGATGCTAAGGAAGGACTCTGCGAAGGAGATACTAGAAACAGAACTAGAGTGACTTTGTCACTCTGTTCTATAGAAGACACAAGTAGAAGTACTCTAAGATAAGAGCTAGTGGCTAGTACCAGTAGCTCAGGAAGGCAAAACTTAGGAGCTCAGGACTGGAGGCTAGCATGAGTAAAACGTTTTCAATGCTCTCATTCAGCCAAGAGCTGGGCCTGAGGTAGGTGCTTGTCATCCTAGCTACATGAAGGGCTGAAATTGGAGGATCAAAGTTCCAGGTCAGCCCAGGCACAAAAAGTTTACAAGAGTTATATTGGAAACCACAAATGTTGCAGAATTGGCCTGCTATCCAGGTCAACCTGATCAAGAAAATGAGACTCTATCTCAAAAATAACCCGAACACAAAGGACTAGAAATATGGCTCAAGGAGCAGAGTGCTTGCCAATCAGATCAAAGCCCTGAGTTCAAATCATGAAACAACAACAGCATTACAACAACAACGAAACCCCCAAACCCACAGAATACGAGTGATCGATTTACAGCAACTCAGTCAGTCACTGTGTTCTGTAGAAGAGACATATTATCTAGGGTTCACCCTGAGGCAGAAATAATGTCCATCTAAACAGGTCTTCTGGAAAGCAGGTGACAGACAGAAATTTGTAAGGGTTTCAGAGGAGCTGCATAATTTGGGGAAAGAAATCCTACTAGACTAAGGGAGGAAGGCAGATTAGACTTGGGGAGAGGAGATGCATGTTACACCTGACTGAGTTTAGTTTGATGAGCATGTTAATTCTCTGAGTTGCTGGTTCTCTGTTTCTGGAAGCAGGAGTCGTGTGTCCTGCCATCAGGGAGGAAAGGGCTCCTAACAGTGTCGCTATGGCTTCAAGTTCTTGAGCGAAATTTTTCAGAGCAAGAGGTAATAATGCTCCTGCTGGATGGACTTTGCCAACTGTCTATCCAGGGGCACTCAGAAAATGGAATGAAGTGATATCTAGGCCTCAGTCACATGTTCCATTCCTAGCTGGACCCAAACCACCACAGGGAACCAAATTAAGCCAGGTAACTTCAGGCAAGGCTGAAGGAAGAAGGGGATTTTGGATAGATGATCACATAATGCAGTCTGCAGCAGAAGTCTCTGGGGGTATTTTCCTAATAAAGACACACTCATGCTGAATGCTCAAAAGGCGGAATCACACCATATCAGCCTTCCAATACCTTTAATATTTAAAGCATAGCATTTGAAAACTGAAAACCCTTTGTTTCCCCTCTGAACACTGAATTTCTCTCTCTACATTTCTTTTCTTTCTGTTTGCTTTCTACTCTTTGCAGTTCATCTTATCTTTCTTCCCTCTGAGAACTCCAACCACATGTAGAATGAGGTAGAAGAGTGCTTCTATAGCTAGGTCATAGACATACTCTCCTTTTCTTCTAGGTTGGGCACAGCAGTTCTTATTAGAAAGAAATAAGGTATTTTTGAGTATGGCTCTTTGAAACCTGTGCCTGATTTTATAGTTCATATGGGTGATATTTGATCATTTTATTAGAAGAGTAACTAGTCTGTCACTCAATGATCCATTGTAATTTTGCTTCACTCATTCAACAAATTCCTGTTAAGTCTTTGCTTTATGCTATGGCATCTTCCATGGAAAAGACATCCATGGCTCATATGGAGTCTTGCATGAGGAAGGTAGAGCGGGCTAGGCTTTGGGCTTGGCTTGCATCAAGCCATTTCAAAATATGCACCAGGAAGAGAACTAGACATGGTTTCATTGATCCTTGATGACATAAATGACAGGAGAAAGGATTCATGAACTTTTACCTTCAGACTTCTTGCTCATTCTACGTATCTGCCTTATAGTACAGTCGACCAAGGATCTCTCTCTATTCTCATCATTGAAGGTGTCTGTTGGCTCAGCCTGGAGAAGCACCTGGCCTCTCTCATTATTGCGTCCTCTCAGTTCTAAACTCCAGGGCCTCTTCCCAGTAACAATGAACTCTAGGATAAATGATTTGAAGGCAAAGAAGAGCCTGACTGCACATATGAGCAATCTATTTCTCTTTTTGGTAAGTGAAGGAATCTAGTTCTCTGCTTTGCCTCCCCAGGTGAAATTCATAGCTCTGCTGTCCTCATGATCTTCGGGGGTAACTGTTGTAAAAACATTTGAAGTCCTGCAAATTTTTGTGCTTGAAGGAATTTCCTTCTATGTATGTATGTATGTATGTATGTATGTATGTATGTATGTATGTATTTTTGTTCAGTGAAGGACTTTGGCAAAACTCACTGCTACTGGGCTAGGTCCCACAAAGAGGAATCATAAAATGAAGTGTAATATCTGTGCATTGATGGTTCCTCTTATGTGCCTTTTTCATATATATTTCTCTTTGCTGGATTTGTCAGGCTTCCCCTTCATCTCATAAATGGATCCAGAACCATCTTGACCATCTTCTAATTTTGCCAGGACACACTACAGCATCATTACCAGAAGTTCCCCAAGAATCAGTTTATTGACATCCATTTTAGCCGTAGCTAAGACTTTAGTCGAAGTCTCAGATGGGAGTTCCAGGTGTGTGTGGTTCTGGCCTGACTCTGAAGAGGTGTCCTCAGCAGGGACTCTCATTTTGCCCTTCAAACTTTGAAAGCTCATGTTAGCATACAAAAAAAGACTTAATGTCTGTGTTTCCATCATTTTCAAACTTCCAAGAGGGTTTCTTAGCAGGGTACAGCAGCTTCAGCATTAAAAGACAATGAGCAGCTATTTCTATATCTAACTGAAGACATGCTGTGGGCCTTGTAGTGGCTAAGTTACATTTAACTAAAAACCAGAAGATAGGTCACTGCATTCTTAATAACTTATCCTAAGAAGTAAAACCTTATGAGTTCTGTTGCCTCTGCCCCTCATACACTCCATTTCCTGACCATCTGTTTATGCTTATGAACATTTGTGTACAGAGGCAAACAGTGAGACTTGCCTAAGTGCAGGAAAGTTGATGAGCATTGGAAAGCTATAGAACTGAGGCACGGTCGCCATTCCCTGTCCTCTGAGCTTCCTTCTAGAAAGCTATTCATGAGTTACCAAAAGACAAAATTATGGTATATAAATCATTATAATTACATGTGCTTGGGAGTCTGAAGCTCTCTCTCTCTCTCTCTCTCTCTCTCTTTCTCTCTCTCTCTCTCTCTCTCTCTCTCTCTCTCTCTCTCTCTCTCTCTCTCTCTCTCTCTCTCTCTCTCCCCCGCCCTCTGTCTCTCTCTCTCCCTTTCTCCCCCCACTATGACTATGAGTACACTTTCACTTGTAAAATTTAGAGATTTGTCACAAATTTGGTGACATCTTGTATATGTGGGGGGGTCCCTCAATTTAGAGACATTCTCAAACTGTAAGCATTGGTTATTATTTGTTTCTTTATTATTGCTTTGTGTGCTAAGTTGACTAATATTACTAAAAATGGACTCGAGTCAACTTCATAGATTGTAGTTTCAAGAGCTGATATATTACACTGTCTGCAATATAGGTAATGTGAGTTCTTCATTTTATTTCTAACAGTTAATGTTGCTTCCTTGGTGCTCTTAAGTGCTGTCTTAGAATGGGTAAATTACTGACCCTTGCACCCAGGCCTGATTAGCTTGACAGCTTCTCTCCCTGCCTCTGCCTGGCCTCCTTCTAGCTCTGGTTTCCATTTCCTAGGGGATCCTTCTGCCTATTTCCTGTTTTATTAAGGAAATTGAGCTGTTTGCTTATGGAATTTTTCTATCTTTTAGTTCAGGTCTGTCCTAGGACATTCCTTTAGGCCTGATTCTACAAGGTAAAATCTGTGAGGGGATGGGAAGACGGTGACTTTAAAGAGCCTCTACTCTGTGACTTCCTTAATGCAGAGCCACCACTGCCAGACAGTGATGGGTATTAAAATAATATGGTTATTGTTTCTCTTAAACTAAATAGAAGAAATTCCATCCAAATGGGAACTAACTCAAACACATTTTTCTTTGAGTATTCAAAATAGGGATTACAAAGCCTGAATGCCTTACCCATGTATTTCAAAGATTGTGATCCAACATGCTTAGTTCAAGACAGAGAGGGATTTATATACACAGAGCTCTCTACGCTTTCCGAAAAAAATCAGTTCTTATTTAATTTTATTTCTGTACCGACGAAATATTCTCTGGACTCTGGCAGAAGCCAGTTGCTTAGTCAGCGACTGATGACAAGGTCCACAGAATGTCTCCTGGGAATCTCTGGATCTGTGGCTCACAATCAAAGAAGCCATTGAAGTGTACGGCCAGCAACTATTTAGGAAACTCATGAATTATAGTATTATTTAAACTTCAGACACAATAAACTAATTTTAGCTGAGGGCGATGGACTTGACTAACCTATGAATGATAATTCAATTATTTCCTTTTCTTGTGGTGGGGGAGCAAGTAATGGGGCCTTGAACATTTGGCTAAATTTCAGTGTCTTTGATTTTCCTTTACTACAGTAAACCCTTCAAGAAACTCTCTCATATGGAGTTATGGACTGAATTATGTCCCTTCTAGAATTCATAAAGTTGCAATGCCTTATACTTCTTTTTATTTGTTTATTTATTTTTGTTCCCCCCTCCCCACCTTATACTTCTTAATATGATCTTATTTGAAGGTACAGTCATTGCTAAGGGGAGTATTTAAGATGAGGTCATATTGGGGTATGAGCACAGATACGCAATGAAATCCCCTATGGGGAAGATGGTGAGCCAGAAGTCAGGGAAAGTCTGTCACAGAGCTTTCTCTTAGGGGAGCGTGACTGGGTAGCTTCTACGCTTTTTTTCTTTTTCTTTTTTTTGCAACCATATAACAACACATTTCCATTGCTCTTCTTCACTCAGTTTGTGATTATTTATTACAGCAGCCACAGATATCAGATATAAATAGCAACATGGCAAAATGGAAGGAGTTCCATTAGGCGGTAATGGGCTTGATTAGAGAAATCACATTATTTTCTAATCCTTCTATGCTAGCTTCTGTGGATTAAATTGTCTTGAAATTCAGAGTCGGGTGATATTTTTAGGGTTTTATAAATATAATATCATGCAGTCTATGAACAGATATACTTCAACTGCCTCTGACGTGGACTTCCTTTCTTGTTCGTGCTTAATTATCACGGGCAGTCATAATGGACTAGAATTTCCAGTATACAGACTTGCCGGGGCCAGCCGGCAGCAAACCAGGGTTCGCAGATTGGGGTTCCTGAAATAGGGGGCAAGGACTAGGAAGAAAAAGAAGAGAGACAGACACACCGGGTCCGGGATGTCCGCAGTCCAGGTAAAGACTGCCACGTTTATTTTCCACTCCCGCTTCTTCCCTCCTTGAGACCCAGGGAACTTCTAGGTGTTACATTCATATGGTAAATCTCAGGTCATTTAAACAGAATAAGGCCAGAAAACAATAAGACAATAAAGCCATTGTCTGATGCAAATCAAGGTACAGTTTGATTCCACTCTGGCTCCCAACACAGACTGTGTTGAATGGAAGAAGCACTCTGAGGGTCCTTGTTTTGTCCCACATATTAGCAAAGGCTTTCACATTTTCACCATGGACTATGATGTCAATAACTTCTCCCACTAACCAGTGCTGTGAGGATGAGATTCAGGTCCTTGAGCATGCAAGGAAGGTTACTCTGAGTTACCTCTTTAGCCTTTTGTGGGTTTTTAATATACAGGCTTAATTATATTGAGGTAAGTTCCTCCATTGCTTATTCTACTATATACATATATGTGTGTGTGTATTTAATGAAAGGATATTGAGTCTCTCAAACATTTTTCCTATATCTGCTGAAATGATTATGGGATTGTTACCCTTCATTTTTCTATATGCTATATCATATTGATTGCCTACATTGAACCTTCCTTGCATTCCAGAGTTAAATCCTACTTGTTTAAGGTGTATGATTATTCTTTCTTTTTTCTTTTTTGTTGGTCATGGAGCTTGAACTATGGGCCTGGGCGATGTCCCTAAGCTGTTCAGATAAAAGCTTGAGGTCTACCACTTTGATCCACAGCACCACTTCTGGTTTTCTGGTGGTTAATTGGAGATAAGATTCTCATGGACATTTGTGTCCCATCTAGCTCTGAACAGTGATCCTCAGATCTCAGCCTCCTGAGTAGATAGGATTATAGATGTGAGCCAACAGCATCCAGCTTTTCTAATATTTTGTTGAGTATTTTTACATACATCTTTCTGGAGCATACTGACTTTAGTTATCTTTTTCTTGTAATGCTTTGTTGTCTTTGTCTTGTTGGCATCAGTATGGTGCTTAATTCTTTAAAAATATAAGAAGTTTTTCTTCTTTTTCTATCTTGGAAAGATCAATATTAATTATTCCTAAATTTATGTAGAATTTATCTTAAAAATCATTTATCCTTTATTTTAAATGGGTTTCTAGCCACTGACTTAATCTCCTTATTTTTTGTTGGTGGAAATATAAATTAGTGCAACTATTATGGGAAACAGTATGGAAATTCCTCAGAAAAACTAAAAATATAGAACAACCATATGATCTAGGAATTCCACTTTTGAATATCTAGCCAAAGGATTTAAAATTGGGATCTTAATGAGATATTGATTACTATAGCATACTCCAAAGTAGCCAAGACAAAGAAGTAATCTGAATGCTTATTAACAGAATTTTTAAAATGTGGCATCTATATGCAACATAATCCTGCCATTTGAGACAATATCAATTAATCTGTAGCAAATTGTTTTGAATTAAAAGAACCATTTACACAATAAATCTAAAGTCATCAGTTATCGAATGGAGTATAAAGGTGTTAACCCTTGGCTGGGGGTATGTAGAAGGATAAAATGGGGAGACTCTGTGTGTGTGTGTGTGTGTGTGTGTGTGTGTGTGTGTGTGTGCTGGGACTAGGGCTTGTATTCTACCACAACTCTACCATGTTTGATTATTTTGCTGGTTAACTGGAGAGAAGAATGTCACGAACTTTCCTATCTGGGCTGGCTTTAAACATTGATCCTAAATCTCAGACTCCTGATATTTATTGTACAACAATGTGCTGAAACTTAAAAGTCTACTTTATACTGAAAGTTTTGTTGAGAACTTACAGCTTATATTGTATTCTTCTCACAAAAATACTTATCACAGATAAGAGAATAAGAGAAAGTCTTGCGAGGCAATAGGCTTATGTCATAGATTATGACATAAACTCATTCAATTGTATATTAGTTATAAATTTTGTCAATAGATTTTTTTTGAAAAGTCAGAAATAATGATAGGTAAAGAAGTGAAAGATGGATGCAATGAAATATCTCCTGAGTGTTTGAAAATATTTTCAAAATATTAGGTAGAGTTTTTGATGCAAGCAGCCAATCTGAACTCTGGCTAAACAGAACACACACACACAATGACAGGGAAGATATGGGAGTTCACAAGGTGAAACAATAATAAAGAAAAAATGAAACAAAGCTACAGCAATAACAACACCACAAGCAGACAAGGAAAGGAGGAGGAATGAGCAGTTCCGAAGAGCTGATCTGTGAACTAACCGAATATTGAAAGGTTTGTTTCTGAAAACCATCAGCTTCAGCTAGCTTACATCTTTGTTATTCCCAGATGATTCTAGTCCTAGGAAGAGACTTGTCGATTGAACTGGGGGTGGATTGCTGTCCACCCCAAGGACAAGATGCTCTGAGTCACCATGTCCATCCGTCGTCACTGAAGTTGATCTCATTCCCCAAAGGAAATTCAGAATGTAATTTGTGGAGGTGGTGGAGAGAGAACTTTTTAACCAAAGAGTGAAAGTCACCTGGAGCTTCTTTTTTTATGGAAGAGCTGCATTTGGGCATCACTGTTTTTGTTTTGCATCCTTTAATTAGTGTGCATCCTCTTTAGTATTCCTCTCCAGCTTGATGCTGGCCCATTCACACTGTCTTAAAGACAGAAACTATCCCTCCTGCCCTGCTTTCTCTACCACGTATGAGTTGGCAGCTCATAGAAACCATTCTGGATCAATCCACTCTGGTGTATTTGGCCCTGGATCAGTGGAAGATGGCTCTGAAGCACTTAGAGATCATTTGGCACATTGAAGGGCTTGTTCGTGTAAATATTATTATTAATAATCATTATCAGAAACAGGGAACATCTTGATAGCATAAAAAAGAGGCACCAGCATTGCTTGGGTGCCAAGTGCAGCAGCTGTGTGGAACAGACATGGAGTGCTGAATTCCAGACATTATGGAGAGCTGCTCTTCACTGTTTGGGTTTTAGGAGAATTTCCCAGCAGATGAAATGGCAGACCTGCTGGGAGGTAGGAGAGGCTGAGGCATGGCTGCATGTGTTCCAAAATAAGGCAAGCTATTGGGTTAGAATGAAGAAACCCTTCTGTCGTGGTTAATCTTGATAGACAACTTGATTGGATTGAGCACTGGGGAGTACCTCTGTCTATGTGAGAATATTTCCAGAGAGGGTTAACTAAAAGGGTGAAAACTCACACTGGATGCAGCTGGTACCCTATCACAGGCTATGAGCCCATGTAGAATAAAAGGAAAGCAGTAAGAAAGTTTGCTGGTACAGGCAATTTTCTGTTTCCTGGCCACCATGAGGTGAGCTACTCTTCTCCGCCATGTCAACACCATGATGCACAGAAACTTCTGAGACGGTAAACCAAAAATCAGTCTTTGCTTTCTTGCTTAGGTATTTTGTCACAGAGATGAAGAACAAACATTCTCCTACAGAGAGTGGGGGCCATAGTCTGTCTTCCTGAAGTCTGCAGATGAGACTATCTGCTCCTATGAGAATATCTGAGGCTACTTTGGGTCTGGGGGAAGGGCTCATTTGACTCATCCTTCAGGTAACTCCAATATGTAGAGGGTTGAAGTCCAAATAGAAAGTGGTTTAACAGGTAATAAAAGTCATACAAAACCACAGCAAAGAGACTATTCCTATAAATCCGATCAATTGAGATAAAAAAACCTCATCATTCTTCAGTGTGCTGCTGCTCCATGTTCAAAGGCACTGATACCCAAAGAAGAAATACAATTACATGATGTACGCCACAGCATTCACAATCTTCTGTTTTCTAGAGGAAGTTGCAAGGGGACACAGCTCATCGCTCTATTCTGAATATGAATGTATTTATATCTTGAAGTTTCATGTGGAATTGTTTCAATAAGCTGCAAGGGTTAGAAAATTAGAGCAGATATCCAGGAGAGAAAGTAACGAGATGCCACTAAATAAACCGTCCTCTTCTCTGATCGACATATGGCTCCGTGACCAGCACACCATGGGGAATGGATTGAAGTCTGAGGACGGTGGTGCGGGTGTACCCGGGAGAATCTAGTGAACTGCAAAGTACAGAGCAGTTTGGGCAAAGCTGGAAAGACCTGGCTGTTGGTCCTGGAAGTGGTGCCCATGTGTTCAGGAGCTGAATTTGAGGAAATGAAACTCCCCGTCATTCTCTGATACTGATCCCAGATGTTACTGAATTACCAAAAGTATCCAGTGAAGTTTTAAATAAAATCTGATGAAGTTTTTAAATCTAAGTAAATCTGATGCCTCTTCTTTTTAAATCCCGGAAATGTGGAGAAAAAGAGAATTTCCTTAGAAGGGCAGTATCACTCTCTACTTTCTATATAGTTGTGACTTTTGTCAAGTGAAAGTTTACTAAGGGAGAGCAGCCCTTGCTTCAACCTCCTCACACCTTAGAACAATAGCAAAGGGTTATGGTTATATAATGCATAGAATCTCATGTGATTTGTATGAGATCATGGACCCCAACCTACATAATTGTTTTTCCTCTTAACTAGGAAGGACTGGAACTCAAACCAACAAAGTAGATTTTATCTAAGGTGTAGGGAAGGGGCAGTGGAGAGACGCATAACGAAACTTGGAGAGGAAATGTTCAGAGGAAGCACAGAAGTGCTTAATGGAGATTTGCACTCCATTCTGTTTCTAAATATCCTTCCTCAGCTCTTTGAGACATTTTCAATAGCATCCAAATGGCCTACCAGTATAGTTTGTCATTGGTTCTCTTTGTAAGATGGGGCAATGGACTGTTGATCTACTGAAGGTATAAGTGTTCATATTCATGAAGTGTCGGAGGGAGTGGCAGGGAAGCAAGAAACACTAGAAGTGAGAAATACAGCACATTGGATTTCATCAGTAATCCACATCTCTCTATGCTTGATGCTAAGTGGAATTCTAGATATTTGTTCAATCCACATGACAATCCATCAAGGCAGGGTTGTGAGTTTTCTGTTTCATAGCTTTTTGTGGCTGTTTTGAAATGTTTCAGACAAGATAAGTATCTTTTGTTTTACTATTTTAATATATCTATTGTCTGGGTCAGAATCTGGCCCATGAGAAGGAAAGTACTCATGAATGTTTTTTTGAACTGAACTGAGAAAGAAACATAGTTGCAAACGAAGAGGAAAGCTAGACTGTAGAGCCTTGATTGGCAGATCTGGTCTGGATCTCATTTAAATGAGGTAGCTGGTGATGAAATAGTGTAGAAAGGTGAAATAGGCATTGAAAGTTTCTGGCCTAAGAAGTACATTCTTGTTGTAATGGCTTGTAACTTCAGTAGGTAAAATTATAACTTACCACCCAGGGTGAATGGAACTCAGCTCTATGTCTTATATTAATATACTCTTCACACCTTTCCTTCCTTCCTTCCTTCCTTCCTTCCTTCCTTCCTTCCTTCCTTCCTTCCTTCCTTCCTTCCTTTCTTCCCTTCCTCTCTCCCTCCCTCCCTCCCTCCCTTCCTCCTTCCCTCCCTCCATTTTTTCCCTTCCTTCTTTCCTTCTTTCTTTCTCCTTCTCTTCCTCATTTCTCCTAACTTCTATCCTCCTTCCCTTCCCCTCCCTTTCTTTTCCCACTCCCCACCGCCCCCTATGTTTCTTTCTTTTTCCTTGTCACTATTGGAGTATAAACTTAGGGCTTCATGTTTGATAAGCAGGTACTCTTACCACTGAACCATGCCTCCAGCCCTGATTCTATCTTATTATTTTTGAGATGAGGTTTTGCTTTCTGCCTGGATATGTGACTGTATATGAGTCTGTGATTGAACATGAGCCACTTATATTAAAGTTTCTGTTATCCTAGTATAACAGGCATATGTCACCAAATCCAATTCTTTGTTGAGAAGGGGTGTCATAAACTATATGTGGGCTGACCTAAAACCATAATGTAAAAAGTTTTCTCAGCCTCCCAACTTCATTACTCTTTTATTATCCCTACTTCTACCACTCTTTTTAAAGAGTTTTGACTGGGTTTATATTTGCTGTTTTCATATGTATGTATATATATATGTACATATGTATCTACTTCGATTATATATATCATCACCCTCTCCTATATCTCTGTTACAGTCCCCTTTACGATTATGTCATATCATTATATTAGGTCTAGATTCTGCATATGAGTAATAAAATGTGGTATTTGTCTTTCTGAGTTTGGCTTATCTCAACTTGATCTCCAGTTCAGTGATTTCACATTTCCTTATTGTTGACTGTGACATCAAGGATTAGGGAAAGATATGATTCTAGAAGCTGAAGTTCTTCTCTAAATTGTTATTTGGCTTATAAAAGAAGATGGATGAATCTCTGAAGCAAATTGGTATTGAAATTCATACAAAACCATAGACAAGTTATGAATTGATAATAAATAATGAAGATTATCATTCTGTCCACTTGAAAGGGGATGGTATAACATTGCTTTTACAACCATTCTCTACTGTGATGCTTTGATTCAAGTCTTCATTTATTTGCTTACTTGTTCAGTTTGACAAGGACTGAAGAATCATAGAATTTCAAAAGTCATCAAGGAGGAAGATGTCCTATAATTTCACAACCTGACCAGACAGCAATCTATAGGATACCATGAGCTAATTGCAGTTTTCTAAAACTTAACAGCAACAGTACCATTCTCCTATGATAAGACAAATACATTCTAATCAAAATAAGCTTATTGCCATTGACAAGTACTTTATTAGCTTAATGTTTTTATTTACTTATTTATTTAGCCAGTTCTGGAGCTTGAACTCAGGGCCTACGCTCTATCCTTGGGCTTTCTCAGGGCTAGAGCTCTACCACTTGAGGCACAGCACCACTTCTGGCTATTTCTATATATGTATAGTATCGAGGAATCGAACCCAGGTCTTTGTGCATGCTAGGCAAGCAATCTATCACTAGGCCAAACTCCTGGCCTTTAGTGTTTTAATCCTGTTCATTTCCTGCTGATTGGAGACCTTCATTTGCAGAGCCGTTATATAACTGCTCTGAATAGGACAAGAGAAAACAAAAATTGTAAACAATGCTTTGGGTGGCAAACTATTTTCAAACAATGATTCTCAAGCAACATACATAACAAAAATGACATTTGGAGAAAACTTTTGGGAAGAAATTTTATACATCCCTTTATTTGTATTGCTAGGGAACCAGTTGCGAGGTCTCTCTCTCTGTCAAACTTGGCTAACCCTTCTCAATGCTGCTCCCTCTTTTTTGAGGCAGTTGAAAATATGTCTCCCCTTATAATTTTAACATGAGGAATGTGCTTCAGCTTCTATCCCTGGGTCTGCCTTTTCCAGTTTGCCTATTTGAGTCAAAGCATATTGCAGCCCTTTTATTTTCAACACAACAGGACAGGGGATTGAAGCATCACTGGTTGTGTAGACCTGTGATCATATGGCAGAGGTGACAGTGGAAGGAAGCCATAATATTGGCTATAAACTTAACAGGATGTTCTCTTTGAAAGACTCACCACTGTGACTTTCTTTGAATAACTTTCCAAAGCTTGTCTCCATGTTACTTGGACTTGCTTGTCATGGCTCTTAGTGGGTGAATGCCACCGCTTCCTTAGGTAGACTCAGGATCATTAAATATGGACAAGACTCAGCAGAGAAATCAGAGTCTGTTTGCCTGGGCAAAAGTAGCCTCAAATCCATTTTCCACATTCCTTTAACCAAGATCTCTTCCTGTAGTGAAAGAAAACATTGAAAAGGAAAAATATTCTTATTAAGGGGAGCAAATTGCTGTTACTTGAATCAAAGGAAATAACACAGACAGCCTGCATTTCAGCAAGAAGAGAGCTCATGTAAACTTCAGCTCAATCCGGCAAATGGAATGCAGTAGACCTGTGTGTTCGACAGTAACACATGTAAAACACTGACCTTTTGAACAAAGACACAGAAGAAGCAAAAATAGAATGGAGAATTTGTTTTTGAAGTAATTTGCTTCTCTTTTGGTTGAAATAAGCTTCAAAGTCCATAACATGAAATGAAGAATGTAAAATATGAAAATGTAAAAATTAGAAAAAGCATCACCTCCAGGACCCACAGGACAGAATTTTGTAAAAGCAGCAGCATGCAAAACTATTTACCAAGGGAGGATATCTTTTTAGCTCCTGTCCTCTGTGTGTGTGTGCTAGTCCTAGTCGTGGAGCTTGAACTTGGGGCCTAAGCACTGTCCTTGAGGTTTTTTTTGCTCAAAGCTAGTGTTCTACCTACTTGAGCCACTTCCATCTTTTTGTTGCTAGTTGGAGATGAGTGTCTCATGGACTTTTTTGCCTGGGGTAGCTTTCAGCAGTGATGCTGCAGTCACCCAGCTAAAGTCACATTTCAGCCTTGTTTGTTTTGGTCAGGGTGGAGCTTTACATTTTGTTGTTGTTGTTTTTAAATCAAGAGAGGAAATTCACTTTTTACTATAATTATGGTATGCAATTTAGGAAAGTTGAGGTCAGCCAACTTCATCTGTTCATTGACAAACCAATGGAGATTTTTTTTAAGAGGCAGAGGAAAAATACTTTGTTTATTTATGATAGAATAAATCAGTGTTTCTCCCTAGCACATATTCTCTAGAAGGTTTTTGGACAATGAATGCACAGAGTCAGCCTATCTTTCTCTATCTCTAGATGCCTCAGAAATGGTCTTTGGCATATGATCAAGTTAGAGATCACTAGTTTTTTTTCTATATTAACCAGGTTATATTGTGCACAACATTTAAAAGCCATGGACATCCGTTGTTTATTTGTTTCACTAAAAAATGTACATGTGATGTAAGTTGATGGGAGTGTTTGTAGGAGCCCTTTCCCAGCTCCTTGATTTGAATACTATATTTTGAATGTTCATGTTGTGAGCATTCTGAAGTGAAGTAGAAAGACCTTCTGTGCCCCTGCTCCTAGAATCCAAAAATTCATGCAGATCCACAAAAGCTCCTAAATTGAAAAAGCAATCCTAGAAAGTCAGAAGTAGTTTTGGAGGTATAATAGTTCCAAACTTCAAATTGTCCTACAGAGCTACATAATGAAAAAAAGCTTGGTACTGGCACCAAAACAAGTCTGGGGACCAATGGAACAGAATAGAAGGCCCAGAAATCAACCGTTCAAACGTACAACCATATAAAATTTGATGAATGAGACAAAAACAAGGGCTGGAAGGAGAACGGCCTCTTTAACAAATGGTGTTGAAAACTGGATATCCACATGCAGAAAACTGAAATTGGATCCCCATCAATCACCTTGCACCAGCATTGATGCAAAATAGATCACAGACCTCAATGTAAGACCCAAAATTATGGAACTATTATAGGAAGGAGTGGGAGGAACATTATGACTGCTTGGCATAAACAAGAACCTTCTGAGTACAGATCCAGAATCACAGTAAATCAAGGCAGAATTGATAAACGTGATTACATCAAATCATTCTGTTTAAATTATGCTATGCAGTATGATTGGAGGAGCAAAGGCTATTTTTTTTCTGAGAACTATTTATTTCAACTCTGTAAGATGCCGTTTGTAAACAAATCACATCTCTCAGGGTTCCATTTAGTTTAGCACACTTTTATTTCATAACAAGACTCAATAACAAGTTTCAATAAAGGAAACAAGGCAGTGATTTGCATTTCCACGTATGCTTCTTAAAAGGGTAAAAACCAGATCTTCACATCTACCTAGTTTAGGTTCAGTTTCTTTCTGTGAGATTAAAAAAATCCTTTATTCCGGAACTGTCCTGTAGTGGAAAATTATATTTTTATCACATATATTTTCTCACAGTTTCTGTGATTAAACTGACAATGTATTTCACATTTATCCTGATATACTGGGAAAAGCATAAGTTTAGTTTTATCTTAAATTCTTTTTTTTCATATAGCTATTTAATTATCTCAATACTACTTTAAAAAAAAGTCTACTATTTACTATCCTATTCCAAACCTCAATGTATATTTAGGTCTGTTTCTGAATTTTATGTTTTATTCTATTGCTGTTTTTGTCTACTTAGTGAGTTGCTACTATGAGGCTTTAGTATGTTTTGGTGTTTGCTAAGGCGGGGCTTCTCTCCCTGCTTTGTATTGCCTAGACTTTTCCACATTAGTCTTATTTTTTGGTCAACTGTCATTTTACTGTCTAATAAATACCAAGCTGAAAAGTATAACTCTAAACACTAAATTTATAGTTTATCACAAATGGAATAAAATTATAATTCTTTAACGTGAGATAAATACAAGTTCCAAGCATACCATAAGGTTTTACATAATTCTAAGTAGAGGCTATATCTACCTACCCATCCGTCCATCCGTCTGTCCGTCTGTCTGTCTGTCTGTCTACCTATTGTTCGGTAGGTATGTATATTTTAAGTCAAGTTGTTATAGTTTGACTACAAAATGTCCCCATAATCTTATGCATTGGACATTTGGTCCACTTGTAGCTTGAGGCATTTTAGGAGATTCTGGGAACTTCAGGAGATGGGGCCTAGTTGGAGGAGATAAGTCCCT
Organism: Megascapheus bottae; assembly: GCF_031878675.1. Lineage (NCBI taxonomy): Eukaryota > Metazoa > Chordata > Mammalia > Rodentia > Geomyidae > Megascapheus > Megascapheus bottae. Next base: position 32,576,253 of record NC_143529.1, on the reverse strand, counting down.
GGGGTGTGCTGTTGGAAGTTATACCTGGTCCTTCATTCCCCATCACTGTCTCTCCTCTCTGTAGTGTGGCAGCCCTTGCCTTCATCCATGTGACGCCGATGTGGCAGGCATGTAGAGTGCAAAAGTTGTGGCAGCTTCCACCCAGAATTCATAGGAATACCTGAGAGGCCAGGCAATGTGCTGCAGGGTAGAGTTCTCGTGGTGAGCCATTGAGAGAACATTGTGTGCAGCCATGAGGGTGAATTCTAAGTGATAATGGAGACCCTGGAATGTTGGAGAACCCAGGGCTGCAGAATATTTGTATGTATCCATTGTTGAGCTGGATTTAAATTCTGAGTTCAGAACTGTATAGGATCTTGCTGTGCTACCATATCCTTTCATGAGGTAGAGAAAAGTAGAAGTAGCAGTAGAGTGCCTGGAGTTGTCGAGGAGTGTGTAGCTCAGTGCCTGCCTGGTATGTTCTGCTGCTCCGTAAACTTTGCTTCTTATTTGTTCAAACGCATAGAGGTCTGACCCTGGGAGATCACAAGCTAGCCACGTAATTTTGGACACATCAGTTAATCTTTCAGATTGGGCTGGATTAGATTGTGTCTTCTATCAGTAATCTAAGCTGAAAGCTGTCTAGAAGGATTGTTTAGTGCCTATGCTCTTTTATTTATTTATCTTTTTGCCAGTCCTGGGCTTGGGCTCAGTGCCTGGGCACTGTCCCTGGATTTTCTCAAGGCTAGGGCTCTACCACTTGAGCCACAGCACCACTTCTGGCTTTTTGCTACATATTTGGTACCGAGGAATCAAACCCCAGTCTTCGTGCATGCTAGGCAAGCACTCTACCACTAGGCCAAACACCCGGCCCAAGTGCCTATGCTCTTAATACCTAGGAATTTAAACTGTTAGTCAGGCATACCCAATTACATCTTATGTCCCTGTTTTTCTGATAATGTGATCTAGCAAATATTATTTAACATTTCTGTGCTCCCATTTCTTCATTTATAAAGTGAGTGTCCTTTGTAAGGATTCCAGGAGATGTTAGACAGAAGATACTCAGGCAAAGGTAATGACTCTGGACAAGGTAGCCATTGCTACTGGGATCTGAACACAAAGTCACACTGTCACCATTTTCTTCAGTATTTCAGCGGATGTTAGATATAGTCTCACGGTCCTCATTTCAAATAGTCTATTCATAGTGCACATAATGAATAACATTGTGGTCATTTAAATATTTTGTAGTAAAATACCTTGCCATGAGGTTGGGCTAGAATTCTGAATAATCCTTGTATAATTTTTTTGGCTTAAAAATAACGTTATTCATTGTTACTGTTGTTGTTGATGCTGATCCTCAAGGCCTGGGGCGTTGTCCCAAAACGTTTTTGCTCGAGATTGGTACCCTTATCACTTGAGCTATAAGCTCCATCTCCATTGTTTTGGTGGTTACTTGAAAAGAAGCGTTTAATAGATTTTCTTCCCTGGCTGGCTTTGAACTAAGATCCTGAGATCTTAGCCTCCTGTGGAATTAGCACTACAGGAATGAGCTACTGGAGCCAACCGTAAGGTGACTGTTTCTGGATACCATTCTTTACTCATTTCACACATAGCTGATAGAGAAAGAGATGGATGTTGGGTTGCAATGATGGTAAAGGGGATAAAATTAAATCATTCATGAAAATTACCAGATAAATTGTGTTAAAGTTGAGATCATTTAGATCCCATTGTTGTTCAGTTCGGTTGTCGAGTAATTTACTGAAGGGGATACTCCAGCATCCATGTACCCACGACCTTAGCAACTGAAGAGTTGTCGCGTGTAGACATTTCCTGTTTCAGTCTCTCATCTGCTTCACGCCAACATGGTAGATATAAGTGATGGCACACCAAAATATTAGGATATAAAATGTTTTCTTTTTGTTGGCATTCTTAGAGGATGAGAAATTTGTCCTCTTTTTAAACATTTTTCTTTATTTTTTAAACTTTTAAAAATTAATATCTTTAAGAAGTTTTATAGAGGAGCTTTCCTGTAGCAAGGCAGTTTATGAATATAATATGTATCAATCAATGTCACCCTATTCAGCATTCTCACTTATCCCTCTCTTATACACCCCTTCACTCACTTCTTAATTTTTAGGACATATTTTATTCTTATATGCATTTTCCTTCTCATCTTCATTCCTCTACCCTTTTCCCCCTGACCTATCCCACCCCTTTCAAGTACATGCTTCCTAGTGTTTTATTTTGCTTAACTTTGAGTTTGGCTTTCTAAAAAATTACACTATTTGAGATCTCCCTTGAATCTAACATATTACAGTTAGTACATTTGTGTGTATTTTCATAGCACTTAATATATTTACTTAAGAGTTTGTAAGTTAAATCTAGCTTCCACATATAAGGGAAAACATGGATCCTTCATCTGGGCCTGACTTAGTTCTATTAACATAATGTTTTTCTATGTCTTCCCATTTTTTTTTCAAATGGTACACTATCATTCTTTCTCATGGACAAGTAAAATCCCATTGTGTGTGTGTGTGTGTATATATATATATGCATATATCATGTTTTCTCCATTTTTTTCTGGCTTTTACTTATTACTCTCAATGTCAGATATTCTCAAAGGTCAAATCATGCAGCAGCTACTCCTGTTCTAAAAATAGCCCTAAGAGATGATGAAATACTAGAAACTCATAGGTCTTAAATAATTCCATTAGTGTTATTGATGTACCACATTATATACGTATAATAGGATCATTAGCCAATGGATAGAATAATAAAAATGTTAAGTTAGAAGAAAGCTTAGAGGTAAACTAATCGAAACCATTTATTTCAATGCGGAAATTGACAACAAGAGAGCTGGAGTGACTTTCTCTAAGTCAGTAAGTGAGTGCAGGCTTGGGGCCTGTACCCAATCCTGGACTCGACCCACTGTGGTCTTAGTGAGTATTAAAATCCCTAAGCTTTTAGATTTACATTTACAAATGGTAAAGACATTTAGGAAGCCTATGAATTCAGATGAAATAGATTGTAGGGGAAAAGCAAGATAACAATACATCCTTGCCATTATTAATAAACCTTCGGGTTATGGTAATGATAGAGATTTCAGAAATTATAAAAATGATTAATATCAGCTCTAAAGTTTAATATTTAACAGTTGAATAACTCACCAGAGAGTAAAACCATTGGCACACTGCCACCATGCCTTTAAACTCAGCATAAGGTTGCTGTCCTATAATCTGAGTTTTAGTTGCATTTGAAAACATATCAAAGGGGGAGTGAGGGGTGGTGGAATGCAGTCAGTATTTCCATGTATATCCTATAAAATTAAGAAAAGCGAGGGAAGGTGTGGGTAAGGAGAAGTGGGGAGAGGGTTGAAAGGATCAAGTTGCCCAAATGTTTTTGTTAAATGGGAACCTCTTTGTAAAACTATGGAAAGATAATAAAATAAATTGTGTTTAAGAGAGAGAAGAAAACGTTGACTCTTTGTTGTGATAGCATCAGGGGTCAGGATTTCTCCAGAACATTCCATGCTGGGAGTGAGATGGGTACCTATAGAAGCACCGCCTGTCCAGACCAGGAGAAAGATGGCTCAGGAGAAGCAAGAGCTACTCTGGTTTCTGATGGCCCCAGTTTGATGGGGCCAAGGTTTCATGTGTTGTCAGTGGAAGAGGTGATTTTTTTTGTGGTGGGGGTCATTTTGCCTGGAACTCAGGGCCTGCTGCTGTCCCTGAGCTCATTTTGCTTAGCGCTCGTGCTCTACCACTTTGAACCACAGCTCTACTTCTAAAAATGTATTCTTACACAAAAAATGTTCACACTTTTAAAGAAGCATAGAATGTTGTGTTTATTTACAGACATTACAAGACTGAGTCGGCAGCCGTAGTTTCTGGTGAGCTTGGGGAATGCTAATTGAGTCTAAGTCTGTCTGGCTTTGGTGTCTGAGTGTTCCCTTCTATGAAAGTGTGGTCATTGCAGGAATGAAGGGCACGATTAAGAAAACACCTACAGCACATCATTGAGAGAAAAGTCAATAACGTTTCATTTTAGAATTAATTTTTATATCTTTTCCTGTCTGTAGACTTAATCCCCACATAGTAATAAAAAAGCATAGATAGAAGGAAGCCAGGATATATAAGTAAGTGATGGTGGAGATGATGATGGTGATGGTGCTGGCAGAGTGTGTGTGTGTGTGTGTGTGTGTGTGTGTGTGTGTGTGTGTGTGTGTGTGTGTGTATGTAGCAGGGAATTTGGGGACAGATTATGGGGATATTTGATAGCCGAAACAGTTTTTCAAAGTGGTTTTTTCATCAGTAGTGTGTACTATAGTGGAAAGGATGTTGGAGAAGGTTTTATAAAAAAAAGAGTAAGAATACAAGCATAACATAGTGTACACACACACACACACGCACACTCAGAGCCAAAACATGTTGATAATCATTATTCACTTTTACTATGTGAAGCATACTTTTTAATTTTTACTTCTTTTTCTCTCTGATTTAATAATTTTACTTTATACCAACAATGATTGTGACTCACTAAACCGATTTTTACAACACATAATAAAGGGTTGGGATCCTTGAATTAGGGGAAGTAGAGAAATCTGAGAGGTCTCAAGGAAGAAGAGAGTTTGTAGTGCACCCTTTCATTTTGCATGTCTATTTACTTATGAACAGCGCAAACTCTGCCCTAAACCTTCCAACAACCACAGCCAAACTATGCTTCTGGGCCCAGTTGAAGCTGAGTCCCTCTCTCTGGCCCTCTTTCCCTTCCTTCTTTTCTTTTTTCCTTCCTTCCTTCTTTTGTGTCTTTCCTTCCTTCCTTCCCTCTCTTCCTCCTTCCTGGCCTCCTCCCTCTCTCCTCTCTTCTCTCTTCCCTTCCTCTTTCCCTCCCTCCTTTCTTTTATTTCACATAGGATCTGAATTTAGTTTTAGAAATAAAAATGGAAATGTTTTGTAAAAGACAGGCAGGAAGAAAAAAAATAAAGGTATCTTTAGAAGTTAAAATAGCAGAACCATGTTTGTCCATGGACTAATAATGTCCAGACATAAACTGATGTCCAGAGCAGAACCTTCAGGTGAGATCTGTGGACCTCCTACCCACTCAGTACCACTGGCACTTCACAGAAAAGTGTTCACACATGCAGATCGTATTGCAATAAGAGAAAAAGGTGGGCTAGAATAGAATGTGCAGCATGCAGCACACAATGAAGTGTGGTCAGTAAGAGTGCATATAACATAGTGACTCCCATAAGAGTAAATGGGCAAATGACAGTTGTGTTGTCATATGTAATTCATTATTTCTGTGCTTGTGGTGAAGCAGATGTAAATCCACTGAACTGATAGTCATGTAAAAGTATGGCATGTATAATTACTCATAGTTTATGACAATAATAATAATAGCAGTAATAAATGATTGCTAGTAGTTCATATAGATCTACCATAGTACACTTTTAATTATTTTAGAGTGGACTACTATAAAAGAATGCTCATTGTAAATTAGTATGCTGTGCTAAGCTGACTGTAAATTTACATCCCTAGTTATTTGATTGAATCAAGAGCCATTTGAACTGATTGACCTCAAGAGTCTGCATTCCATGGCAGAACCAGCTAACAATGCACTTCTCACAACGCACTCTTGTCTTTAAGCAATGCATGATTGCTTAAAATAATGTAAACTATATTTATATCTGAATTATTTTTCTGTGTGTTTACCCAAATACTTTGAGGGATGCATAGCAAGATGCTAAGAATGATTTTCTTTGCCTGTCCAGAAACATGTATTGTCTTCTTGATCACACTCTATTGTTTAATTTTTGAAATTCAACCTGTGTCACAGAGAGAGACCCTTGTATCCTCATTAAATGGGGATGGAGCTGGGGATGGGGATTCACTTGTGACCTGAAAGGGGCCCCAAACTGTGGCTAACAGAGCATGGCACAGTCTCTGTGTGACCTACTGTGTACTGCAGTGGACCCTTGGCCAGCTCAGACTGACTTCCTTCGTATTTCCAGTTCACTATGGAGAATGATGCCCTTGAGTTTCCTAAATAAGCTCACCAGAGGAAGGTTCTTGGGGCCAAGTGCACTTCCATCCAGGTGGCTGGAGTCAAGATCAACCCATGCTTACCATCTTCTGTCTTTACTGCCTGGACTGGATTCCATTCAGCCTTGGTGGGAGATGTGGGTACTCCTAGCGGTTCACTTGTTCAGATGACCCAATTTGCTTATCCCAGGAGAGAGTTCACTGTGTTCTTCTTCCACCATGGTTACTGCAGTCACCTATTAATTTTGTTCATCTATTTGCTTTGAAAGCTGGGTGTGGGAGTTTTAATAGACAGCACAGCGCAGCACCTGGAGGTTGGAATGTCTTCTTACCTCCCACAGATGCACCTTCTGGATGGCATAGGTCAGTGGGCAGGCATCTCTGGGGGTATTGTTGGCTCTCCTTGACTGGAAACTGGGCAGAGACATCACTTCCATTGTTTAAAAGGCTCTAAGAAACCAAACTTACCTCAGGTCTGATTTGCATAGAGTTAAGTGCAAGTGACTCAAGAGTGCAGTTTGATGGGGTTTGACTCATTACTGCCTGAAGCAAGCAACAGGGCTCCTTCTCATACCCCGAAGGCGTCCTCATATCAAAGTATATTCAATTACCTTGTGCTCCACCTTGCACTCAACCCTATGAAACAGCCAGGCATCTTTCATTCACTACAGGTCTTTACCTTTTAACAGGGTTGACTATGAATGGTTATATAATTCATGAGTTTTCCTATTGCATGGATATTTGCTCAATATTAATATTGTAAAGCCTCATCCATGTGGTTGCCTACAATCTGCTAGTAGCTGCAATAGACTCTGGTATAAGAACATATCAAGATATGGCTAGCCATTTGCCTCTGATTCATCCTGGGGGGTCTCCAAGTCAGCCTGTGATTAATAAAATGTCTATAAATACCCATGCTTGAGGGCGGACCTATGTTCTCAATTTTCTTGGGTAAATATCAATGTGTGGGTTTGGTGGGTCGTATGATAAACATATGTTCTACTAGGCAAGAAATGGACAAACTATTTTCTAAACTGGTTGTGACAATTCTTATGCAAGGCAGCAATATTGGAGAGTCACAGACTGCCCACTCTTCCCCCCCCTTAGATTCTTAAGGGAGAAGCTTAGATCATTGATTCTAAACATTTTTTTCTTTTCAAAATATGTTACATCCCCTGGTTTGTTGGCGTTTTGATCAGTTGGTGTTTGTTGTTATTTAAAGAAGATATTCAAAATTTTCCTTTGTGTTTTTTTGCCCCTCACCCCTGATATGTAGGTTATTTAACTGTGTGTTCTTTAATTTCCACCAATTAGTGGATTTTTCCCAAGGTATGGCTCTCTTACTGGTCTCTCTTGTGAGTTAATTCTGTGGTACTTAGAGAACATATTCAGTATGACTTTGTTCCCTTAAAGTTGCTGAGAGCTGGCTTCTGCAGCAGTAGAACTGGTCTGTATCAGTCAAGGTCCATGTGGTCTAATGAAGAAAGTCTATTTGGCTTTTGTTGTATGCAATGTTGTATAAAGTTCAGTGGTGTCAAAGCTGTTATTTTGCAAGAAGAATTTGATGCATTTTTTTCTGAGTGAGGAGAATAGCATTTCTTTTGGGAGAAAGATGGGCAACTCATTTATTTATTTATTTTTACTGATCGTGGACCTTGAACTCTGGGCCTGGGCACTGTCCCTGAGCTCTTCAGCTCAAGGCTATTACTCTACTCTGTGAGCCACAGCACCACTTCTGGCAGCTTAAAGGACTTTCGTGCCCTTTCTGACTTTGAACCATGATCCTCAGATTTCAGCCTCAGATTTAGCTAGGATTACAGGTGTGAGCCACTGGTGCCGAGCAAAGATGAACAGCTCTTTTGGAGTCAGCATATTCTGGCAAAATAGAAGCTGTAGATGTTCAAGGGTTTTGATTGTGTCTCCAGGCCCTCGGGTCTCAGCCCTTCCATCTGAGGATCTTTAACTCCACGCAGAACTTTCTGGAGTGGTAAACTCTGGCTTCTCTGGAGCTCTACTCTTTGGGATGAGTTCTTGGGCCTAATCTCTGCTTTGTGAGTCATTTAAATGCAGGAAGGGGAGTCTCCGAAGGCTTAGCTGTTTATTTTTGTGTATATTTTTTATGATTTCAAAGGTGATGTACACAGGGGTTACAATTTCATAAGTCAGGTTAATGAGTACATTCCTTTTTGCTCTTTCCCAGTTTTCCCCCTCCCCTCCAACAAGTTGTATAGTTCATTTTCAATTAGTGTCGAGTGAATTACACTGCTGTGTTTCTTCACTCCGTGTCTCTCCATTTCTGCGTCTCTCCCCGCAAAGATAGATAAGCAAATGTGCAAGAAAGAAATCCCCAAGAAACAAGCAAACAACATCAAAAACAATTTTTTTGAGACAAGGTTTCACTCTGTGTCTCAAGCTGGCTTCAGATTCACTGCATAGCCTAGGGTGGCCCTGAACTCCTCCAGCTTCCACCATCCTGCCTCAATCTCCTCTGGCGGTACCATTAAAGTTATGCACCATTACATGAAGCGACCTGTGCTTTAAAGGATCACCCTGGCTTTCACGCATCATCTTAACCATCACCAGTATTCCTCTGCCTCTCTCCAGTGAATTCATAGCTCTCTCAGTAGCTACCTGATTCCACAATCCATATGAGTACTATGTCACCTGAGTCATCTCCTGCCTGAGATATGGCACCCATCAGTACCTCTCTTCCATTCATATTCTGTTTTATTCAATACAAGCGAAAGTTTTAACACTCACCCTGCTACCGCCTTGCAGAGAAGATCAGCATTTTTGCTTCATGCCATCCAGTGGATGGTCTGGCACCCAAATCCTGGGAGAGTCTGTCAGCAAGTGAAGGAAGCAGGTTTGGAAAAGAAAAGCTGAAGTGCAAGGCAGATCCACAGAGCTTTGCTTGATCCAATAGAAGGCTATAGCATGCATCCCATTCCATTTTCCCTTGGAGGCCTTTGCACCCCCACATGTTGCTAGTGAGATGCACCAAGGGAGGGAACAGAACCATAGGCTCCTCTGGGAAGATGGCAGTGTGGTAGGAGGGACTGGGCACTGAAAGAAAGGCTTGGATGTAAGACATGGATCCACATGAGCTCAGAACTCATGCCCTGGGAAAATGAACTCCTGTGTTGTCCTAGAAAGCTCTGGGTGGCACATGGCAGTGTTTTGTGTACTGTTATTCACATGGCCTGAATGTTACTCACCGTTCTTGAGGTCCCTGGTGATTCCTTTTGCCATTTCTCTACCATTTACTATCTGACTTGTAGATATAGAGGCTGGAATATACAACTGCAGTTTCTGCAAGTCTCTCCTTGCACATTACAGACGAGGGTGTTGAATATAAAGATTCTGTGTTCTCTTTACTTCCCTCTCAAGTATTATCCATAAGTCCACCTTTCCCCCTGATTTCTTTGTTGGAGTAGCCCAGTGGAAGGAGAGAGAAGTGTGATCCGGGCAGGCTCCCATGTTCAGCAGCAGTGCATGATTTGATCTGTACAACCCTACAGGGAGGTTCTCAGTTCAAAAGACCGACAGAGATTGGGAAGGGTTTTTCTTATCATGGGGATGTTTCCCTAGACAATCTAGTTTCTGCACATGATGCCAAACATTTCCTTTTTTGTTGTTTTTACTTTAGAAAACACATATATTTTACCTTGTCCTTATTTTTACTTTATCATTTATTAATTGTGTTTTTAAAATTTCATCCTAAAGATGATATTCAGAGGGCTCACTGTTACATGAATTAGATAATGAGTATATTTCCTTTGGATCAATGTTATCCCCACCCTCATTCTTGCCCAGTTTTCCCCTCCTGACTTCTGTTTAGTTCATTTTGAACACAGTGTTTAGTGACTTTCACTGCTGAGTTAGTTCATCCTTTGTCCCATCATTTCTGTGCTTCTCCTTCCCCTCCCCAAATCAGATAAACTTATATACAAAACAAAGGGTACAGAGATCATAAATAGCGAAAGAAGGGAATAAACTAAAGAAAAAAGGCAAGGAGAAAAAGAAATAAAAAAGAACTGAAACAGTACGATAAAAAAAACCTCTTGCTTCTACATCTTGGAGTTATTTCAATAAACATCATTTTATAGGATCACCTATACATAGCTATTGAGATCCTCTCCTAAGGATATCTTCCATAACAGAAGCTGGCAACAATGTGGCCAGATGGGAATACTATTACAGTGTGGTATGGAGGTTCTTCAAAAGACTAAACACAGAGCTTCCCTATGATCTAGCATTAGTATTTCTGGGCTGCAAACCAGACTACATTAAAGCCACCAGCACAACCATATTCACTGCAGCATTGTTTACAATAGACAAGATATAGAATCAACCCAGATGCCCCTCAATGGATGAATGAATCAAGAAAATGTGGAATATATACACAGTATAATTCTATACTTATATCAGAAAGAATGGCATTGCCTCATTCATAAGGAAATGGAAAGACTTAGAAAAAATTATACTAAATGAAGTTAGCCAGACCCAAAGAAACATAGGCTGCATGGTTTCCTTCATTTGTAATTAGAATGTGCCTATAAATCTACAAGTAATCCTAATAGATAGTAAAAGACATATAATTACACCTGGAAATGATTAATTTACTTATTATTATCAAGGTGATATAAAGAGGGCTTACAGTTACGTGAGATAAAGAATACATCTTTTTGAACAATGTCACTCCTTCTCTCACTCTCTCCCAGTTTTTTCCTCCGATCCCCACCCACAAGAAGTAGTATAATTCATTTTCAACCTAGTGTCTAGTGAGCATCACTGCTGCATCTGTTCATCCTTTGTCCCTCTATTTCTGTGCTCCTCCTTACCCTCTCATGGACAGATAAACAGACAAGACAAATGGAAAGGAAAATAAAAATAGCAACAAAGAAAATAAAGTTGATTTTTCCTGTTTCCTGGCCTGCCTTCCTTCCTTCCTTCCTTCCTTCCTTCCTTCCTTCCTTCCTTCCTTCCTTCCTTCCTTCCTTCCTTTCTTCCTTCCTTCCTTTCTTTCTTTTTCTTTCTTTCTTTCTTTCTTTCTTTCTTTCTTTCTTTCTTTCTTTCTTTCTTTCTTTCTTTCTTTCTTTCTTTCTCTTTCTCTCTCTTTTTCTTTCTCTTTCCTTCCTTCTCTTTCTCTTTTTCTTTCTGTTTCTTTCCTTCTTTCTCTCTCTTTTTCTTTCTCTCTTTCTTTCCTTCTTTCTTTTCTTCCTTCTTTCTTTCTTTCCTTCCTTCTTTCCTTCTTTCTCTTTTTCTTTTTGCCAGTCCTGGGGCTTGCACTCAGGGCCTGGGTACTGTTTTTGAGTTTTCTCAAGGCTAGTGCTCTACCACTTGAGCCACAGCACCATTTGTGGCTTTTTTGGGTAGTTTATTGGAGATAGGAGTTTCATGGACTTTCCTTCCCAGGCTGGCTTTGAACCTCAATCCTCAGATCTCAGCCTCCTGAGAAGCTAGCATTACAGGCATGAGCCACCGTACCCAGTATGACTTTTTTTTTATATTGCTAATTTATATGTGTTTTAGTGATTTTTGACATAAGGTTAATGGTACTACCAGAAGGGCTTTCTAATGCTCACTTTGCTAAATTCAAACTAATATTTTTTCCCCTTGGCCATCTGCTTAACGTAGAATCCTGACAACTATATTATTTTATACATTAATGCAGCCTGTCACTTTTACTTAAGAAATTAAGTCAAATCATTGAAACCTACAAATATTTTCAGTGGAAATTAGTTAACCCCAGGAAGTACTGACTACTCTGTGATACCTTGATTATTTCAATAATGAAAAAGGAAGAGAAATCTAATTAGATAAAAATAATGCTTTGTAATATATCTGAGCACAAAGCAGATTGCCTAATGAATTCATTTGCTTCTCTATAAAATAATTTGATATCATTACTACCTTATTTACAGATGAACTATCAGAGCTACAAAAAGCCAGGACTCTAAGTCTTTCCAGTATTTTATTGCCCTTCTGATATCCACTGAGATTTATACATAGTTTATAACGGTATTAAAATCATTTATATTTTGACCCATTTAAAAAACTATAATAATATAGGCATTTTCAACTACAACTTCATAATCACTCCTTCTAATATTTTCTTATATTTTTATTTAATCTTTTAACATTTCTGTTACATTGGATCATAATTTAATTCACAGTTACCCTAATTTGATGGGGCTCAAAACCATAAATTAGCTTAGCTCTAGCTTAACAAAACTTTTGGGGTGGTCCTAATTATTTCTCTAGGTTTAATATTGTGTTTCAAACTTATCTGAGGCTTGCCATTCTTTCTTTTTTTTTTCCTTTTGTTATTTTCCTTGTGGCATTTATTTGCAAGATGAGACTTGCTTAGATAATTATAGGAGTAAGTACACGAGAGCCGGCACGTACTCATGGCACCAGACACCTTTCCAGCCTATTCCAAGAATGGTTCCTTGTTCGGAATAAACCTGTTTACCCCTTCCAGTGACATTTTCAGCATTTCCAGGGAGAACTTTCCATTGTGGCAGAGCAGAGCTCGGAGAGATCCAGATGCAGGCACCAACTCCAGCCAGTAGATGGCTCTGTTTCACTCACCCTCTCCTGCAGGGTCTTCTAAATTTGGGAGCAGCACCCAGGGGTGGGTTTGGGGACAGCCTCCATCTGCGTTCTGTCCCTTCCGTCCACCTGCTTTCCGGATTCCTGCCCTAAAGGTGGTGGCTGGGCCAGGAGTGCGGTATGAGGTTAAACACCTTCTCCGCTTTGCCAAGTCGGTTTGCAAAGTGGGAATGGTTAACTGAAAGCAATCTCCCCAGGGCCCCAGCTCTGTGCTCTTTAAATAGCCCCACATTACTGAGTCATAACAATTCATTACATCGGAGATGAGGAGGCAGGATTGAATGCTCGAATGCGATTTGGAACTTAGGCCGCTATCGCGGCCCGCTGTTATTTAAAACAAAATCACTTTTCTCTTCTGCAGCTAAGGATGGTTTGCAAGCTCATCTGAAGACGACCCTGGGGCCTCAGCCTCCTGGTTCAGCTGCCTGAGGGGCTGCACGATGCGGGCTTCTCTCTGTGCGTGTCTGGTGGAGAAGCGCATCTCTTTGTATTTGACAGGACCTGTGCCTGTGTACGCGTGTGTACGTGAGCGTGCCTGTGTGCACGTGTGTGCGTATGTGAGCGTGCGCGTGTGTGCGTGAGTGTGCATGTGTGCGAGTGTGCACGAGTATGCGCGCGTGTGCGTGTGCACGTGTGCATGTGCGTGTGTGCGTGCACATGTGTGTGCGTGCATGTGCGTGTGCGCGCGCGTGTGTGGGAAAGTGCATGTGTGCATGCATGCACATATGTGTGTGTGCATGTGTGTGCGTGCACATGTGTGTTCACACACGCGTGTGTGCGTGCACATGTGTGTGCATGTGTGCGTGCACATGTGGGTGTGAGTGCACATGTGTGTGCATGCACGTGTGTGTGCGCGCGTGTGCGCGAGTGTGGTGGGGTCCTGGGAAGGCCCTCAATCAGGAATGTCCTCCCTGTGGGAACTGAACAGGGCGCGCTAACCCAGAGCAGGCAGACTGTGCACCAGCGAGGCCCAAGAGCCCGCAGGTGGTCAGGTGGCGCCGCTGGCTGGACCTCCACAGGATTCAGGCATGGAGCTGGGGGAGGACCTGCCACGGACGGGAGGAGCGGAGGAGAAGGCCCGGCCCTAGAGTAGATTCTGGCCCTTCCCTGACAGCCCTGGGACAGCTGGGCCCATGGAGAGGGCTCTGCTGGAGCGCTGGGGCTGCACAGCAGAGGAGAGGAGAGGAGGGGAAAGGGGAGGGGAGAGGAAAGGAGAGGAGAGGAGGGGAAAGGGGAGGGGGAGGGGAGGGGAGGAGGGGAGGGGACAGGAGAGGACAGGAGGGAGGAGGGGAGGGGAGGAGAAAGGAGAAGAGAAGAGAGGAAAGGAGGGAAGAGGGGAGGAGGGGAGAGGAGAGGAGAGGCGGGAGGGGAGAGGAGGGGAGAGGAGGGGAGGGGAGAGGAGTGGAGGAGAGGCGGGAGGGGAGAGGAGAGGGGCTGATGGCTGGCTCCCTGGAAATCACCGGAGCCCGTGGGATGTGGGGAGTGGAGTGGGCGATGCTCCCCTCGGGGTGGGGTGCTTCGGCGGTCTGGACAGGACCCCAGAGCCCAGCGCGCCCCCGCCCCGCCAGCCCTGGGACCCCTGGGCTGTTCAGGCTGACAGGCTGCTCTGTCCCAGCCCCCTCCTCGCTCTCTTCTCCATTCCCTTGGCCTGGCCTTGAAGTTCTTCCTACCACTTACCCCTCCCACACGTCTCAGCAGGACCCCAGACCCCCTGTGGGGCTCCCCTGGACCCAACCCCGGATGGCCGCTCGTCCCAGCCTGTGCCCTGGGTCTCCTACCCCGACCAGTGACCCCCACTTCAGGATCATTTGTCTCATCCACCGAGACAGCCGTCTAGGGCAGGGGCGGCTGGGCTGGACTTCAGGCCTGGGCAGCTGCCATGGATTCTCAGCGCCTCTCAGGGGACCGGCAGAGCCGGGGATGGGTGCCCACGGGGGATCTGGGCTAGAGCAAGGCACACGGGCCCTCCCCACGCGAAGGACGCGAAGGCGTCCCCCACGGCCCCCGGGGCAGTGGCTGGCTCGTGTTAGTCTGCATCCTCCCTCTCATCCTTCATTGTGTGCCACTGTACCCCGGGACCCAGTCGAGGGGCTGGAGCAGAACAGACGCCCAGTGAACTGCATGGGGGGAGGGGGGTGAAAGTCTCTCCCCGCACCCTGCCCGGGCTGGAGCGTCACCGGCTCCCCAGAGATCCCTGCCAAATGGAGACGGGGTCCCCCAGGCCGCGCTTTCTTTAATTCTCCAGGAATTAAAGGGTCGCCCCGGCCTCCCCAGCCGGTCTGCCGCTCCTCCTCTGTGGCCAGGCGCGCCGGCCTCCGTGCGGGTCGCGGGTTCGGACCTGCGCCCCTGCGTCCCCCGCCCGCGCCCCCGCGCGCCCCCCGCGCGCCCGGCGCCGGCTCCCGCGCGGGCGTGCGCCCCGGGCATGCTCAGAGCGCGCAGGTCCGGGCGGCGGGGGGAGGAGGGAGCGGCCGCCGCCGCCGTGCGCTCGCGGGCCGGGCGGAGCCGCGCAATCCGCTGGCAGCGGCGGCGCTAGGACGGCGGACGCGACCGGACCGAGCCCACAAGTTGTGGGCCGCCGAGTGCCGCGCGCGGCGTCCTCGGGCTCCCCACTCTCCGCGCCCACCCGCGCCAGGACGCGCGTCCCGCCGCCACGGGCCGACCCCAGATGTGAGAGCGAGGTCGCGGCTCCTCAGCCCGCCCGCTGCCAGACGCCGAGTCGCCCCAACGTCGCCTGGGCTGCACCCCGAGGCCGGAAGATGTGGCAGCCGGCCACCGAGCGCTTGCAGGTGAGGGGCACGCGGGGAGGCCGGGGGCCGGCCTGGAGGAGGAGGTGCCCGGCCGCCGGGACGGATGCGTCCAGAAACCAGCCGGGAAGATCGCGGCGGCGGCGGCGGCGGCGGGCTCTCACCCCGGCCCGGCCAGGGCACCGGGTGATGGACTTGACCCACGCGCCGCGCCGGCTTCAAGCTGCACAACTTTCGGCTTGGAGGTGTTGTGTGCGTGTTGGTGTAAATAAGGGACCATCTTATCACTGACTGGAGAGGGCATCGCGCGCGCGCGCGCACACACACACACACACACACACACAGGCAGATCTGGGGTTAGGAGTCCTGAATCCCCCCCATATATTTATTTATTTATTTATTGCCTCTAGGAAAGCCAGAAGAAATGATTTGTGAAAGAAAGCACCCATGTGCCAATCTGATTTGGAAATACCGAGCTTGGTTTGGCTTGGGCACTTGCATGCTACTTCGTTTCTTTCCCCCCTCCTTATTCATGGGTTTTTCTCTCCCCCTCCACTCCCGCCCCCCCCATCCAATCGCCTCCAGATATGACAAAGTGCAGTTCAGCCAAGAGTAGTTACGTCGTGGGTCATCCCATTAAAAGTTTATTCACTCCTGTCTCCTGCAGTTTGCTTCAGATTCCCGAGCTGAGGGAGCTAGGAAGGGCGGGGATGGCGAAAGTGACCGAGGGCTGTTCCTTTCCCACCCCGGCCCCCGCAGGGGTTTGTCCAGTGACCTTCTGGGTCCCTGGGGGGTTCCATGTCTGCCTTTGCGCACGGCCAGAGAGATCCAGAAGCGCTTTTCCCACCCATGCTGCTGCAGTTCAACTTCTGGCAGGCCTGGAGTCACTCTGGAGTCAAAACTTTGAAGACGTGTTTAAATGGGGAGTGTGGAGGGGGGGTAGAGGCTGAGCCTCCCCCATCGCCCCATCCGAGAAAGGACTTGGGTCAGAGGGGCCAGGAGCCGTGGCTGCGTGGGGAGGTTTCTCAATGAACAGTCTAAGCCCGGCTCACCCTGCCCTGCCTGCCAGTCCTGATCCCGATGAGGAGCAGCCGGTAGGGGGCAGCGCGCTGGGCTCAGGCTCAGGGTTGCCACACGGTCCCCTCCCGGCCCCCAGCTCCTTTTCAAGCCTTCCTGGGGAAGGCATCTGGTTTTACAGGGTCCCATGGCACAGCAAGCCAATTCTTTGGCATCTCAAACAGAAAAAGAAAGAAGGAAACCCAAGCATTAGCTTTGGAAATGGAAAAGGTGGGTGACCAGCCCTCAGGAGCCTGTCAGTATTTTATAAAGAGAATAAAGAGAGCAGCCATAGCACCCCTGCCCCGCCTCCGGCCACCAGGTTAAATATCCTTTGGCTAGATCGAGCAGATAGGATTTGCAGTCCTCTTTCTGTTCGAGGCATGGATTTGATCTCAGGAAGCAGAATGATCCCGAAGCTGGGGTTCCTATCCAAGCTCAGAGGGTAGCTCTTGGAAGGCCTTCCGGAGATGGAGCCCCCAGCTCCTCGAGGTGGCTTTCAGGGCCTGATGCTCAGAGCCCCTGCAGGGCTTGTGGATCCGGGTCTGGTGAAGTTATGTCTACCAGCCTGTTTCACTTAGCAAAGCTTCCCCACACGTGACTCTTGGCAGGCAGGCATTCTGGCTCAAGTCCCTTCTCTCCTGGCTCCCTCTGGCAAATGCACACATGCACAGTTTGGTGTGAGCCTGGCTGATGATTTACATGTGCCTTGAGGTGGTGTCATCGCTAGGTGCCATGTTGAAAGAGCTTGGGTTTCAGGCTTGTGAAAGTTCTGGTAAACAGAGCTTATGGCTGAGTAAGATCAGGTCACTGTTACGGGATCCTAACCCAGGCTCTGAGGCACTGAGAGGGTGTCGACCTTTTGTGCCCCAATCTAAAGTAAAACGGTTTCTTTCTAGAGAGAAAAAAATCTCAAGCCTTGAAAGGATACAAGAATGAACCAAAAAGGGGCTGGGGGGGGTGTGGTTTTTACTGATCAGGACTCCTTCTTGGTAGTTTCTGGATTCTTCTAGAAAACATCCTATTTGTGCTTTTCCTTTTTGTCTCTAGGAAAGGGAACTGTGGAGCATGAGGTGGTGAGAGTAACCACATTCCTTGTGGTTGTTGTTGTTTTTGTCATGATTTCTGTTGGCTGGCTGGGAGTTTTTTCTTCTTCCTTTGGCTCCCAAGTCTCCATCATAAAGAAATGTTCCCTTCCATTTCTGAGGAGGAAAATGCTTGTCTGCATCCAGGTGTGTGCAGATGGGGAGGCTCAGGACACAGCAGCAACAGCAATGGAGAATGGCACTGGATGGGGAAGGGATGACAAGTTCTGCTCTCCAGGGAAGTCTGAGCACCGCCTTCAAATTCAGATCCATTTTTTGATCTCTTCATACTAATGTATTCATTTGGTTGTCCTCGTGAATTTGCAGTACCAACATTCTGATGAGATGCATGAGGAAGAAGGGAATGCTTCAGGCACCTTTCCCAGAGTTTTCTGGTAGAACCCAGGGACTCAACTGTGCCAGTGCCTAGAAGCAAGCGAGGGACGGAAAGCCAAAAAGCAACATCCTTATTTAATTGAGTGATTAGTTCATATCAGACAGTGCACATCTGAGAGCTATGTGAGGCAGTGTGCTGTGGCTTGATTTTACTTAGCAATGGGAAACTTTCTCCGCGGACCAATTATTATGTCTTCCAATTATTGTGTCTTCCGTGAATGGATGAATGGTTCGAGGATTAAGGAGGTCTTTGATCACATTGGATTATCATTATCATCACACACTTATATATAAAAAAACCCAAACAAACGAGTGTGCATGTTTTCTGTTTTAAGGTTTAGTTCTCTGACCCAAATCCAGGCGTGGGCTGAGTGGGGCCATTTCTCATTCAGTCACAGGAACTGTGGCTACTTCATCTGCTCTCTTGAATGCTAAAACTTCTCCTGCATCTTGTCTCAGTGGAGCTCTCGCTGGGCGCTTCTGCTGGTAGAAATGTAACAGCGTCAGAGGGATGTGAAGACTTCAATTATCACCCGAACTTTTTACAATGTAAATATGATTTCTTCCCTTTCACTTTCTTCTCCTCTGCATAGCCAGCTGTGTGTGTGTGTGTGTGTGTGTGTGTGTGTGTGTGTGTGTTTCAAGGACTCAAGAGAGCTCTAAATTTTTAAAGAAGCAGATTTGAAACAGACTCATTGCAGAAAAGTAAAAGGATCTTTTCCAGTAGAAAGAGACTTTTTATAATAGGCATGCGATTCCATCTGCCCTTGAGATTTGAAAATGTTTCTTAATTTCTAGATTGACTTACTATTATTTGGTTTTATTTACCAGTACTAGGATTTGAACTCAAGGCCTCACTCTTGCTTGGTTGCTAAGCTGGCATTCTACCTCCAGCCTAGCTTTTTGCTGTTTAGTTTGGAGATCAAATCTTGAGGACTTTTCAGACTGGCCTCGAACTGGGATCTCAGCCTCTTGAGAAGCTAGGATTACAGGCTTAGTCATAGAAGCTCAGTATTGATTTAATTGTTGTGTTGGATGGAACCCAACACGTGAGGCGATAGGTTGACTTCACCCCAGGAAACACAGGAAAGTTCTGTTCCCTATAGCAAAAGTCTTTGGAGAGATACTGGATACATTTTCTGGAAGCTAGGGAAGGTTGGAGAACAGGAGAAAGGTGAAACAAAACTAAGCTCAAAACAAAGGAGACCAAAGCATTCTTAATGATGTATTTATTCGAAGGATGGAGCAGACTTGATTGCAGGAATGCGTGAGAAATAAGTTGGAGCAAATTCTAATCAGAGTCTGTATCATTGTCTTCTCCTAAGGCATTCTATGAGATTTCCAACTCAGCCACTTGGCCATCTTCCCTGAGTTTATAATTTTTCAATGGTTGATCCAGAAGATACAGAACTTCTCATCCATGAAGCTGGATTTTGGTTTCTTGGCCAGGATTGGCCATTCCCCAACTATATCCTCTTCCTTTTCCCTTCTCTTTTTTTGTTCAATGTCTCTTCATGGCCATTTCTTAAAAAGGAGTAGAACAAGGAAGCTGAAGAAGAAAACCCCAAACAGAGGACCTTTCTTTAGGCTTATGAGACTTTTGGCAGCTACAAAGGTCAATTTACTTAAAACTATATGTTACTTGAGGAATGAAGGAGGATCCCAGTTCCTCTTTCTCCAGTACTGGCTGGCGTTTGCCCTACCTTTTCGTGTCTGACAGTGTGGATTGTTACAGATTTATTTCTCTATCGTTGTGCTAGTTTCCCTGTTCTCTGAAGTGAGACTGATGAACCGTCTCATGCCTCCGCAGAAGACACAGAGAACACTGGACACTGTTCAAGGCAGACCGCATGGACAACCAGAAGAGAGGCAGGGCAAGGAGATGACACAGCCTATTCTTATGAAGTCTTCTGTGTGTGGCGGGGTGGGGATGGAGACAGGCACTATCTTGAGGACTTTCATTTGATTATCTAGCTCATTTAGGTCCCCTAACACTTTTTTTCTCCCATTCTTATTTTATAGATAAAAGATCTAGAGGCCAGAGGTGATATGGTTTGGCCAGAGTGAGGCAGCAAGAAATACATGGAGCTAGAATGTGGCTGATGTGGTTTGGTTTTAAGCTTCATTTCCTACTCACTGCACTGTTGGGTAGAAGAATGGGCTAAAGTACAATACTATACAATGTGTAGAGCCTGATGCTATGAATCAACAACACAGGAACAATGGCGGCCTTGTTGGTGCTAAGAGGCTTCTGGAGCACTTCCTGTGGCCACAACTGGGCTTCCTGTGTTGATTCAAGGCCCCAGGCTCTCATGTTGGATGGCCCAAATCTTTGGAAGCAATGAATTGCTGTATCAGATGTAATCTGAAACTCTCCAGAACCCTGGAGACTCCTCAACTGGAACAGATGGTATTTATCCAAACTGGCAAACTTGAAAGGTGGTAGCTAAGTTGGATAACCTACGTCGACGCCCCAAGTTCAGGCACAACATGGAGGCAGTAAGGTTGGGTAGTTGCAGGAGTTGTTTAACTTGTAATGAAGAAGTAGCCCCTGCTCTTAGTGAAGCACAATTTCCTCACCAAATTGATGGTGCTTTTTTTTTTTTTCTATTCCTTCCATCCCTTAGGGTTGAGAAAGTATGAACATGGGGCCTTATGGTACATAAAGAAAAGTTGGGAATTTAAAAAAAAATAAAGAACAAGAAAAGTTGGAATTAGCTTCTCTCAGAAGTAAAATGCTGTGTTACTTCATTGAATCGTGCTCCAAGTTAGTGACCAAAATCTCTACCAAGTGATTTGCAAAATGCTAGCCTTGGAGAAATGAAAATGCTCCCTGCTCCAGCGGTTATCCATTGCCTAAAAGCTGGCGATTTCATGTTTACTGTACCGGGTTATCTCTGTGCGTTAGGCAACTTGTGCCTTTTTGTTTGATGTTCCAGATTAGTGGTTTCTTCTCTTCCCAAACACTGCCTTGCCTTCTATCCTGGAAATGAGCTGGCAAGAGTCAGCCCGACAGCCGGAAGCTTCTGGAGACCAAGCTGCCTTCCACAGGAGTATTTCACCCCAGGAATAGCAGCGGTCCCCAAGCTTGTTAGTGGTCAGCAAATAAAACGAGTCCAGAAACACTCAATGGCTGCTGTGTGCATCTCAGTTCCTCTGGGCACGAGTCTAAACGGAGGCTTTATGCAAGCAGAGCGAGAAGAAATAGTTGGGATGTTTGTCCAAAGACTTCCCCATAGTCTTGTGGAATTAACTAGAAAACAAGTTGGAGCCCAAATTAGCTTCTAGTTAGAGATAAATCATCACAGGCTATTTGCTGGGTCTGGAGAAGGAAGGCGTGAAGGACAAGGGACAAACTTGCTTTGTGCTTTTAACACCTTTTGATACTTGCTTGTGTCAGGAAGCTCTTGTGTGTTATGCAGGCACCCTATGGGGCTCAGGTATTCAAATCTGTGCTTGAAGACCCAGGCTTGCCTGCTGTCTTGTGTTTGAAGCCTGTAATAAGATAGACTGCAGTGAGGAGCAGGTTGTTTTCTGGTCTGGGTAAAAGCAAGTATAAATGGCCTTGGCTTAACTCGCTTCGAGGCAATGTTTCAGCTCAGTTTTCTAACTCCTCTGCTTTGCTTTCCCAGTCTTTAAAATGGAAGCATCTGCTGTGCAGAGATTTTGGCATAGAGTAGGAGCTTAGTAAAGAGGAGCATGCTGACCAGGTTGGTCACTTTTGGAAGAGGGCACTGTGCTTGTGGGCCTGAGCTCCAGTCCACTCTCTCCCCATGGTCTGGTGTTAGCTCTCAGCCCTCTGCATGGAGTTCAAGGCAGCAAGGGCTCCCTCTACTGGACACTGCCATGGACTTAGAGGACTCAGATCCAGCAAAGGCTCCTGGTTCCAAGCCCATCTTCCTGTGACTATGTTTGCTCTCACTGTTTTTGCCTACGAAGAAGATCCTTGACTCCTCGACTCCTCGTGTCATGGGTCCACGTGTCGTGATGCACGTAGTCTTTGGCTTTCACCTGGGGAAGCTCTTTGGACACATGTTTCTCTTCACAATTGGGGCCCAGGGTTCAGCTCTGTCAGTCTCAGGCAGCTTTGATGGTGACTTAGCCCGGGAGGCTGGGAGGTAAGCTGGGTCTTGGAGGACCTTTCAGAAGCCCTCACCACCTGGGTCCCCTCCTGGAACTGCAACGGTGTGGAGAGACCTAGAACATCCTGCTGGGCGGTGGCCTCCATCTCAGAATGACGGTAAGCCTTGTGTCACTGATGTCTCCAGGGAAATCACGAGTTAGGAAGTCTGTGCACCCTTTGGGGCTAAAAGCCCATGGCCCCAGGAGAATTTTGGGTTCATCAAGTCAGACTGAAAGCCACGGGACGCAGTGGCTCCAGGTTATCCTCAACTGGATGGTCACATTGTCTCCAAGCCTTCTCAGTGATGTGAGTCCAGGTTTGCTTTCAAGTATGAAGTATACTAGTGATTCTTTGGTTCAGGCTTATAATCACACTATCACCATTACTATTATTATTAGTCATAATCATAACCACCAACTTCTTTTTGTGTGCCAGTCCCAGGGCTTGAACTCAGAGCCTGGGTTTTATGTTCAAGGCTCGGGCTCTGCTACTGGAGCCACAGCTCTACTGAGTTTTCTTTTCTTTCTTTCTTTTTTTTTCCTTTTCTTTGCTTTTTGTTGGTTAATTGGAAACGAGAGTTTCACAGGCTTTTCTGCCCAGGTTGGCTTTGAACTATGATCCTCAGATCTCAACCTCCTGAGTAGCTAGGATTACAGGTGTGAGCCACCAATGCTTGGCAGTAGCCAACTTTTACTGAATACGTACTAAGTTCTTTTTTTTTTTTTTTGCCAGTCCTGGGCTTGAGCTCAGGGCCTGAGCACTGTCCTTGGGTTTTCTCAAGGCTAGAGCTCTACCACTTGAGCCTCAGCACCACTTCCGGCTTTTTTCTATGTATGTGGTAGCGAGGAATCGAACCCGGGTCTTCATGCATGCTAGGCAAGCACTTTAACCACTAGGCCAAACTCCCGGCCCCCGTACTAAGTTCTTGACACTTATCTGTCCTCCCTGCATAGCGTGGAGGAAGATCTGGGATGTGCAGCCAGCTCACTGGTTCTAGAGTCGTTGCTCTTGAGAATTCTCTTGTATCATTCATCAGATCTTTTCTTTATGGAGAAAGTATATTTAATCCCTGAGCACAATGCCAAAGGACATTGTTATAGATTGATGTGATGGGCTCCTGTAGGTAATTTTGCTGGAACCCGTTAGCTGTCCCTCATTCCTGAACATTTTCCTTTGCTTTCATACTCTGATTTGATCAAGAAGCAGAAAGCTTTTTCCTGGTTTCAGGAAGGATGGCGTAGGTCATTGGTGCCCATCTCATCACACATATCTGTGGGTTGTAAGAGACTAGTGTTTAACCATTGGAATGTGAGAGGTTGTCTAGTAGGGAATGGCTTTCCTTTGGGAATAACAAATGAAGCGTCTCTAAGAAATAGCCCTTCCCTGATTTTCTTTATTATCATCTGTCCTGAGCTTGGTGATGACGTCTGGAATTGTAGTAACCATATGGTGATTGGAAACCAACCAACCGTCAGACTACAACCCAACCTTTTAAGGAAGCTGTAGTGATAAGATGAAAAAGAAATTAGATCAATACATAGCATCTGAAACTATGTTCAAATAAAAAGTGAAGTTAGAAAATATTCTGCTTTTTTCAGCCTATATGCTTTACTGGTGGAAATTGTTGTATTTTGGCACAGCTACTAAGAGACAACAATGGATGCTCTGACCAGGTCTCCATGACTCATTACTGTGAGTTGAACTGTAGCCTCCCAAAAGGTAGGAAGACACAGTGCAGCCTCTTTGGAAATAAACTTAGGCAGTCATACAGGAACCAAGTAAGCAGTAGATCAGTGACTTGTTTTCTTCTAACGGGAGACTTGAGGACCCAGAGGAGACACCCAAGCAGGCCAGGTGGGGACGATGACAGAAGAGATCACAAACCAAGGCATGCGAGTAGTTCCTGAAGTCATCGGGAGCTGAAGTAGCCGAGGCAGGATTCTTTCCTGGAGTCTGCAGGGAGCATGGTCCTGTCAACATCTTAATTTTGGAAAACTGAACCTCAAGATTCTGAGGCTGCAGATGTCTCCCATTTTAAGCTATCCCGTTTGGAGTGACATCTATGCCAGTGGCCCTAGGAAGCTGGCGCCCTAATGAAACAAGCTGCTGTCAGACTGCCTCGGCTTCTCCTTCCTTTTCTAGTGGTCTGGCCAGCCCCAGTTTTTATGCATGATGTGAATGGTTGAATCTGTGTGCTGTATCGGTCCTTTGGATGAAGAACTTATTCCTGTTTTGGAACTCACTTTTTAAGACAGAATTAAGCATCTTTAAGCATCAGAAATGTTGGAGGGACTCCTGTAGACGCCACAAGGGCCATCTTGTCTCAGCCCGAAGACAGAGATGAGGATGTGTCTCTCTTCCTGACCAGCTACTCCTCCGCTTTAATTTCTTAGAGAAACTCATTCAGTTTTAAAATGCTGTCTGGCTTTTTGTTCTTATTCTGAAGTCAGTGTGGCCTGGGTGTGCTCGTGGGAACAGGATGGGAGAGTAGGGAGTGAGCAGAAGGAAGGAGTTCAATGCTGTCACTCTCCTTCACCACCAGACCCATCCAGGTCCTTTCCTGGCCAGCTCCTGTCCACAGTACTTCCTCTGGTTGCTGGTCTGAGGGTGAGCATAGCATAGGACCCACTTTGGTGCCTGTGGTGTCTGGTTGGGGGGCAGCTTTTGCTCCCTGTGAGTGACCCCTTGGTTTAAAGCCACCTTGGAGGTGGGTCAGTGAACACAAACATGGCTGTTCACTGTATAAGTCTGTTCAGGTTGCTCTCAAGGGACAGAGCTACAGGCTGTGGGACATTGTATGATGTCACTGTGGGTGGTGGCTGGTGTTGCTTTCGGCCTTAACTCAGGATGTTCATTTTCTAAGGCTACCTAACAGTGTAGAAGTGATAGCAATATCTCATCTCCCAGTTCTGGAGGCTGGAAGTCTAAGACCAAGGTGTGCTCAGCTGGCCCTTCTCAGGGTGTGAGCGGGCCGGCTCCAGACCACTCTGAAGCTCTGATGGTTACTTGGGATTTCTGTCAAGTTTGTGGGTGTCTCTGTGTCCAGTTTTGTATAAAATCAACCATATTGGATCAAGTGTTAACCTTCCTATGGAATGTTCTCATATTGTCTATTACATCTAATCATCCTATTTAAGATGAAGTCACATTCTGAGGTGCTGAGAATTAGGACTTCCTTCCCCCTCTTCCCCTGCCCTTCCTATCCCTTCCCTGGCCTCCCATGCCCTCTCCCTCTCCTTTCTTCCTCTCTCTTTCCCTTGTGACCCTTTCCCTCTTCCTTTCTGTCTTGGAAGGGCCTTGGCTGGCCTTGAACTTGAGGTCCTCCTGTCTCATCCTGGGGCAGGCTGGAATTATAGTTGTAATCTACCACACCTGTCAGGGATTTCAACATCAGAATTTTTTCCTATGGGTAGTCAGGAATAAATCCATCACACTTAGTATAGAATTCCTTTTTGGGAGACTGCCATCCATAGAAATATTTCCTCCTAGTTGTCCAGTCTTGGAGGGGGAGAGGCAATGAAACATTTTTCTAGTGGTAGTACACATGTGAATTGGAATGCTACATCTTCTACATGCCTTGATGACTATTTTATATTTCATTACTCTAAAATTTACAAAACAATGTCTGCTTTGGAAATGAATCAGACAGTTTATGTCTCGTGCCTCACTCATTTCTAATCCTATGCATTAGGGAAGTCCATATGAATGTGTTGGCTATTTCTCCATAATGTTCTTCACAATATAAACAGATACCTCAGCACGTATTTATGCTTCTTTGTATGCCTCCTATTATTTTCACCATCCTACAGATAAAGCTTTCAATTTTACTGTTTTTTTGTTAGAATCATCTCTATTTGCCACATATAGATTCAATTCACTCGTTTTCTCCAGCATAGACTTTTATGGTGGAATGTGACTGCAATTTATTTTATAATCATTTCTCATGATGGAGAGTTTGGGTTCTGTCCATGTTCTCTAGTTTCTCCCTTGGAAATAGCACTGTTACAAGAATTTGTACACATTCTTACACTTCTTTAAACTGAGTGGCCAACATTAGATGGGCTGTGTCAGTGAACATGCCTGATAGAAACATTAGCAGCTGTCAATAAAGGCCTCTTCATTGGGAATTCTGCTTCTTGGTCCAAAGTTTGTGATTATTTTTTCATCAGAAATACAAGGCAGATAATTCACTGGTGACTTAGTTTGCTTGTAATGCTATAACAAAATGTGATAGACTGGGTGGCCTATAACAACAGAAATGAATTAACTTGTTTATTTTGTCTAATTAACTTGTTTATTTTGTCCATTATAGGGCTTGAACTCAAGGCCAGAGGGCTGTCCCTGTGTTCTTTGGCTCAGTGCTAGTATTCTGCCACATCTCCACTTCTGGGTTTTGAGTGGTTAATTGGAGATAAGAGTTTCATAGGGACTTTTCTGCCTGCACTGAATTCAAAATGTGATCCTCAGCTAGGATTACAGGCATGAGCCACAAGTGCCTGGTAGAAATTTATTTTTGATACCACTGGAGGCTGGAAGTCCAAGAACATGTTTCTAGAAGCTTTTCTGACTGGGGAAGGCCCATATCCTAGCTCTGAAAAATAATTCTGCTTTTGTCGTGATCTTATATGTTGTGTATATGGAGGGTACACTCCTCATATTTTTATATGGTTCTCTCCATTTAAAAGATTTCTTTTTAGTCCTCACAAGGACATTAAAAAATAAATTTCCATTTGCCCAATGATCTTAACAGTGAAATCAGGGGCTAACTAGGAAAAGAAATCCAGACCAACAAGTAGGAGCTTTGTTGATCTTTGCTCAGTCTCAGTCATCCTTGTTCTTATTCATGTGTTTCTCATCTCTTTCTAACATGTTGCTTTCTCCAGCTGGCTCTGTCTCCACGGCCTGTGTTTCTCAGGCTGGCTCCAACCTGGCTGTAGACTCAGGGTGTATTGTTGTTGGAGTTGAAAATCTCCAGGACTGTTGCTCCTGTGGCTGGCTGGGCCACCTTCTTGCTATCCTCTCTTCCATGACAGAAAGCACGTGGGTAGTCCATCAAAAAAACCATTTGTGTGTCTCGATTTTAGTGTGATGATCCTAGTAATGTGCCTAGCAGATGCAGGGCCTGGATTCCTTGTGGAATAATTAGTTCTCCTCGAATATGGCAACTCAAATGCACAGACATGGTGGAAAAACTTTACCAATGGCCAGTGACACTCACTAAGAGACATTTACCTTAATGACTTTAAATATGGTTTTCCCTCCAAGAAGGAAGTTGTTAAGATCCATCTAAACTTCTTTCAAAATCAAGGGCAAGGAATTTAAGACTTTGCCTAAAGGGATCATGCAGTGTGTGATCCAGTTTGGGCTTTGACAAGGATACTTAATAATTTGATGGAATATTAGGTACAAAGCAAGAGTTTTCTGGAAAGCCCCTGTTCCGTGGTAATCCTAGTGAGAAGGCTAGATTTCATTGGTAACTAGACTCACTTGGGATGAAGCAGAGAAATGACATAAGTGAAGGTGAGGCACACTAGAGGGCAAGAAAGACAAGAGGAGGGAAGCAAGCCAAACAGAGTAGAGGAAGAAACAGAAGGCAAAGAACATTATGAGCACTTGGAATGGTTCTGAACTTCTATGTAACCTACTAAAGTCAGCTTTTGTGGCAGGGCTCCAATACCTCATGCCTGTAATCCTAGCTATTCTGGGGTTTGAAATCAGAGGATCGTGGATCAAAGCTAGTGCTGGTAGGAAAGTAAGTTCATGAGACATGTGTCTCCTATGAACCACCACCAAAAAGCCAGAAGTGGAGCTGTGGCTCAAGTGGTAGAATGCTAGTCTTGAGCAAAAAAGCTCAGGGATAATGCCTATGCTCTGAGTTTAAGCCACACACACACACACGTTAGCTTTTATATATTAAGTACCATTTATGGCTATTAATATGTTATTATATTCAGCAAAGTCATTTCATGCTCATATCTGCTTGGGTGCCAAATGCTTTGTGCATTATCTGTCTGCATTGGAGCAGTGCTATCTTTCACATGATGATCCTGGAAATGGAGTGAAAGCAAAAGCAGATCCAAAGCTACAGGAGGTGGGCAGCTTGGAAGAAATAGGAGATGAAGAGATATTTCTTTGGGCTCCAGGTCTGATCTTCTGGAATCTATATAGATGATAGACTGTGGGAAAATGCGGAGGTTTTAATCTGGTGCCATGGGTACATAATTGGCTGCTTCATTTTTTTAGGGATTGGCTCCAGGCTAGGCTCTGTGTTGTCCTATGTGTATTTTCTCAATTTCAAAGATGAGGATAAGGAAATTGAGTTCCTGGGTGTTATGAATGTGAGCAGAAGTACATGGACTACTCAGAGCTTAGCACGCAGTCTGGTATTATCTATCACTGTGGATCAGTAGATATTAATTCATTTTCTAACTTCAGATCCAAGAGTAAACAAGATAGAGTAGCCTAGATTTATCGGACCTAGTGGATAATCCAGGTTTTGTGTTTCTCAAAGTGGATTCTATAGAGCAAGAGATCAGTGAGTTGCTCACATGGGTCCCGCAAAGGTTCCAGAACCTCAGCAGAATTGCAAAGCTCTAGGGGAAACAAAATGAGCCCAGGTGCAGGACTTCTTAGGGCCTTTCAGAGGCCAGTGGCCCACAGCTTTCCATGCAGTGGGAGAAACTGGTACCAGCCCCTTTAAGATGGAGCCTCCCACAGTGCAGGGAACTTGCGCACAGTGCATGAGCGCTTTTACATTGACATAAAGTGTGGGCCTGAGGTTTGGCTCTAGCTTCTTGAAATGTTTCTTTTGGCCCCTTTAGTGTATATAAAAACTTCACAAATTAGTTTCCAGGATTTAAAAATTAGAGGAATTTCTAAGTAAAGCTGGACTTTCTAATTCTCTTAAAAATGGGAGGGTCAGCCCACAGAAAGTCTGGCTTTCCCTCTCGTGGCCACCAAGAGCTGCATGACCTTCAGGGGTCATGGCTGGGATCTCCGGTTTGCCCTCCATATCCTTTTGTGAAGTGGCACAGCCTGCTGGTCCCTGGGGGTTGGGGGGAGGTCCCTTTGATGAGAATCCCAATAGAAGGAGTTCATTATCCTCACTGTCCATCATAAGAACCAAATGCCAAGGTTCACTGCCTTAGAATCAGGACCACACCCTTGGCCTCAGGGCTTTTAAAGACTAGGGTGATGAAGTGGATTGTGACCAGGGCTATTTGTCTAGATCAGCGATGGCTCTCTCAGCAGCTCAGGTAGCATACAGCTGGATACATGGAAGGCAGCTCTTCCAGTGTCCTCTCTGGGGAACTTTGTGTTAGATTTCTATGATTAGGATGGGGAAATATGGTTGTCCCTAGTGTCCAAGGCAAACAGAGGGCATGGCTGTCATCTTATTTCCCAGGGTAGCACTGCCTTACAGAAGCGGTGGCTTCTTCTACTTGTAACTAAGTGCAGGCCTGTGTTTCCCACATCTCCCATGCCAGGCAATTTGAACTTGTCATTGTTTGGATCCTGGCTCATTTATAGTGCCAAACACTGGAAGGGATTGCTTCCAGAAACTAAGGGGAGCTCGGAGGGTTGGAGGATAGTTTTTAATTTAGTGGATTTCACATTTTCCTTACAGATCATTCAGCCTTTAAATGCTGTTTTGGAAAACTTACAGTGGAAGGAATCTGCAGTGGTGTCATTAACTTGGTGTTTGTGAAATCCCCACTTCTACCAAAAAATATTCAGAAGAACTTTGTAAAAAGTTTTGACCATTCTGGAAGCAAATGTGCCCCTGGTCCACTTCCCTTCCTAGTGTCGCTGCTACCCATTTCCTGTGGAGATACGGATTTAGACTATTTTTTAATAAGCAAGATACTGTACTTGAAATTAACTTACCTAATTGCCTGAACTATAAGGGAGGGAGTTAGACCTTGCACTCTCAGTCTATCTTCTTGTCTCCTGAAAACATACATAGATGATTTGTGTCCCTTGATATCCTTGTTCCTACCATCTGATGGAGGAAGGGTCTAATTGTAGATGTGAAATAGTTCTCCATTATTTCTTCATTTGGTTCCCTTCTACTGCATTTTATTAATTGTTTCAAAAGGGATTAGAAAATATATAACTCAGATGTTGATTACTTGATCTGTCTGTCTGTCTTCAACCATCTATCAATTTATCATCTATCTATATGCCTATCTTGTCTTGTCTCACCTAATCTGTTTTTCCTGTAACACCTTTCAAAACCCAAAATTTGTCTGAAACATCTACTATACAAGTTTATTGCTTCAGTAGCAAAAATGGGAAAGAGATCTGATGTTCACAGAGAAACCAAAGTCCTAGTACTCATGTAGACTGGTAGATTCAAGGGAGAATACAGATAGTGTAATTCCTTAGAGAAGAAAAGTCAAAGCCCAACAAAATATGCACTAGAAAATGAGTACTCGCAAGGTGTGGAGTGAGGTCAAGAGGAGAAGGGTAGACAAATGAAGAAGAGAAGGGGGGATACAGTCAAGAATTCATTGCATCCAAAATTAAGAAACATAGAGGGAGGCGCGGAATGGGAGCAGTGGGTGAGATTGATGAAAGGGCGACATTGACAAGATGTATTATATTCATAAATTACTTGGTTGAATTACAACTCCTTTGTAAAATTAAAATAATAAATAAAGATAAAAATCTACATCAGATTATATAATTTTGAAAAGATTGGCTTTTGGATAGTAAGGGGAAATATTCACGTTTTGAAGTTATTTTAGTTTTTTTATTTTTTCGTGATTCATGGGGCCTAGGTGCTATCCCTAAACTCTTCAGCTCAAAGTTAGTGCTTTACCATTTGAGCCACAAATGGTGGTTTTCTGGTAGTTAATTGGAGATAATAGTCTCACAGACTTTAGTGTGCAGCCTGGTTTTGAACTGCAATGCTCAGATCTCACCCTCCTGAGTAGCTAGGATTATAGGCATGAGCCACCAAGCGCCTGGCTTAAAGTACCATATTATATGGTAAATATGGTATTAAAACAAGACTCAAACCTCAGTGTTGCAATGTAAAGAGTCATTTAGCTATATTTGAAAACTCAAACTGAAGTTATAGTTAAGGCAACAGCTAGGCCTCAGACTTTGAAATGTGAGAGCTATATGCAGAGTTACAAGGTCTTTCCTGCGTACGTGATGAGTATCCATCCATTCCTCCATCTGGAGCTCCTTCTTGAAGGCCTTGGACTGCGTCTTGTAGTTTGTTATCCATCACCTTACCCTCCTGACTACTAGGTACTACCAGAAGTTATGGTCTTTATTGTCCCCCAACGCCCAAAGCTGCAAAGACCACCAGTGCAGCAGGAATGCTGAATGTGTATGTAGAAGGTGGTCTTGATATGTATGGTTTTCATTGTTCAACTTCACTTCTCAGCTTCTGGTGACAGCATCTTGATTTGCCTGCTCCAGTGGGGCGACTGTTCAGTCTGGAGAGAGGGGAATCTGCCTGAGGAATCCTGGACATATTGATACCGAAAGAGCCAGAGCGGACATTTTCCCTTTCTGAAGGGAGTCCATAGTTGTCTCTACTCCATCCCTCTCTTTCCTCTTCCATTCCTCTTCCCGAGTCTCCCTCCCTTTACCTCCTCTCTCTTCCCCCTCTGTCCCTTCCCTCCCTCACTGCTTCCCTCTCCCCCTTTTGCTTCCTTCCCGCTTTCCCCCTCCTCCTCTCCCTTCTGGTCCTGCCCCCTCCCCTCTGTCTTTTGTCTTTCCTAGTACTTGGGATTGAACCCATGGTTTCACACATACTTGGCAAGTACCCTACTCTAGGTTTTTACTTTTTTTAAAAACTTTGTACTGTTTGAATTCTTTATTTTTTTTCTTTATTTTTTTTGATATTTTTTGAGATACAGTCTTGCTCACTTTGACTGAGCTGGCTTTGAACTGCTGATCCTCCTGCTCTCATCTCCCATGTGGCTGAGATGACAAGCGTGGCTTCTATGTCCAGCCACCTTTTTCTGTCTGCCACTGGTTCTCAATACACACATGTAATAGATATAGGAACATCAAATACACATATGCAGAAATGTATTTGTAATGAAGGATTCATATATTAAAGTTCTGAGTTAACCAGAAACTCAGCGATACACACAGGGATATGCATACTCATTGTAAAGAGGCTACAATAAATGCTTTCCTGGACCATGAAGGAAAGATGTAACAAGATATTTTCCTACAGACTTTCTCGGGTGTCCATACCCTTACTTCATGAAGGGGCTTTGGACAGATAACTTTATACCATTGTCATGGCTCCCAGCGACCCTGTTCTGGCCCATTTTGGAGACAGATATTTGTCTCTGTTTATCAGGGTGTGGCCCTGCCCTTGGCCTGTGCTGTACATCTTCAGTTTTGTTTTGTTTTTTTAAATCTCTGGATAATGTTGATGCCATCTTCCTGCCAAATCTCGGCCCTGAAAATGCAGAGTGGCATCTTAAATAGTGGTGCTTTTACTGCCTCCAAAACAAATAAAGTGATTTTGGTACACATTAGAAAATGTATGTCTCTTGTTTCTGGATCTGGAAATGAACTAGTGTAAGAGATGCAGACAGCTGTTTTGAGAAAGTAGCCAAAAAGACAGCTCAGGATGTCTCGGTGTCATTTCTTGAGAAACATGTGTAGCTATTTGTTAAAAATGAGAAAAGCTCCCTAAGTTCACTCTAGGACAATGCAGATTCTTTAGCCCAGACAGTTAAATACCTCTGTCTTCCGGCCATCCTGACCTTCTGCAGAGAAAATGTAGTTTCCCAGTCTTCCAGACCTATGCTGCTACTTTGATTTAACACAAAGCGGAAATCTCCCAAACAATGTTCTCTGGATCCAGGAAGGCTCATCTGGCATTAGTTAGCTTGGCACCACTGCCCCGCCCATCCTGTTGTCTGTGCTCTGGAGGCATGGTACTTTATAGAAAATGTGTGGTAGTCATTGCAAAAATGCACGTCTGGAGAAATGTACAAGGAAAGCACATTCAATGAATATGCCCTGGTGGGAACACTCTTGGGTAAATTATATTAAATATTCAAGTAAAAAGGAAAGCCAGTGTCTGTTTCAGGAAGTTGGTAGACTGAAAGGCACAGCTTAGTGGTTCTCTGGAAGTTGAGGCTGTCTTGGGAGGGAAGAATAGAGAGTTGATCTACTAATTGACGTTTGCCTCTTGCTGCTGTGTTGATAGCTAGCTAGCACAGGCTCAGGAAAGATCTCTACTCCTTGGCTCAGAGTCCTGGCCTTTCTCTTTATGATATAATTAAACGCTGTTGGTGAAAGGGGATGACTCTAGCTCTGGATTAGCTTTCAACTGGAGGGCATGCATGCTGGCAGTGCACCCAAGAGCAGGACAAGCACTCAGAGAAAGCTTGGAGGGAGACCTTGGGAAAAAAAAAAAAACCATGGAATTGAATTTACATGGATTTCAGCAATAGCGCTACACTTTAGGCCCATCTCCTCTTCCTCTGTATCCCTTCATCCTCTTCCTCCTTCCCCTGTCCTTCCTCCTTCCTTTTTCCTCTTCCTTCTTCTTTCCTCCTCCTCTTTGTTCCCCCTTCTCCTTCTTTTCCTTTTTTCCCCTTCCTGCTTCTTCCTTCTTTTTTCCTCTTCTTGCCTCTGCTTCCTCCAGTTGCTCCTCCTCCTTTCCCCTCCCTTCTTCCTCCTTTTCTCCTTTTTCCTATTTCTTCTCTCCTCCTCCTCCTCCTCCTTTTCTCCTTCCCTCCTCTTCTTCCTAACCTTTTTCTCTTCCCCTTTCTTTCCCCTTCTTCCTTTTCCTCCTCTTACTTTTCTCCCTCCTCTTCCTTTTTTCTTTCCTCCTCATTCTTCTCTTCCTTCTTTTCCTCATTCTTCTTCTTCCCTTCTCTTTCTCCTCCTCTTCTTCTTCCTCTTTTTCTTATCTTCTCTTCCTTTCTTCACAATTAGAGAAAATAGATGGAAAGTTCTTCTTACCATTCCTGAATTTCTTGGAACCCTCCAGCTAACTGTTGAGACTTTTCTAGTTTTTTTTTTTTTTAATAGCTTCTCTGGGAGGTGGGTGGGGACCAGCTCTCTTGTCCCCATGTTCTGTTTACAACAGCCCTAGGTGTTAGTGTGCTGGAGGTACAAACAAGTTTCAGCAAAACAACTTTTGCTTTTACTTAAAAAATCATTGCTTGTTTTGTTTATTTTTTCTTTCTTTGTTGTTTTTATTTGTTTGTTTTTGGCTTATGTGTAGGAGGATATTATGTTTACACTTGATGCCATCAAAATTCATTTTTTGGATTATAGATGAAGTGAACAGGAAGTCTAGCTTGGGGTCAGAGTTCTTGCCGGCATGCCTAAAGCGCAGGAACTATTGAATTCTAGCACTGGAAATAGAAGCAGGGAGGGAGAGAGAAAGGAGAGGAGGAAGAATGAAGGGAAGAAGAGAGAAGGGAAGAGGAGAAGAAAAGGGAAGGAAGCTGGAAGGGAAATTTAGAGAAAGGAAGGACAGGAAGGGGAAGGAAGGGAAGATGAAAGGAAGGGAGAAAAAAGGGAAGGGGAGGAGAGGAGAGGAGAGGAGAGATTCATATCGGTCTAAGAACTGGGACTGATACATTGTTGACTTCCTTTAATATGCAGTGAAAATCTATCTTGGCATTCAGCAGATGGAAGTTTTAGTTAGGGAACTAAAGCTTTTTATTATCTCTGTAATTTCAATCACTGGTCCCAAAATAGGAAATTCAATTTTGATTTAAGCCATTAATGCCCATTGGTAAGACAGAGCAATTATTATTCATCTCTGGCACTCCTTTGTGCATCTAGAACTCAGGGGAATTTTTATGTAACAGAACACTTTCAAAAATGTTAACATTCAAATAAAAAATAACACCCTGAAGAGCAGAACTCTGCTTCAAAAATTTGAAACAAGAGTAAGCTTGGCCATAGTAGAAGGCAGAATTGTGGTTGTGTGAGAGCACTGGGGGATTTTGATGATTATCAATCATCAATAACTATCAATTGATAAGAATAGTAATTAATAATTATTCTGGAAGTAAGGCAATAATTATTAATACTAGTTATTAACTGTTAGCCAGTGGATCAGGGAACTTGAATAGGTCATCTGTTGACCTTCTGTGTTATATCCATTTCTGATAGACCAACAAAACCCAAACACCCATTGTGATATGTCAACCACTTTTCTCATCTAGTGTGTTTCATTATAAGAAATAGCTGTTGGATGTTATCATTGATTTTTAGACTTTGTACATATTCATGCACAGTCATCACCCAAATTCAGTATATGGACTATTCTGAATTAGAGCTGATTTGCGGGGGTTAACCATTCTGACTTGGGGTGACATTTATCACACTGCTTCTCCTTGTATCTGTACCCAATGGGCTTTACTTTCAACAGCTGCTCACTGACCCTTAGTTTTTGGTTGAGGAGTCTAGTCAAGAAGGATGTAGTCCCTGCACTCAGAAAGGTGTAGCCAGTGAAATGATACTATGAAAAACAGTTCCATGCTGTGGTGCTATGGTGGTCAAGATGAAACTCCTAGAATAATTATATTTTGAAGAGATGGGCCTTGAACTCAAGGTCTGGGCGCTGCCCCTGAGTGTTGCTGCTCAAGGCTCCTGCTCTACCACTTTGAGCCACAGCTCCATTTCTGGTTTTTTTTTGGTAGTTAATTGGAAAGAAGAATCTCATGGACTTGCCTGCCCCACCTGGCTTTGAATTTCAGCCTTTATATCTTAGTCTTCTAAGTATTCAGGATTACAGGTGTGAGCTACTGGTGCCAGGAATTCTTGTTTTGTTTTGTTTGTTTTTTGAGAAGGACACCTTTTCCTCAAGTCTTTTACTAGATGAGGGTAACATCTCTGAGATGAGAATAGTGGCACACGGCCATATACTAGAGAAGAATGAACATTTTGACTTGATCTTGATGTATTTTAAGTCCAGATGGAGTCAGAGTTTCTGCTATTTCTGTTTTCTGTAGAAAAATAGTTTGCAAACACCCCAAACTCTACCATAGGAGAAGAATTTACAATAACAGCAGGCATGGAAGGCTCAATATTGCAAGCGCCCCAAGACTTTCTTGTTCGTTTTAGAACCTTAGCGCTTTCTCCACACTCGGGTACAGTAACAATGGAATCAGCAGAACTTTCTGACTGGTAGGCTCCATTGATGCCCAGTCTGATTTGGCTTTCCAGGTTTTTCCAGCCCAACTTTAAATGAAAGAATTTCTTGTCCAGTGCTCTCCCTGTGTGGAGAATCACCAAAGAGTCCTAGAATGGGAAGGCTGTTTTGTGATTTAAAAATAATTACATGAAAGCACTCAGATTTTTATGTTTGTTTGGACAGATGCTGTTTGGGTAATTTCTTACTTGGGAAAATGTCCTTTCGTTTATATCTCTTGTCCTTTCCCTTACCCTTCCTGTAGTCCTTTGTCCACTGAATTAGAGAAGACTGCATGCCATGAAGGTTAGTGGCTACCTGGAACTATTTTTCCTTCCAGTTTTGTGGCTGGTGTTGGTAAAGGAGAACCTTTGACCTGGGTGCCAGTGGCTTACGCCTGCATTCCTAGCTACTCAGGAGGCTGAGATTTGAGGATTACATACAGTACATAGCCAGCTCAGATAGGAAGTCCAGGAGACTTTTTCCCCAGTTAACTGTCAGAAAACTGAAAGTGGCACTGAGGGTCAAACTGGTAGAGCACTAGCCTTGAGTGGAAACGCTCAGGGACCCTGAGTTCAAATACCACAGTGGACCAAAAAACAAAAATAAACAAAAAAAGAAGTAGCATTATCAGATGTTAAGGTTTAGGAGTTGTTTTCAGTCAGGTTCTTGTGGCCCTTGTTTACAGCCAGCCTGGACAAGGGAAGTCAATGAGAATAATATCTCCAGTTAACCATCGAAAAGTTGGAAGTGAAACTGTGGCTTAAGTGATAGAGTTCCAGCATGAAAAAAGGATAAAAAAGCTAAGAGACAGTGCCCAGGCCCTGAATTTCCTACCTGGGTTGGCTTTGAACCACAGTCCTCAGA
The DNA here is from genome assembly GCF_031878675.1 of Megascapheus bottae. NCBI lineage: Eukaryota > Metazoa > Chordata > Mammalia > Rodentia > Geomyidae > Megascapheus > Megascapheus bottae. Next base: position 32,539,201 of record NC_143529.1, on the reverse strand, counting down.
TCAGCCTCCTGAGTAGCTAAGAACACAAGCATGCTTGATTTTCTGCCTGTTTCTTCCTTCATTCTGACATGAATAGGAATGTGAAAGCTAATGTTTGAGAAATTCTTGAAGACCCCTGCATTTCTGGGGTGGGGTGGGTGATAGTCATATGCTAAGAATAATAAAACTAAAAGGCCACTAGATTCTGTCATTTATGTGTGGGAACATGAACTAATCATCAGTCTTCTTTATCATAATTATTTTTCCTTTTCTTTCACTTGTATCTTAAGTAAATCCTCAGTGTACCTTCTGAAATTCACTATTGGATTTCTGTCCCAGTGGAAATTTGTTTTCTGTTTCCGTCCCCTTTCCCTGGCTGTTTAGGTTTGTTACTCATTTGTTTATCCTCTCATTTTTCATTGTTCATCTGTTTATCCTTTTCCAAGTAGACATGTTTCTTACTGAGCCACAGATTCTGTTTTTGTCTTTTGATTGATGGTGGTGGATCTTGGCTTTGGGTATTTTCATAGCCAGGACATGTGACTCTTCTTGTGACTCTCCATCATGGTGAAAACTTGTTTTGCAAATTGCTAAATTCTTCTGAAGAGGGTTTTTGAGAACTGACTTTCTTCAGATTTGTCTTGCTTGACTCAGCTGGAGGCTGGATGTGCAGAGGTAAGTACTTGACACAAGCAGAATATGGGAAACTTGAACTCTTCACAATTGCCAGAATCATTCAACTTCTGCTTAGGGATTTAGAGCTGGTTTACAACAGGGTTTGTTCTGCCTGGAGAGTTTTATTTAGTCAGTCTTTGGGGAATCCACTCATGTTTTCACTTGTTCTGTGGAAGGTTCTTCTATTGAAACTACTTATCACCAGGGTTTGCAGTGCTGTCAACTTTACAGATAATAAATGGGTTTAAGCACCCACAGTGAACAGAAATAGAGCACCTCTTCTTCAGCTTGTGTATTGTTAGGCCAGTATGTAAGCAACAGAGCAGAATACCTCAAGTGTGTGTGTGTGTGTGTGTGTGTGTGTGTGTGTGTGTGTGTTTCTGGGGAGGGGAGTACAGGAAGTTGAAAATGCGCCTTGGGATGGTCTGTGGCTCTGGTCATTGTAGATATCACAGGAATGGAGGGTGCATTTACATGCACCAGTTCCAATGCCGTGCCACGAAGACAGCTCTGTGGTTGGAAGTGTGTTTTCTTCCAGATGTATTGGTTCCCTAGCTAATATAGATTTGAAAGGGAACTGGTTCATTTTCTTTCCTTTTTCTCTTTCCTTTCCTTCTTTTCTCTCTTTCTTTCTTTCTTTCTTTCTTTCTTTCTTTCTTTCTTTCTTTCTTTCTTTCTTTCTTTCTTTCTTCTCTCCTCATCTTCCTTCCTTACATTTTTGTGGAAGCTTCCATCTCATTTGTGAGCAAGATGTACTTTTCTGAATCTGTTGTCCCACTCAATGAAATGAGTCTAATACTCTCCCTCACAGAGATATGAGTGTGCAATGGGATTGTATAATGACAAGTGTAAAATACATTCAAGTGTATGCTTGAAGTCGGGTAATTAAAGGAATTTCTTCTCTCTCCAGACCACCAATGCTGGCCTAACACCTATAATCTGCAGGCAAGATAATAGATATGGCTAAGAATTTGGCAGATTGTGTGTGTGTGTGTGCGTGTGTGTGTGTACACTCGTGTGCGTACATGCGTGTGTGTAATGTGGAAACAAATCTATTGTGTTTCAAATGAATAGCATTTCTATAACTTGAGGATTGCTGCTGCTGTTGGAGAAAAGTTGTGAAAGGGAAGTTAGGCAAATGGACACAAGTAGCCTTTCCTCCTTGAGGGCGAGGACCCTGAGCATTCCCCGAGGGAATGGACAGCTGCATTTTTGACCTGGTGGCCTGGTGCTTAAAGCAGATTTGTGCCCCTGTGACAAACTGTATGAAGTCCTGTACTCCAAAGGGAGCACAGGAAAGTGGGTGCAGAAGAGCTTGGCAGCACAGGTGGGCCGTTCCGGGAAAGATGCTCTCATGAGTCTGGACAGCTTGTTTAAGTGTAGAGAAGATTTGGCTGCCCCGTGGATGTGGATATATAGAAGTCTGCCTTTGAGATGAAAAGTCAGGTTGTCTTCCCCTCTTGCTTTTGGAGGTATTTCTTTTCTTGTTGATCGTATGGCTCAGACTCTGGGCCTGGGCGCTGTCCCTGAGCAATTTAGCTCAAGGTTACCACCCTACCCCTGAGCCTGGGTGCTGTCCCTGAGCTCTTCAGCTCAAGGCTACTGCCCTACCTCTTGAGTCACAGCACCACTTCCGGTTTTCTAATGGTTAATTGGAGATAAGAGTCTCATGGTCTTTAGTGCCTGGCTTTGAACGCCAATCCCCACATCTCAGCCTCCTGAGTAGCTAGGATTATAGGTGTGAGCCACCACTTCCTGCTTTTCTTTTCTTTTCTTTTCTTTCTTTCGTTTTGGTTAGTGGTGGTCTTGGTCTTGCACTCAGTGTCTGGGTGTTGTTCCTGAGCTTTTGTGATCAAGGCTAGTGCTCTACTTCTGGAGCCAAAGCATCAAGTCCAGCTATTTTTTTTTTTTGGTGTTTATTTGGAGATAAGAGTCTCACGATGGACTTTTCTTAAGTGGGCTGGACAGAGATCCTCAGATCTGAGCCTTCTGAGTAGCTAGGTTGACAAACAGGAGTCACTGGTACCTGCCACCCTTTTGCTTATGGAGCTTTGAAAGTTTCCAGGATGGCTTCCCTGTTTCTTTAAATACCAAGATGGTCAGAGGAGACCTGCAAGGTCTCTTCCCCATTATGTATTCGTGGTGGAGATGGCGAAAACCTGAAGGGTTTGTGGGGATGGTGTGTCTTCTTTCTTCAGATGAGGTGGGCTGTGTTGCCATTGTGAGAGAAGATCAGGAATGGCTGTGAATTGTAGACAGGGCTGCTTGGACACTCTCTGGCAGTCCCTATGGGTAAATGTGACTCGCAGTCCTGGTTTACACAGCTGGCCACAGTTGTTCAGATGATGGTAAGAATTAGAGATGCTTTGCTCTGAATTTGAAAAAAAAAAGAAAAAAAAAAAAAGGTGCTTAAACGTTTGACCAGACAAAAGACTATTGAGTCTGGGGTTCCTTTTGATTAGGCTGAATGCTTTGACAAGGAGACCTGGATTCTCTGCCTCCCCCAGACATCCTAAATGTCCTTGCAATGTGGTTAAATGAGATGGCTCTCATTTCCTATGGTGAACTAAAGAATAACACATTTTGTTTACTCAGTGCTGTTTTTATTTTACTTTATTCTCATGTTTGTATTAGAAATGAGTAATTTAGTCTCAAAAAAAAGTACTTGTGGGGCTTTCAGCCAAGGCTCCATGCCAAACATGAATTTTGTGATTAAAGTATCCAATATTAATCTTAGCTTGCCAAAAATCAAGGTTAGGATTTGTTGTGGTTGTGGTAGTGGTAGTGGTTATTTGTATTGCTAGCATTAGATAGTCAAAAAAGAAGATATTTTGCAATCAAAGTGCATGAGATAGGAAATGTGGAGAGCTACATGTGACCTTGATCTTGTAAAAAATGGAAGATTTCCATTCTTCTTGGTTCGGGAGGAATAGAGACAGATGACTATGATTAGTCCTGCACCTCCTTGTTTCTCGTTTCCTTCCATAATTTCCCTTGTGTGCTGGTGACATTGGCTGAGAGGAAAGTATTTTTTTCCATTCTTATTTTTTAATCTCAAGGCTTTTAATATTTAAATGTTGCTTATTGGTAAAATGTGAGCTACAGAGATTTAAAGATAGGGCCTCCTTTTCACCCACTTCTACACAGTGCACTGTTTGCTGTCTGAGAAGTCCACAGTCCTGAGATGCAGTAGATATATGAATGTGCAGTGGCCATGCAATGGGACTAGAGCTGTGATGATGATGATGTTGATGATCTCAGAAAGGAAGGATCAGGAGCTCTCTACCAGACGAGATCCTTTCACAGAAGCAGGAGTATAAAATAGTCAAGGGACAGACAGCTGTTTTCCATGTAGAGAAGGTTTCTGTAACCATAGGGAAGAATCTGTGCCAAGCTGTGAACTCAAGCTTGTTCAGGTCATAATGTGCTGGAGAGAATGGAACAACATGAGAGCTTGTATGGAAATAGGCACGTGACTGTGGTAGTTCTTTCGCCTGTAATCCTGGCTACTCAGTAGGCTGATATCTGAGGGTTAAGCCTTCTAGTGAAAAAATGTCCTCGATGAACTAGAGGCTTGAACTCAGTACCTCAGTGCTGTCCCTGAGCTATATTTTTTTTTGCTCAAGACTAGTGCTTTAACAGTTGAGCCACAAGCTCTACTTCTAGTTTTTTGGTGGCTGATTGGAAATAAGAGTCTCACAGAATTTCTTGCCCTGGCTGGCTTTGAACCTCAGCTCTCAGTGCCCTGTGTAGCTAAGACTACAGACATGAGCCACGAACACTGAGCTCGTGACTATTTTTCACATGTGGGCATTTGGAATTTGCTGTTAATGTGGAGTAAGAAGAATCAGAAGGGGGCTTGAGTTTTTATTTCAGTGGGCCTCTAATCAGGCAGCATAGGAAAGCTATGGTTTCATAGTCCGATTAAATAGTTTTCCAACCCATCATTTAAAGCCAGGAATCTCTGTCTTTAGGACCATTGTACTTGTTATTGTGCATGTGGTACTTGCTACAGATGTTTTATAGAAGGAAGCAGATGCTTGTGGGGATTCACAAATCAGCCAAAAGCAGTGCAAATGGGATAAAATCAATTCTGTATTACATGCAAGTGTATTGTCACACGTGATTCATTTAAAAAGGACAATTTCCAAAGGCAAATAGCTGAACAACAAACATATTCTATTTTGGGCCAGGAGTTTGGCCTAGAGGTGGAGTGCTTGCCTAGCATGCAGGAAGACCCAGGTTCAATTCCTTGGTCCTACATACACAGAAAAGAGGTGGAAGAGGTGCTATAGCTCAAGTGGTAGAGTGCTGGCCTCAAGGAAAAGCCCAAGGACAGGGCTCAGGCTCTGAGTTCATGCTCCAGGACTGGCTAAAGATATATATATATATATATATATATATATATGTATTCTATTTTAAAGACAGCAAATAAGCTATAAGGTATTTTGGTTATTAGTGCTTATTTGGTCTTTCAGTTGGTAGTTAATGTGTGGTGTGTGTGTGTGTGTGTGTGTGTGTGTGTGTGTGTGTGTATGTATTAGGGAATTTAATGATTTAAATTTACTTATAGAGTAACGTTTGTGCTACTGTATTTCTTAGGATTATAATGGAGGAATTAGACATCTTGAAATCTTGTGTTCCCAGAAAGAATTTTCTTTTTTTTCATTTTGATTTCTGTTCATATTACCTGGTCTTTCTATGGCTTGAAAAAGTCATTTCTGGGTAGATAATTTTTTTTTGGATCAAGGGCATAAATGAAGCAGATGTATTTCATCAAAATATAAAAACTTAGCTTTCCCATGTTAAAGGTGATTAATAGTAAAATTGTTCCTATTAACACATAATGACATATGAGGCCTGAGTTTTTAAAACGTATTATGTACCATATGTAGACTAAAAAATCCAGGCAGGAAAATGAAGTATATCGATGAGAGAAGAAGGAGTCAATAGAAACAGATCCTAAGGAGATAGAGATGTTGGAATAGCAATGATTATAAATAGCATTTTATAGCAGTTGTTGTAAATATATCCAAGGAATTAGTATGTCTGCCATAAGAAGTGAGCCAATGGAGAATCACAACATAAAAAAGAACACCATACAAAAAGAAAATTGTAAAGTGAAAAGCAAAATCTCCAAATTGGAAAAATTCTTCTTTCATATTCTTAACAGCAAATTGATAAAAGAAGAAAATGCCAGCAAACTTGAAAATGGATCAAAAGAAATGAGTCCAGTTGAGTAATATAGGAAAAAAAATATTGAACAAAAACTCCACAGGGCATTATCCCACCGCAGAATTCATGAAGGAGAAGTGTTAAGAGATGTGTAGACATAGTGATAGCTCTGAAAGAGATAGGAAAAGAAACCAATATCTTAACAAATGAAAGACCAATTTTCCTGGATTTTTCCCCCTACTGGTTATTATTTTCAAGACTGAGTTTTGCTTCCTGCATGACTGGGCATGTACCTGAACCAGGAATCACTAGGCACCCATCATTATGTTCTGCTATCTGTTACAAGTGGTCTGATGAATTTTCCTTCCTTCTGGCCTTACACCAGAATCCTCTTATTCTCAGCCTCCCAAGTATCTAGATTTGCAGGTGTGAACAATTGGTGGTGATGTTGTTTATTACAAATCACATATTCACAGAATGTTTCAGGGGAATTAATTTTATTTACAAACTGCTTACTTCATGATACTATACTTCAAGAATGGAATCTGGTGGTATTTACTTTTCATGCTATGTTGTATCATATTCCAGGTAAAATGCTCTTGAAAAATTATACATAATATTTATATATCCATATACATACATGTGTACACAAATATACATATATATGTCTGCATAATATATATAACTATAATGAAAATGTGAAATTTACCTACATTGCCTTTTCTTTCTTCTAATCACACACTTTCACAGTTGGATGGTTTTGGGTTACTGCCAGGTGAAATATTTTCCAGCAGGGCTAAATTGTTCAGAGCTCCCTTATTAGATTGTTTAGATATAGATGAAAATAGAATTCCCACCTAGAGTTTTCAATGCATATTTTATGAGTGGGAGAGGGCCAGGCATATAGATTGAGTTGCATTACAATAAACTCATTATCTTTTGTGTCTCTGCTCTTTTAATATTTGTGTGTACTTTTGTGGATGGCTTAAATAGACACTATTGCAAATGAATGCCACAGAAAGCAAATTGTAAAACTAGTCCAGAGTTACATTGTAAATAATTTAAGCCATTTACTGAAGATAGAATTTTAACTTTCTAAATTTAATTCAGTGATAGATTAGTGATGTCAATTTCCCTGCCATGGAATGACATGACTTATCTCTGAGGATGATAGGATGTGGAACTTAATTTTCTTTTGAATTTGTTTACCGTCCTTATCTTTCTCTCTCCTCTCTTCTCTCTCTCTTCACTCCCCCTCCCTACCCCCACCTCTCTTTTGTGACAGTCCTGGGTTTTGAATTCAGGGGCTGGGCACTGTCCCTGAGCTTCTTTTGCCCAAGGCTAGAACATACCACTTGCATCACAGCTCCACTTCTGGCTTCATTTGGTAGTTTGGTGGAGGTAAGAGGCGCACAAGCTTTCCTGCTTGGACTGGCTTTGAACTGAGTTCCTCAATAGCTAGCATTCTAAGTAGCTAGGATTACAGGTATGAGCCATTGGTGCCCAGCAAAGGAACAGAAGGCTGGCCCGGGATTTGAACCTGGGACCAAATCCAAAGCGAGAATCAGACTCCTAGACCAGTGAGTCAACTTTCATTGTTTGCTCTTCAATTCAGTCATAACTTCCTAGAAGTTCAACCTATTGACTTCCGAGGGTGACTTTGAGCTCTTCAGCATCCGTCAGTTGGAAGCAGGTCCAAGGTATATGTTCCTACTCCCCTCCCCCCACCCCACCAGGGGGTGAAACCTGAAAGTCTGAGAGAGCCTGGCAATCTGGATTCTAACACAGGCACCAGGAGGTCCTGTGTTACTCTGGATTCTAATGCAGCCTGCAGGAGGATCTAGGGCCTCAGAAACTCTGAGAACTGCTATGCTATAGTTAAGACAGACTTTGAACAGCTTTCCCTTTCTGTTGATTACTCAACCTCATGGAAATGAGTCAAGGGTTCTTGCTGCTAGTGGCAGTGGCACATTGGCTAAGACACTTTCCAAATTAAAAATTTTAAATAACAATGAAAAGTCTTACTAAGCAGCAATGCTAAGGAGATACTAGGGGTTCCTATTACCGAATGCAATTTGATGTGCTTTATCTCTCTCTCTTTTATATATTCTCCGCAACATTCTTAAAGCCAGTACCAATGTTACTGCTCTTTTCCACTTAAGAAGGAAGAAGGAAGTTAAGGGAAGAAGTTGAGCAAGGCCAAGTTGTGTAAGTAGAACCAGGTTTATGATGCTAATCAGGTAGGGTTAACCCAGATACCACAGCCACCTTGAACTTACGTCAAGCCTGTTTCCTCCCATTCTAGTCAAAGTTACTCTCTGAGGCCAGAGGCTTAGTGTTTCTTAAAAAAAAAAGAAAAGCAAAGTAAAGCACAGGAAGAAGAGACAACGATGTTAGTGTTTGTATAGATAAGCTCCTGTCTTCTTAACTCATTTGTGGCTTGTTGTCTTTCTCAAATTAAAATCCCAAACTACCTTGATCAAGTAGAATGAATGCTATTCTTTATTTCCTGTACAGACAAATACTTATTAGGTCTTTCCTTCTGAATATTTATCTCATTCTGGAAGTCATAAATTCAACTGACCTTTTGGTCTTGGGGCTCTGGTTCTGGTTTGTGTTTTGTGAAGCTTTCCAAGATCAACTGGGCGATGATGTGGTTTGACATTCTAAATAGCAAATACAATATTGACTTGGCTAATTTTGAAATCAATTAATGCTTGAATGAAGTTCTTATTCGACTGAATTATGCTCCCACACCTTCCCTCACCCAACTCAAAACCTTCACTGGATGATGATTAGAGACAGCTTCTCAAATTCCATTCACAGTAATTGAGGAGTTTATATTGCTTCCAAAATATTTTGTTTTTGGAACCACCAAAAGTTTGTGTATAGACAAGACACACTGTAGCAAATTTAGAGAAAGGGATCATAAAAATGTAAATTTAAAATAACCTTCAAAGGTACTAGTTAGATGTTAGTCCCATTTTCCCAACATGCATATCCTACTTATTAGAGGAGACTAAAAGAAAGACAGTAATTAAAATTGGAATGATTAATTTCATTATGTGTAAGTCAGTATAAATTAATTCCAGCGTCACTATAAATTAACCCCAGCGTCCATAATTCCATAGAATTACTTCCTTTGGTGAGCCGCAGTAATTGAGAGTTTTTCAGATATTCTCAAGAACTCAGCAAGGCATTAGTAGGCTTTTGTGTGGAGGAGTCTAAGGGTGAGAACAAGAAAATGTGTGGTTACTTAAGAAATGTCACTTATCCTCCAACTCCTTATGTTAAGGTTGCTTTCAGATTTAAGCACAATATCTGTTTAGAATGATCAAGGATTTTCTTTCTCAATTCTCCTTCCACCTGCATTCATTTCCCTCTTTCTCCCTCACACCACTTCGATTTGGAAGCAAATGAATAGCTTTGCTCTTGTGTGAGACTTGAACATTTTTTCCTATAGTGCTTTGAGGACTACTGAATTTATTTTTACCTCTTGTACAAAAGCAAAACGAAAATCTGTGGCCTCAAGAGAATAATGCTTGTTGAGTTAGTTTGGTGAGGTCTGGTTGTGTTTGAAGGGTACTTACATGGAATACAAAGGCAAGTGAATTTGCTCATATGATAATTGTTAACTGTATCTCCACCCCAAAAAGTTTAGAACTGTTCTGACAAGTGTTGGTGATTGCATGTTATTTTTCCTTCTAAGTCTTTTAACATACAAAATGAGTAAAATTTTGGTGTGGTTCCTACTTTTAGTCTCTGAACTTCACTGTGATAATTTCCTTAATTACCTATGGACTCCTGTGCAGTTTTATTTATTCTGACTTCTTCATGTGAAGGTGGTCTGGATATTGTTTCAAAAGCATCGCATATCTTGGGTAAGCATTGTATGTGTTTGTGTTTGTTGTATGCACCCATGTGTGTGCACATTTGTACATAAAGGGCCTGGCAGTAAATATTTTACTTTGTGGGATAAACTCTTCTGATAATTATTGTGTGAAAATAGTCATAGCCAAAACACAGCCAAATGAGTTTATCTGTATTTAAATAAAACTTTATTTATAAAAAGAAAAAAAAAACAGCTGCTAAATTGGCCAGGGGCTGTAGTTTACTGGGTGTGTAATGTGTTAGTGGTGATGTGGGTTTTTTTTTTTCATTTCAGCCTGCTGGTCTATTCTTACCTGAAAAAAGATCATTTTTCTTCCTAATCTTAGCACTAGTCACAGCTTGTCCTTTAGATGGAATTCTTCTGCTTTCTGTCTACCTTGTGTCCTCTGGTATCATGCTGGTAGCCTTTCACCTCACTGACTTGCAAGCATTATTCAGTTGGTCTTTGATTTCTTCCTTTCTCACCATTCCATGAGTTCTCTCCAGAAGCCAAAGTCCTGTAGACAAAAGAGACTTCTCAGTCAAAGGAGATTTCTTCATAGTTAATGGAGAGGAACATTTGTTAATGGATGCTCCGAGAGACTGCTTGGTTAGGCAACCTCATGCTTTGTCCCTTCCTCTTCTGCCCATTTCTGGCTCTTCTTAGGGCAACAGACATCTGTTGTTTAAAAACAGTCTCCTTTCTTACGTGTTCAAGCTTAAACTGACTGTATGGATAAATGTCTGAGTGTAATATGCCTTTCTCACAGACATACATTCATTATTAACAGTCAGAAAGCGAATCACTTGCAGACTGTGATGTGCATCTGGTTTCAACAGGTTTTCTTGGGGATGGAGTGTAGTGATGGATCTCTGTGGAGTCTTGTTCTGTCTTTTGCAAAAGGTTTTCTAACTCTGCAGAAGAATGGATGAGAAGAAATTTCTTCATATATTTTCCCAATATTGCTGTGACCTATGTCTTGCATCCATTTGGGCATGAGTCTGTGTTGCTTTTCTAATCAAGATGTCTGGAAACCATCTTGTTGATTCTCTTTCCACACATCTTTTGACCTGTACCTTCTTGCTCTAAGCCAAAGTGACAATGGGTTTCCATGGATAATTGTAATCTCCTGTCTCTTGAACACACACACATGTCCATTGGCCATGCCTGACACATCGACAGATTCACCCCATGAGCACATCTCCATCCTCAAGGACGGTGACAATATTTGTTAGTTCCTACATTAGTGTCACCTTTTAGTGTTCCAGAGATGAGTTCAAGCCTCAGTGTCAGCCTTGGCAGAAGGAAGTGCTCAGATGTCAGGAAAATCAGCAGTGTCAATAAATGCTAAGAAAAATTCAAGTGGAAAAAACCAACAATGATCAACAAACTTGAGAATCGGGGTCTGGCTCCCATGAGCTCCCGGCACCCTTCCCTTCTGGGTCTTCCCGGAAGCTACGCCTCCAAGGTCTTGGTCAGCTGACTGGAGGCCCTCCTGGCAGCTCCATCCTGCTCTCCCCAGTGGAACTTTCAGGACCACAGCCTCTGGGCAGTTCCTCCACTGTGCCTGATGCTCCAAGTGGAAGACTGGCAGTTGGCATTGATTTTGCTTCGTAAATTTGTTCTCCTTTCGCTTTTTCTCCAGTGGGAAGGATTTGCTGTTTCTCAGAATTCCTCTAACCACAGATGTCAGACTTGGGATGGGGTGGAGCAGTGCAGAGAAGCTGCAGTTGTAGGAGTCCACAGACAGAGGACTGCTTTGAGGGAGAGAGGAGGGGTACTGGACAGGTCAAGAAAGGTGCAATGGAGTGTGCGGAGCTGAGTGTGAGCTCAGTACTGCATAACAACTGGCCACTTTTGGGGCTTGAAACACAGCATGGTGGGCTAGATGGCCAGGATGTACAGGACTGAACTTGGAGTCACCAGTGATGAAGGACCATCAGTTTAGGGAGACTTTCATGTGTCAGGCCCCAGCGATGGTTTTCATTATCTCACTGACTGCCATGACAATGAGCTTTTGAAAGACTTCCTTTGGTAATGGCAAGGCCATAAAAAGTTTCAGGCTCACTTACCTTTCTCTTAGCTTTCTCTCCAGTGCAATCGAGGAACACATGTCTGTGCTAGGCCGAGTTCCCGAAATATCAGGTTTTAGGGGGATGTTTAGAATGAGGAAAAATCAGTGAAAATTGACTTCAAGCAAATTTCAAATGGGTCAAACATGGTGTGTGTGTTTTAGAGCATTTGTCTGCTGCTGGTTCTACTGTGCCCTTTCTTCTGACTCCTGTCCATCTTTCCTTCCTCTTTCTGTTCTTCCTTCCTCCTCCCATTTCTCATCCTTCCCTCTCTTTCCCTCCATCCACCTCCTCTCCCCTGCTCTCCCTTTCCCCCCATACTTCCCTCTACTTCCCTTTCCTCCACATCTCTTCATTCCTCCTACCCTCCTTTCCCCAGCCCGTGTCTCCCAGGCAACCGCCTCCTGATATCTGTGAATCATCACTCTGACTCTCTGGAAGTCTTTTTGCCTGGTGCCTCCCTGATTCAAACTGCAGTGCTCATTACTCTTACTGTTTTCTTTGCCAATTCTTTTATCCATCCAGATAATCCATTAGCAGTAGCTGATGGAGCTAGAGTGTCACTAATGATATAAGGATATCACCTTATGTGCAGAAACTCAAGATGGTACATGTATTAGTTTCCTCTGGCCACTGTAACAAACCATTGGAAATGGAATGGCTTAAAGCAACACAGATTTATTATTCTAGCCAATTTATTTATTTAGCCTAGAGGGTTATTATCCTAATTGATTCACTGTCACCTCTCATGTGAACAGATATCAAAACTGGGGTTCACTGGGTTCAAGTCAAAGTGCCTGTAGCTTTGAGTTTCTTCTAGAGGAACATGGTTCTACACTGGTCTAGCTTCTACAGGCTGCCCACATTCCTTGGCTTATGGCCTTGTTCTCTATTCTTTTTTCTTTATTTTTGTAAGATTTTTTTTCTCATAGCATCACTCTATTTTTGTTTTTGCCAGTACTGGCGCTTGAACTCAGGGCATGGATACTGTCCTTAACTTTCTCAATGTTAATGTTCTACCACTTGAGCCACAGCACCATTTGTGGCTTTTTCTGTGTATGTGGTACCAAGAAATCGAACCCAGGGCTTCCTGAATGTAAGGCAAGCACTCTACCACTAGGCTGTGCCCCCAGCCCCATACTATCACTCTGAAACTGAGTCTTCTTTCATTTTTTCCACAGTTAAAGGATCCTTGTTATTACAGTGGGCTGAGCTAGATAACCCAGGAGAATTTCTTCATTTTAAAGTCAGTGAATTAACAAATTCAACCCCCACCCACTTGTATATTCCAGGATTGGTATGTAGACATCTTTAGCAGACAGTGTGTGATTCAACCTACTGTATTATGCTACATGGTCAAAGGAAATCTGAAGATAATTGAGATTGAGTGCGTGTGTGCACATGTGTGTGTATGTGCAGGCTCCTGTGCATGCATGCATGCATGCATGCATGTAGATCTCGGGTTAGATCTCGGGGCCTTTCCATTTCACTTGACATTTTCAATATCCTCAGTCCAACTTCTTTTTTGCTGGTTAATTGGAAATATAATCTCTTGGACTTTTCTGCCCAGGTGGCTTTGAACTACAATTGTTATATCTCAACTTCCTGAGTAGCAGGAATTATAAGCGTGGAGCCACAAGCAGGGGGCCTGACACAATTACAGCTTTTTCAACCATACCCTTGAGAGATTACCCTCTAGTACCCAGATGGGGCCAACAGAATCACATGGGCCCAGAAAAGCAGAGTTTTGCTGGCTGGAGTCAATCATACCCAGAAGAAAATGACAAACATAGCATCTGATGTTCTTTGCACAGTGCTACTGGATTATGCTTTCTGAATTTATTTTAAAGTTTATTTCTATTTGCTTTATTCTACTTGCTTATAAAATGAATTGGCTCTTCCTGTCCTTGCAAGTCCCATATCCATCTGTCCCATTTTGGATTCTATTCTTGAAAGCCAGCCAGTCTCCTGCTGGATTTATTTCCAAACCTCCTAGGTTTTATATTCTTTTTGTATTCTCTGCCTTAATTGCTTGACTTGCCTCAATGTCTCTTATCTCTCTTCAATTTCCAAAATTAATTTCAAATCCAAGAAGCTCTGGCTGATATGTAGGTTTTTCTCTATAACTTTTGCAGTCTTTGGCCTTCAGTATGGAAGTTATTTCTTAGTCACCAAATATTGTTTGGGTATTTGCTTTACATGGTTTAACTTTTCACTTTCCTTCTTGAGAGTGACAGTTTTAGATCGCACCATGGCAGTTTAGTCACTCATCAGTGAATGCTGCTGGTGAAATGTGGTCCTGTGAACACTGACATATACATAGGCAGAAGACCTTTATTTTTTCCAGTCGTGGGGCTTGAACTCAGGGCCTGAGCACTGTCCTTGGGCTTTCTTAAGGCTAGAGCTCTACCACTGGAGTTACAGCACCACTTCCATCTTTTTCTGTATAATTGGTACTGAGGAATAGAACCCGAGTCTTTGTGCATGCTAGCCAATTACTCTTACTACTAGGCCAAACTCCTGGCCTCAGAAGACCTTTCTTTCCCACTGTATTTATGTAAGTATCCCAAAACTAGTATTCTGGGTTTTAGTTGTCTGGATTTCTAGAAACTCTGTTTTCATGCTTCCTTTTTTTCAGCTTGGTTTTCATATCTATCACCCCAATACCCATATACTGTCCCTGTATCTCTAGTAGGATAAGGAGTTCCAGACTCTTGTGATAGATTACTCACTCACTGGTCTCTACCCTCTGGAAGTTTACCATTACAAGACTTACGTAATTCCTAACTTGGCACTCACCCTGCACACATCTAAAATCTTTCATTCCAACTTTGAACGACTAATCTAATTAGAGTAATTCATACCATATTATAAAAACCTAAAGGCAATTCTAACCACTTAAACATTTTTTATTATAAAATTAAGCTGAGGAATTATGGTTTATGAAGAAATTAGCTGCCTTCTCCCTTAAGCCTTCTCAATGATCAGACCATCTTGGTACTTCCCATCTAAATAGTTGACAGCTCAGATTTTTAAGGAAATGAAACTTGTACTGGCTGATAATAGTGCCTCTTTCCTATAATCCCAGCCACACTCAGGAGGCTGAGATAAAATTGCAGTTCAAAGTCAGCCAAGGCAGGAAAGCTATGAGACTCATTTCCAATTAATGATCAAAAAAGATGGAAGTGATGCTGTGATTCCAATGGTAGAGCATTAACCTGGAGAAAAAGCTCAGGGAAAGTGCCCAGGCCCTGAGTTCAAGCCCCAGGACTGACATAAAGAAAAATGAAATGGAAACATATTTATTTTCATAGCTATGAGATGATACCAAAAGTGAGGCATGAGAAACAGAGCCAATGAATTTCAATTCAGTAATTTTCTTATTGCTTTAGTTTGTAATGAAACATTTTCACATAAACTTTCTTGTACTTCATACTTCACATATTTTTAACACTTTCTTTATATATTTCCTGTATGAGTTATACACACACATATGTGGTGAAAACACACGCATTTATATGGTTTTGGTGGAGAGAAGACGAATGAAGTTGGATGAGAGAAAAGCATGTTATCTTCTTAGCTATGTGTGGTGGTATATACCTATAATGCTAAATTAGCAGCAGGCAGAGGCAGGAAGATAAGAAGTTCTAGGTCATTCTATGCAGAGCTGGTTTAGTGAAAGTCTGTATCAAAACCCAAACCAAAAGGCCTTGGGAAATATGGTATAGGCTTAACCATCACAAGGCCCTGAGTTCAATTCCCAGTAACACAGAGACCCACATACACGCACAGATACACACTTCTGATTTGAGCAAATCTCCATAAAATTTAAGTGTTGAAACTTACTGGCCACTGTGATGGTATTAGGGGGTGTTCACTAATCACCTCTAATGGCCCATCAGGTCTCTTCTCCTTGAGAATGGAATTAAGACGTTTATCAAAGTGGTGTCACACCTTTCAGCTCACCATCTCTTCAGCCTTCTACCAGGCCAAGATACAATATTTCTCCATGCCAGAGGATGTTGCCCTGGCCATTCTCAGAACTTGCTGGCATCTTGATCTTGTACTTGGAGGGAATGATTTCCTGTCCTTTATAAATGATTTGATCTGCTGCAGCAGCAACCATGGAGCAAAGCAGAGATGGCAGAGGATGATAGAGATGTGGGGAGCAGCTTGGTAAATGGCATCACACGTGTGGAAAGGAAACATGATTGTAAAATCCCTACTGTGAGAGGAACAGATCAAAATTTGGGAATTTCTGCACAGGCAAAAGAGCACTACTCATCTGTAGTACCTTGGGTGGCTCCAGAGGAACTTTGCAGCATCTAATGCTTTATCAGTGCAGTGACCCTGTGCAGTTCTCTCAAGAGTGCCTGAGCTCCATTGCCTTATCTGTCAAGTGGGCTTATAACATGTGTCTTGAAAGGAGAAAGTACAGGTTGAATGCTTGGTACTTGACTGGTAGGAAGCAAATGGTAGATATTCTCTCTATGTGATCTATTACTGTGATCATTGATAAAGCATGTTCATGTGAAGATACAGCCCAGGGTGACTTGATTGCACAAAGGAATCTATTTCATGGGAGATAGGACCATCTGATTATGAACATGACCATGGTAAGCACATCTTGGGGAATTCCTTGAAGATGGAGTGGAGGGTTTGGGTTTTGGGTCTTCGGGTGAAGAGCTGTGTCCTGTACTTAGGTCAGATGTCTCCTGCTCATGGTTGGCCTTGTAGGGGCACTGGTGGACTGTAAGAGCCAGTAGAGATCTTGGTAACTGTCTACTCCCAGGTTATAGGTGGACAGAGGTGCAGGTGTGTGTTAGGTATTGTTCCTGACTCTTGGTTCTTGGGCTCCTTGTCTGGGGTGAGAACTCAACACCTAATCAACTGTAACTAACATACTCTGGTTGTGGTTTCTCCATCATTGGGCTGGCCTGGTTCTTAAGAGGGTAATAGAGGAGTTACTGATTTGCACAGTTGTCTTATGAGAAGCTATCGAGGAGATCTTTGAGTTTAATAAACAATGTTAAGTATTACACAAAAGAAATAGCAACAAGTCAAGAGAAAAAAAACCACACCTCAAATAAATATGCAGTATGTTTTATATTGTATAAATATATGTATATACACAAACCTATTCAATAGGCATGAGCATATACCCTGTATAAAAATAATACATATGAAAATGTATCCCTTTGGAAATTAAAGTGTCCTGTGGTTTGAAAAGTAGACTGGGATTTGATATTTTTTTAAAAAAAGTGAAACATAAAATAGTTTCCTTCATCCCCAGTAACTCAGACAAAACTTTACAAGCAAATATATAAAACCCCCAAAGGCAGCAGTAAATTCTTCTTGTTGATTTAAATCCTGTTAGGGTCCACACTTGTGAAACAAATGATGAAATCCTAGAGCTGACAAACCAGATGCCTTAAGGGCTTTATACCAAAGAGGTTTATAGAAGTTACTCACAGAAAACTTCCCATTGTAAAAGAGATAAACAAGCTTTGCATCTGAGTGGTATTTAATCCCCATGTGCGGTAAGGGCCAAGAAAGGTTCATTTTGCAAAACACAGGACTTTACTAAGGAATTTCAGTGTTTTAAGCTCTAGTCATCTCTGCTTCTCTGGCCAAGGTTCTTTATTGCACTCTGTCTGCTTTTCTTTCCTTCCCTCCCTCCCTCTTTTCTTTCCTCCTTTCTTTCCTTCCTTCCTCCCTCCCTCCCTCCTCCCTCCCTTCTTTCCTTCCTTCCTTCCTTCCTTCCTTCCTTCCTTCCTTCCTTCCTTCCTTGCTTGCTTGCTTGCTTGCTTGCTTTTTGCTCCCTCTTTCCTTTCTTCTCTTTCTTGCTTCTCTCCTTTTTATTCTCTCTCATCTTATATCTCTGACTTCTCCCTCTCACCCCCCCATTCTGATTACAGCATGGAACTTGCTTTTGGCACCAAATTATACTTCCAAATGCCTTTAATTTATGCTTGGATATATTGGACCTCTCCTTGATAATGTATTAGAAATGATGACTCTTTAAGATTGGCATTCTTTCCCAAGCAAAGTTCAGCGTTGCAATTACTGAAGTGTATAAGCAGTGAATTAAAATGTCAGAAAAATATCAAACCAGGCCATTGTTTTACTTCATAAAGTCTTAGCAGAACTTTCTCCCAGCATGCTTTGTGACTTTATAAAGGTCTTAATATGGACCATATGTGTAAATATAAGAAAGAGCTAAATAAAACTTAATATATCACCTGAGTCAAAGTTATTGAACAAAACATCTGCTTTAAGCCAAGCTCAGATTTGGTCTTTGTAGAATCAGCACATGATAATTTTGGGTACTCAGTGTAAAAAAGGGCTTGTTACTTGGAAATTTTGGAGGAGAAATGTGACACCATGAGGAAAGGATGATGAACGGTAGAAGTCTCATAGTAGGTAAGAGTTACCCTTTTGAAAACATGTGGATAAATTCATTTGGGTTGCCTAAAGTATTTTGATTGAGAGAAATTACATAACATTTTGTTTCTCACCATTAATTACTCCTAGCTTTTAAGCATTCTTTTTAGGATAATGAAATGACATCCTTGTAAACTGGGGTACAATTATACATACAGTTTTAGAGACTGCATGTTTCGTTTGAAAAATTCCAATGTATCATGAAGCACTGGAGGTCCTGGACACGAGTCAACAGGCCCACTAATTTTATAGGCCCTTGTATAGAAGGTGGACCTGTGTTCCTGAAGGAACTGTGGCCATTCCTTCCCTCAGTTACGAATGGTGACCCAGCTCCCACACTGAAGGCAGACTTCACTGAAGACATAAACTTGAGCATGGGTCCTGGCTATCACAGATGGCAATGGAGCATTTTGTTGTTGTTGTTTTAGAGACAAGGTGTATTTTTCACACCAGGTAGTGTGGAAGAGCACTGTGAAAATGCTCTGTCCTTAAGGAGAAGTGTGTTTTTCCTGGTCTTTAAAATTCTTTCTGCTTACAGGAAAGGTATTTCCTGTGGTGGGATTTCAGACACCAATGAATGCTATTTCCGTGGATCCAGGATCTTTCATTAATCTCTAAGATCATTTCAGGAAAGCAAGTAATCATATGGTTTTAGTAGATACACTTCTGTTTAAAATGGAAAAAAATGTGTGAAATTATGTGTCCACATATGATTTTGAATGTCTACAGATGTTAAGTGTATTTACACAAAAGGTGTGTCAGGAATAATCCTGCTGTTCTAGTTGGATTATAGTCACCATGATCAAGCTTCATGTTCAGTGTTACCAGCTTCTGAAGAGGAAGGGGAATGGCTGATTGCATTCAAAAACAGAATCTGAACTGTTAGTGAATTGAGCTTATTGCTAATGATATGCTGTCAGTAAAATAAGCAATTTGACTCAGTGCTGTGATGATGAAAATATTCAGTTATCTGAACTGTCCAATGTGGTAGACCACATTGTATCTTTAATTGTCCAACTTTTATTGTGCTTAAGTTTTGTGATGTTAAATATTACGCAAGGCAAGATGATTAGCTATCATTGAGTCACACATAACTATTTTGGGGGAGTGAATTTGGCAGCTGAGAGATCAAGTCCGTTTGTGGTTAAATATCATTTATAAAAAGAGAAAGATTTCGGAATCATATTTCCACCTGTATAGTTTTACTTTTGCATTTATTTGTTTCTGCTTTAAATAATCAACCTGAAGCTTAATGTCTCTGTCCATGTACATGTTTTTTGAAAGATTATGTCTACTCTGGAGATTACACTTGGATAATGAATAAGATTTGACAACACAACAGATCAACAAAAGCATAAACACACCATGTTTTCTCACAGCACTATTTCAGTGCCATGGAGGTAGCAGTGGGGCAGAATGGTCCATAAAGAGTCATTTGGACTCTTCTTTACTCTTTGCTGTAACATTTTTCAACCCATAAATTGGTTCCATCCTATGAAATTTGTGAGTTTACTTTGGACTTAATTTTCTTCTTGGCTTCTTTCATGAGAACAAAATATCTGAGAAGACCAGAGAAGTTTGTGTCAAGAGACCTTCCCAGCTCCAATTTCCTGGTACACTTGGGTGTTGGTGAACATTTTGGCTGTCTTCTTTGGCCAGAGTTCTGGTGGACTGAATATGGCCAAGCCTCCATAGTTCATCTGTGCTAACAGGAAACATCACTGGAGCATCTTGGGTGGTATTCAAGGATTCTGGAATGTCTTCGCAGTTGTTGTCAGGAGATAGGAAAGCAAGCCAGTTTAGCTTCCAATCTGGAGTATCTATGCAATCTTTAGGTCCCATAATGTATCATTTGCCTTGTGTGATAATTCAGAAAAAAATGTAATGAGAATATCTAACAAGGAATGCTATATCTCTGAAAGTGACTAATTCTAGAAAGTTGGACAGTGAGAAGCGACTAGGACATAGACTTATGTGGAATATAAGCATTTCCATCCAAATGTCAGACTATACTTGATGTACAGTTATTGTCTAGTTTTTATTGGGGATCTCCTGCAGGAACTTCCATATATACTCCATGGACACTCCAGGAAGTTTTTTATTTGCATAAAATGGTGCAGGATTTTCACAGAACATACCTACAGCCCCTTGTCTACTTAGTATGAAATATGTGCATGTATTCCTGGTGACAGGACAGTTTGATTCAGTTAAGCCCCAAACCAAAGTAGCAAACCCAAACCATGTTACATAGAGATTCTGCCTAGAAATGTATCTCTGTTTTTCCATGTTTTTCGAGAGCTGGCAAACAACCACATTCCATTTAAGAAGACGTGGCTGTGTGGATCACAAACAAGAGGAAAAGTTTTGAATAAGTAGGGAGAAATATCCCCTCACTTCCTTACAAAAGTTCATGTGGAATGCCAAGTGTCAAAGTGAATTCCAGATTCGATACACATGCTTAATATATGGCCATACCTAGGGGTTTTAGGGAAGGAGACACCTGGCATTGCTAGATCTTGTGTTTACCAAAGACAGGTATGGTGTAGGGGTTTGAGATGTGCTTTCTCTTCCAAGGCTCATGCATGACATTGTATTCCTGGGCGTTCCTTCCTACTTCCTAGGCAGAGACCAAGGCCTAGAAGCTTGTCCATAGCAGACAATGGGCAACCCAATGGGAAAGGGCATTGCTCTGATTTCTGATTCAAAACAATGACCCACACTGAGGTCTTGTGATTGTCCTCATCTTAACTGTTTAGCACAGAAAGAAATGAACACATATTAGGTTTCTACAAAAAGCAAATGATAATGAACACAAAACAGTAAAGCAGACCAAGAAAATATCTGCATCAAGTATGACAAAGGTTTACATTATATAACAAATGTTTTCATCAGTGCATAAGAAAGGCCGTGTTGATCAATGGACAGGGGACATGAATAGACATCAAAATATTTCTAGGAAACACATTGGAAAGAAATTAAGCCCGTTTGTAATGCAAATTAAAATAGTAATGAGGTAGTATTTTACATGTTTTAAGTGAATAATAGCTCTTGTTTTTAAATTCTTCAGGCCAATGTTCGGGAAATTGTCAGATCTCTGGTGTGGTGGTTATGGAATCTGTAGTCTCTTGGAAAAGCAATTTGGCAAGGGTTATAATGAACTGTAAAATTTCCACACACTTTGACTCAGCAGTCCCACTCCTGGGAATTTATCCTAAGGCAATTATTAAAAAGACAATGACAGCCATGGGCAGACAAAATATTCATTGCAGTGATATTTATAATAGTAAAAAACTGGAAACTACATCATGCTCCTGTAACTGAGAAATGGTTTAGGACCTCTTGTGCACTAAGATTTTCTAAGTGTGTATGTGACACAGTTTTCAATTGTGTATGTGCATCTGTGTGCCCACATGCACACATGGGTAGATGGGAAGGGAGACAGAGATAGAGTGGAAGGCAGAGATTTACAATGAGGTACTGGCTCATATGTGTATGACTCTCATTCTCTCTGGAGAAGCAATCAGCTTTACCTTGCTTATCAATTCAAATGTTAATCTCATTCAGAAACACCTTCATAGACATACTGTTGACAGAAAGTTTTTTTTTTTCCATGTATGTGGTACCGAGGAATCGAACCCGGGATTTAGTGCATGCTAGGCAAGCACTCTACCACTAGGCCAAACTCCTGGCCCCCGATGACAGAAAGTTTGATCCCATATCTAGGCTCCCTGTGGTTCTGTCAAGATGACCCCGGAAATAAACCATCATACTCTGAATAATCATCCAATTAATTTTGAATGTCATATATAAACACTAGTTATGTACATTGAAAAAGAAAAGACAATTTATACTGTGTATTTAAAGGCCCCAAAGCCCACTTGTGGATTAGCCTTAAGAATAAATGTAGAAATATTAAAATGAGGATGGAGGAGGTGAGTGACTAAATTGCAGACCTGTGTACATGTAGAATGTTGGATGTGGCAAAGGGGTACGGAGAATTCTGGGTGTGTGAAGGTAAGTTAGAGCAATTCACTAGATATCATTCCTGAAGTCTCTGAACTTGATCATTGTGGGCATTGGCAAGCCAAGGAGATGTCATAAGTGCATTTATGTTTGAAGAACTCTGAGAGCGTGATGGGTTTCATGGGTAGGGGAGCCCTTAGGAGTCCTTCATACTGGTTAAGGGAGGCAATTGTAAGAGCTTCACCCAGGACATGGCAATGAGACCGTCTAGGAGCAGAGTTCCCTGAAAGGAATGTGGGAAGTGGATTCTCCAGAGATGTGAGTGTGCATGTGGAAGGAGAGAGAGAAGCCTCCTCTCTCCTAATGTGCATGGTGGTGCTTTTAGGAGGAATGGAAAGATGGAGGGATAGACAAAGGATGCTGGACTCTATTTTGGACACAATACATATGAGATTGTGATAAATCACCTTGAATTTATGCTGTAACATATTAGATAATGGATCTTGTCGTTGGAGGACAACTTTATGCTCACCAGCCACCACCTTGGGCAGAGTGTCTAGTGAGTATGAAGTTCAAAGAGGGAATGTGTCTTCTCAGAAGAAAATGAAAGCATGGCAGAGGGCACAGCTTTGAGAGAGCCGAGGTAGAAGGAGTCACTCAGGAAGCACTTGGAAAAGAGGAGGTAGATGTGAAACAAGGAGGCAGTCTCAAGGCCAGTGTATGGGAATGGTGGTACGTACATATAACTCTAGCACTTGAGTGGCCGTGGAAGGAGGATCTGTCATTTGAGGTCACCTGTTTCAAAAAGTAATGGAGAAGTAGAATTGAACTTGTGTGTGGGTCCCGAAGGCTAAAATTGCTCACTAGAAGTCTGGTTCGGTAGCCAGCATAGACTGGACAGTATTAGCTACAATGGAGCATGGTATGGGAACAGAATATAGCCAAAGAAAGCCAGAGACTCTGTAAGAGAACCTGCAGGAAGGCGATGGATTAAGTGCATGGCTCAAAGGACTTTGACAGAAGCCCCCAAATAGAGTGACTAGCTGCTACTTTGGATGGACTGAGGGTGCTTACAGGATCGCATACTTTCATTGTTCGAATCTTATTCGAAAGTCAGGAAACTAGCTGAGGATTGGTGGCTCACACCTATAACCCTAGCTATTCAGAAGGCTGAGATCTGAGAATCATTGTTTGAAGCCAGCGTGAGCAGACAAACCTGAGAGACTTATATTCAAATAGCCCCAAGGCCAGGAGCATAGCCTTGTGGTAGAGTACTAATATGCACCAAGTTCTAGGTTCGGTTCCTTGGTACTACATATACAGAAAAAGCCAGAAGTGGCACTGTGGCTCAAGTGGCAGAGCGCTGTCCTTGAACAAAAAAAAAGTGCTCAGACCTTGGGTTCAAGCCTCAGCACTGGCAAGAAAAAAAACAGCCACCAAAAATCTGAAAATAGAGATGTGGTTCAAGTGATAGAGTGCCAGCCTTGAACAAAAAAGCCAAGGAACGGCTCCCAGGCCTCAAGTTCAAGTCCTAATGCTGGTACACCACACACACACACACACACACACACACACACACACACACACACACACACACAGAGACACACACATATACAATCTGTAAGCTGAAATGTTTGCTTTCTCAAACAGATTAAAGATGAATGAAGATGGCAGATGTCTGCACATGATGCTGTTTCAAAGCAATACAGGATGCAAGTCTAAGCCGAGCTGCCAATTTGGTGGGATATAGACTTTGGGAATATTTTTGAAAATATTTTTGGGTTGAAGCAATCTGGTGAAATTTTGGGAGAAATAAGCTGAGATTTTGTTTTATAAAGTTTAATTTAGCTAAAAGAATTCAAGACAGAGTAGCAGAGTAAAATCATAGAGAGGAAACGACTGGGGTAAACATTGACAGTTTTAAGCTAAATGGTTTCCTTATTCAGTTTTCCAAGTACTATTTTATTTAGTTAGTTTTAATTTTACACAGAAGGGAATCAACACCCAGAACAATACTGCACTAATGGAGAAGGTCAGTACTCTTGATACATGAAAGCGGCCAGTTTTAAGACCTATAATGCTAATAGACGTTTAGTTTTAGAATAGACCAGTAATGTGGTATGGCCCAATGGAACTCCAGAGTTACCTCCTTATTCTTCAGGCTGGGTCTTGACCACTGCCACCTCTAGATTGTTGGCACCCCCACATGCTGTATGCCTCTCTGGCACAGACTTCTGTTTCACTGGAGATAAGAAGTAATTGGTGTCCTGGTAGCCAGCCTGTGTGGGTTTGGTCTAACTTCTGGCTCTCTGTGGCTCAGCCCATATGAATTAAGTGTTCCTGGAACTATAACCATAATACTCATTGTGCATGTGTGAGAATGGTGACTGAGGGAAAGAGCAAGGTACGATTGGCGAGAAGAAGATGGAGGAGGCGACTGGATGCTTTGTGCTCATAAACTGATGTGTTGAACTGAAACCCCTTTGTACAACTTCTTAAAAGTAATAGAAAATAGGTGAATAAGTGGAAAAGGAAGAGAGAAATAAATAAATAAATACATAAATGAGGGAGGGAGGGAGGACATAAAAGAAAGGAAGAAGGCAAGAAGGAAGGAAGGAAGGAGGGAAGGAGACCCTGTATGGGGCATTTTTTCAGTTGGCTGTATTCCATTCTCTAGTGTTGAGAAGCCATCAGCTCTTTTTTTTTCCCTTAAAAAATGTTTAGCAGGGTGCTGGTGCTTATGCCTGTTATCCCAACATCTCCAGAGGCTAAGATCTAACTAGGGATCAAAGTCAGTGAAGACAAGAAAGTCCGTGAGACTCTTTTCTCCAGTGAAGCACCAAAAAGCCCCAAGTGGGAGCTGTGGCTTAAGTTGTAGAGCACTGGTTTTGAGCAAAAAAGCATAGGGACAGCATTCAAGCCCTGAGATCAAGCCCTAGGAGAAGCATATCTCTCTCTCTCTGTCTCTCTCTCTCTGTCTCTCTCTCTCTCTGTCTCTCTCTCTCTGTCTCTCTCTCTGTCTCTCTCTCTCTCTGTCTCTCTCTGTCTCTCTCTGTCTCTCTCTGTCTGTCTGTCTCTCTCTCTGTCTCTCTGTCTCTCTCTCTCTCTCTCTCTCTCTCTCTCTCTCTAAGTTTAAAGTTGAGGAAAAAAAGACTTTCAAAGTTACTATGAAGGAGGAAGTATGGAGTAAAAGTACATACATCTGATACTGCAGAACCATAGCATTTTTGTTGAGCAAATGAATAAAACCAGGCAAAATTTAGCCTCTTTGCCTCTATCCTTGTTTCCCACCTATCTACTCCTACTGCAGACTCTTCTCTCCTCTTCATTCTGGCCTGTTCCCTTAAGCCTCGGCTGTCTGTCCTGTCTTACCTTCTCTAAGTTCCAGAACAACATTTTGGTTTCTGTATGTGGCTTTTAGGCTGTGCTCTTCCATTTTTCCCTGGGGCACTGGGTAAGGTCCCTCTCTGCCTGCCAATCTCTAAGATCTGACCTAACGGCCAAGGCCTGCTGCTGCATCCTGCCTCGCCTCACATTTCTCCTCTGGGCAGTTTCTGACCTTAGTCTTTCTGCCTGTCCCACCCTGTTCTATCCTATCCCTGCTTGTTGTAACTTGCCTCTGAGATTGATTTCTGTGGGATCTGGAGCAAGAGTTATCTTGTGATTACAACCTGTGCCTGTAATTGCAGCAACTTATAATCCTCAGGCTGAGATCTGAGGCTTGTGGCTCAGAGGCAGCCCAGGCAAAAAAAGCCCATGAAACTCTCATTTCCAACTAACCACCAGAAAACTGTAAATGGTGCTGTGGCTCAAAATGGTAGAGGGCCAGCCTTGAGTGAAAAAAAGAATAGGGACAGTACCCAGGTCCTGAGTTCAAGCCCCATAGCTAACAAAATAAAAGTTGTCTACTTATTAAAAATCTTCCTTTCCCTGTATTTTATTTTTTTATTTTTGAACCTGAGCTCCGAGAGTACTTTCCAGGAGGAAATTAAAGAGACATAGACACGGACAATAACTGACAATATTATTTGTGGCTTTGGTGGCTACTTTTCTTTTCTGGGTAGTAATTTCCTCATTTGAGGAGTGTGGCATACCAGATTATTATCTTTTCCTTTTTGTAGGTAGGTGAGTTTGAAGTCAGAGTTTTACACTTGCTGGGAAAGTGTTCTACCATGATACCACATCTCTAGTCACCTGTCATGTTCTTCAGAACACATTGAGCAAGATGCATTATGGACTGGCATCTAATATCTTAATCTACTGACTTTCAAAATCATACCTCTTCTCCTCATTTTTCTGATCCATTCTTTGAGTCGTAGATCATTTATTTGTCAGCCATCCTGGGGGGTGTGGAGTCCTATATATTCTCCTTTCCATCCCTGCATGTCACTTCTCATCCCCTTGTGTGCGAAAAGGGCTAAGGATTTGGGAAGAATGTGCAAGTGGCTCCTCCTGTGTAGTTGCTGAGGTCCAGACCTCTGGTCATGGCCAGGGTGCCTCAGAACAGGCAACGTATTTGTTGTTAGCCATTTCCAATACCTGTCTTTGTATTGGGCTCTGATCTTCCCTAGGAGCCTGAGATTAGGACCACGTGGCCAAGTGTCCAGCTGTCAGGTTGGAAAGGAGACAGGTCACGGAAGGCTGGCCTCGCAACTGCCCCCTGCTTCATGTTCAGTGGCATTCAAACCATGTCCAGCCCAGGTGGTTCAGGTGGTACAACATGCTTTCCATTTGGATTATAAAATATCTTTTTATGACCTCGAAGCCAAATGGCAGATTGTTTTAATGACTGCATCCCAGCAAGCTGGTAAACTGCCAGTACATTGCCAGTACATTAATTGGAGACCAAGGGCACATGTTTAACCTTTTTTTTTTATCAACTATTATTCTGGATACATATTTGAACTTATGATAAAATGTGTCCCTGATTAGAAGTTAGGTCACCACAGTTCATTTTTAATTTCAAGTCCATAGAACCATTTTCTGGGTACATCTCACAAAGCACATGCACATACTCGGCTGATTGTGTAGAAAGTTACTGGAGCCTGGTCTGTGCTCATAGCCAAGCTTCTCTTTTTCTTATTCTTTTCTTTTTTTTTTTTTGAGAAGAAAGAGACATGTTGATTTCTAGGATATTTGGTTAAATAAGCATTTACATTTTGTTCAGAATTACCCTAAGCTCCATGAAAACATAAACAATAGAGTAGAGAATAGATATTGCAGAATAGTTTACTAAGAAAGGATCAGTTTGGATACTCTACAAAGCACTTTGATAGCCAATATGAAAAAGACAAGAAATCGAATAGAAACATGGGTAAGACTCAGACAAATTATTTCAGGGAGAGAGAGAGAGAGAGAGAGAGAGAGAGAGAGAGAGAGAGAGAGAGAGAGGAGGGAGGGAGGGAGGGAGGGAGGGAGGGAGGGAGGGAGGGAGGGAGGGAGGGAGGGAGGGAGGGAGAGAGAGTGTAAATGTCCAATTAGCATGCAAAAAGATGCTCAGCTTCATTTGGCTGAAGAACTATGAGACATGGCAATAGTAAATATCTTAACTCCCCACTACTTCCCACTTCCCCTCAGCTGTCAATCAGCGACTGACTAAAAGATAAATCCAGCATTGTTGGACAGGGGCAAAAGACATTCTTATTTGTAGAATTTGTAAATTGTTGTGATATTTATGTTGGAGGGTAATGGTTCTAAGTATGAAGAAAAAAAGGCATACTACTCTTTTAGCACACATTTCCTCTCTACAAATTTATTTCCATAGTTACTTAAGATATGGGTACTTCTCTTCTTATCTTTAGTGTTTGTAATAATAGTAATACATCCCATCTGCTAGAAATGATATAAATATCCATTCATCATTAGAGAGATTGTGGTACCATGATTTAACACAGTACTGTAAGTCTTAAAGACAAGAGAGAAAAATAGGACAAAGGGAAAGGAGAGATATTCTGGGGTGAAAGATGTGCAATATAGTTCAAGAAAAGAAGCAAGAGATAAAGTAGTACAGATGGTATGAATGCATCTCTATATTTAAAAAAGGAAAGAAAGAAAACTGTTCCTGAGCTTATAAATGCATTGGAAATTTCTAGAAATAGATGCATAAAAGTAAATCAAAGCAAAACGAAACAAGCAAAACAAAACACAACAAAAAATTCCACTATATCAATGGTAGTGTTTTGTTACTAAGAGTTAGACACAGGGAGGAATTATTTATAGTTTATTCTACTTCCTTTTTATTTTTATTTTTCACAATAATCTGTAGATCTTTCATAGTAAGAATAAAGCACCTCCAATCTGTTCTATATCATTCTCTTACTTGATTTTGGAATTGTGTTTTATAATCATACTTTTTGGTTTGCTTATTTGTTTTTTGAGGTGATGGATTGGCTTTGAACTTGAGATCTTCAGCACCAATCTCCTAAGTATGAGTTCTGAGATTTCAGGAGTGCCCTACCAGACTAGGCAATGTATGTTAAATTTCCATGTCTAGATTTGCTGTTTTTAGTTGAGCAAGTCTTTTTACTATCATTTAGATTTATTTACCTCTTGAGAAGTAAGTACATTTGACCGAGAGCTCCAAGCTCACTGCCATGTAGAAACCTATGGCCTGGGTTCTCAGTCAAGAGCAATGATTATGAAATAGACTGCCAAGTCTTAAGACTTAGGCTTAAATCTTCACTCTACTGCTTGCTGGAGAGAAGCCATTGGGCAGATTGCTTAGCCTCTCTTGGCCTCTGCTCTACATCTGAAGAGTGGAGCTGTTAATAATGCTGACTACATAGACTTGTGTGAATGAAAAGTCATGCTGCTTATAAAACACTTCGAAGGAAGTCTGGAGCAATGAAGTCTTTGTTACATCAGATAAGCATTACTCTGTCCCTTTATGTTTATAGTCATTCCCACTTACCCTTGTGTCTCAGCTTATTTTCTTGTTACTAAGGTAAACTGGAAAGTCTGGTGTCATGGAAAGTTTAATGATTTAAGACTCATACTTCTATCATACTCTATATGAAATCACATGTGGTTTGAGATTTGCATAATGGTGATGCATGATAGTGAATTTGCAGGCTTAAAAAAAATCCAGGGACTTTGACTAACTTAAATGAAGAAAGTATATTGCATGATGTATGCTAGCTCTTTTAATTGGCAAAAACCACTTGTGTGCATATGTAGTGTCATATATTTATGCATTGGGGACTGAAAATGGAAGGAAAATAAAATGTTTACCCTTGAGAAACATGAGGTAAATTTTTGATGAAGTGGCTGCCCAGAAATAGACTATTTGGTCAATATTTTTCTGCCTGAGAAGTTGGTTGGGGGAAAAATTATAAGCGATTTGTTATTCTTCCAGGGGCCCCAGAGTCTAAGATATGGAAATTGCTGTGGTGAGCGTCAATAGCTTTCTCTACCTTTCTTAGGTCTCAGTTTCTCAGTTCTCAGTTCCCTTAATGAAAAAAAAAAGTCTGTCAGATGGATGATGCCAATAGATTACCTCAGAGGAAAATGACAGAAAACACTAGCAATCACGGTGGTGTTGAATGAGGTGTGGCTGTCTTGGTGTATCAGGTGTGGTGGGCTAGCCAGAGGATCCTGCTCTGTGTTTTCCACTCATACACTTCCTTTCAGGCACAAATATCATGGAAGTCAGCCTTTAACCCATGAAGGCTCAGGCCTGATTTAATTAATACGGGTTTTCCTCCCTACTTATTGATCTCTGAATCTGAGATTTTGTGTTATTACATGAACCACAGAGTATATTCTTATTTACTTCCCTGACCTCATTTGTACTATTGGTTACAAATGGTGTTAGATTTTAGAGTGAATTTGGAGAATGAACTTAAGGTTATTGGATGGAGATACTGTGTGTGTGTGTGTGTGTGTGTGTGTGTGTGTGTGTGTGTGTGTGTGTGTGTGTGTTTCATTGTGGACCAGCTAGGAGGCCTGGAAGAAGAGAATGACAATGATAAAGGGTTGAGGGTAGAAATTCTGCATTGTCTCTTCCACATTTTTGTTGTGCTCTGTGATCAATCCTTAAGTTTTCTCATTCATATAATGGGACGAATAATCCCATAATAATACCTGAAAGGGTTCCTGTGATCAGTAAATAGAAAAGCCTGTAAAGTATTCAGCATAGCTTCTGGCTGGGTTTTCATCCTTTTACCCATGTTCTAGACATTTACATAGCAGCAGGGACTTCAGGACTGGCCTTTGACCAAGGTTGATTATGATTTATCAGAATTTGCTAAGCGTATCCACATTTCCCTCAGTATTAATCCTGGAAGGTATGTGTAAAGCCAGCTATGCTGCTGTTTTTCCTTTCCTTTTCTTTCTTTTTTAACTTTTTGGACAGCCTTCATCATATGGTGATAGATCTGCAAAAGACCCCAAGTTTCATTCCCAGCATTCTCCCCACCAAAGAAGCCCTTTCATTTTTCTTTTGTCTGTTTCCATTAGCATTTTTAAGATTTTTATTTTATTGTAAAGACAATGCACAGAGCAGTTACAGTTGTGTAATTAATGAGTATATTCCTTGTCAAACAGTGTCCCCCCCTCCCTCATTTTCTCCTGCTTTCCCTCCTCCTCCCACTATATCACTGTTGCCTGGGCTCACCCTTTGTCCTTTGACTGCCATTTCTGTGACTCCCCTTCCCTTCCCCAAATAAGATAAACTTACAAACAAGACAGTGGGTACTGAAGTCAATTACAGGGAAAACAGGGGATAAGCCAAAGGAAAAGAGACAATAAAATAAATCACTGCAAACAGTCCACTAACCCCCCCCCAAAAAAACCAAACCCCCCAAACGTAAGCATGGGATGTGGTATACATACACAGTGCAATTCTGTGCTCCCATGAACCAGTGCCTTAGTTCCTCTGTCTTTCTCCCTCCCTCCCTCCCTCCTCCCTCCTCCTCTCCCTCTCCCTCTCTCTCTCTCCCTCCCTTCCTCCCTCCGTTCTCTCTCTCTCTCTCTCTCTCTCTCTCTCTCTCTCTCTCTCTCTCTCTCTCTCTCTCTTTCTTTCTTTGTTCGGGGCTTGAGCTCAGGGCCTGGGCACTTGTCTTTGGATTTTCTTTTAAGGCTAGAGCTCTAACCCCTTGAGCCTCAGCACCACTTCCAGCTTCGTGCATGCTAGGCAAGTATTCTACCACTAGGCCAAACTCCCAGCCCCTCCCATTAGCATTTTTTATATAATTTTTATTGTAATTAATAGAGGGATTACATTATATTCACCAGATAGAAGGTGCATTACTTCACAAACATTGATACCCTTTCTCATGTTTTGGTCTCCATTTCTCTTCCCCCACCCCTGCCCCTCATCTTATTTTTCCCTCTTCTCTATCCTATTACAAATAACCAGGTAAACATATATATATAATATCAGATAACAAGATAAAATGTTGTAACAATATGAGAGATAACCAAGAGACAGTAAAAAGCTGAGAGATAACATAGTACATTAAGGACAGCAATCACTCATTATATGGCTGTTGTTTCTATATCCTGGAGGTCCTTTCATTTAGCGTCATCCTATATGGCCCCACTCATCCAGAAACAAGGACATACTAAATGCACTAGCACAAATATGTTCATTGCAGCACTATTTACCATAGTGAAGATACGGAACCAACCCAGATGCCCCTCCGTTGAGGATTGGATCAACATTAGGATGGTACTTGTTCAAAGACACTTTTAGAGCATTAGGTAGAGCAGTGACCTGAGGCCTGTCCATGTTTCTTCACAGCACAGGACTTTCCTCTTCCTGCTGTCAAGATTATGGCTGTGTTTCTTTTGACAGAGAAAGAAAAAACACAGGAAATGAGCATACAGATGATAGCCATCACATCTCTCTGACAGATTTCTTACTATTTTATCTCCCGGCGAGAGTTGAAGTTAAGTTAATTTTAAATTTCTCTGGAAGGACACCTGAACCAAGGGCGACAAGGACAATCCTATTTTCAAAATGACTTAGGAAGCACAATATTCTAGGGAAAAAATATTTGGTGAAAGTCTCAACCAGATATTCTCTACTTCCTATTTTTTTCTCTCGATGTGACTGTCAAGGAAACGAGGTCATTTTAGAGAGCTAACTTTAGAAACAAACCAAGTGGCCTGGGTTTGTTCCTCACTAAATCAGTCTGATAATTCTATATTTTTTAAATGGCCAAATTGATATTGATTTCAGAAGAGTGAGTTTGAGGCACGGTAAGATTCTTACACTTTAGAGAAATTTGCAGATTTTGCCAGAATTGTTTACAACCTCAAATTGAAGGAGAAATTTAATCAACTTGAGTACATAATCTTCTAAAAGTCCCGAATCACCAAAATCTGCTAATAGTGCCGCAAATTGCCTTTGCTCATACATGTAACCCTAGCTACTTAGGAGGTTTGAAGCCAGCCCAGGTAGGAAATGTCCCTGGAGACACTCATCTCCAAATAACAAGAACCGGAAAAGCTGACAGTAGAACTGTGGCTCAGGAGGTAGAACATGAGCTTTGAGCAAAATAACACGGGGATGAGCCTATGCCTTGAGTTCAAGTCTCAGTACTGGCACCAAAAATAAAAAATAAAATGTTGCTCTTGGAATGGATGTGGAAACCTTGGTCTGATCCTGTCCTTTTGGGATAGTTAACTCTCCTGGACACCCTCATATGTGCCAAGCAGAATATATAACCAGCGCCCCAAGGGACAGGAACATCTGTCACAAAGCCTAGGCATTATGTTCTATGGGAGAAATGGAGAGTGAAAAAAAAATACATTGACAGAGGATCAAACATTGTCTCAGAGGATTAGGAAAGGATTCTTCTACTTAAGCTCAGTAACATAATATCTGTTCCCCTGAGTCATTACATGCTCAATCACCAACCTCTGATGTTGGAGAAAACCACAAATATCTAGTTTTTGTACACCACAGTCCAGAGGGAGCACTGGGAGAGATGAGCTCTATAGTTAGGACTGTCCTCAGCAGGGTATCTGTGTCTATGAATGATTGAAAGAACAGAGTGCAGGACTGAGGATAATAGATAATAGCCTTTGAGGCGCTTTTCATGTCTTGGTGACTTGCATAGGAGGAGTCTCACCGTGATTTTGAACTGAACAATGCACCTTTATGTAATTCTGTGATTTACAGATTACTTCTCACCCCTCCAAGCCACCCACATATGTTTGTTCCTAGATTTCATTTTATGATCTCTTTTATGTAATCATTTCACTGATCCACAGTCTCCATCTCCCACTCTTGAGAAGTGAAGAATACACCCACCACTCAACAAATATTTTTTTGTATTATAAAGCCACTTTATTCAGGGCTTTTAACAAACACTGGTTATTATAATTCTCAGCAGTGATTATCTACAGCAACAGAAAGCTTGATTAAATTTTAATTAAAGTATACTTAATTAAATCCTGTTGGGTAAGAAGTGAATGGGAAAAAAAAGCGATTAACTGTTTCCACAAGCCTTCCCCAAGCTTTTAGGTAACCCCCCTCTTCCCCCTGCCTCCCGCATGGGACAGCTGCTTGTGGTGCATACCTGGGCCTTGCATCATTGAACAAATCTTATGTCCTGTACTGTGTATGTTTTCTGATGATTTCTAGTACCATATTGTTATATGGCCTTCAGTTTCTTTCTCCCAACTTCTAACAAGAGATACATGTATATATAAGTTCTGTCCATAAGGACATATCTAAAGTCTTTGAACTTTATCTATGGATCAGAAGATGTTGAGTCTAGGGTTCTTAAGAGCTTCTGACTTCTCCAGTTTTCTTTTATAAATTCTATTTTTATTGTCTTTAGTTGTACAGAGGAGTTAAGCATTCAATTAAATGAGTTTATGAAAAGGATGTATCTTTTGATGGATGTCTCCTTTTCCATCATGACTTCTGTAGATTTAATTTTTTTTTTTGCCAGTTGTGGGGCTTGAACTCAGGGCCTGAGCACTGTCCTTGGATTTTCTCAAGGCTAGAGCTCTACCACTTAAGCCATAGCACCATTTCCCTTTTTTTTCTATGTATATGGTACCAAGGAGTCCAACCTGGGTCTTCAGGCATGCTAGAC
This sequence comes from Megascapheus bottae, assembly GCF_031878675.1. Classification (NCBI taxonomy): domain Eukaryota; kingdom Metazoa; phylum Chordata; class Mammalia; order Rodentia; family Geomyidae; genus Megascapheus; species Megascapheus bottae. Next base: position 32,504,969 of record NC_143529.1, on the reverse strand, counting down.
AAGCACTCTACCAATAGGCCAAACTCCCGGCCCAGACTTCTGTAGATTTTTATGCTCAAGTGCTTCTTCCCAATGTAGCTGTGACTCAATTTTAAGATCTTAATCAATTTTTAATCACTTTCTGTGTTTTAATTGATTTCAAATTCTACTATTTCCTTCCTAATAATGAACTATCCTGGGGTTGGTGCTGGGTCAGGGTGGCGGAGGGGCGGGAGATTGCTAAGTAAAAGTGAGAGCAATAAGCAAGAGTTTACAGAAGGGATTTAGCAAGATGTGTTCACTTTGGGTATATCTTGTGGCTTAGTTGTTATATGGGAAGTTTTTCCAAAGTGTTTAATTTCATAATTTCTATTACTATACAACTGACAAAAATTAATCTCAACAGACATAGAAGACCAAGCTAATTGAATTAAAGATAAACTTGACTAGGAGAGGGGAAAAAGTGAAGAACTTTTCACTTTTAGTTTGAACTAGTCTAATTAGAATTAAACATGGGTAGGAGAAAACTGCCCAAACACATTTGAAATAAAGACATCACAGGATGATGATGGATCACTGTTTTTCAAGGCCAAAGGTGATGGGTACTAGAAATTGTATCACACAAGTCAAGGTAGGTTACAGGAATTAATAATCCCTAAAACATAAAATCAGCTTAAACACTATGCATGTTTGTCTTTTCTAAGTCATAATTCTAAGTCATAGTAAGTTGCTTTTCTCCTACATGGTCACTCAGGGACCAAAGCTCTTTCCCATTTGCCCGGTGGTCTCCTTGTTGTAGGCATCCCATAGGCACTATTAGGCAGAGACAGCAGTTTTCACTGAATTTAAAAAAACATGATAACAAGCACTAAAAGGTCAGGAGATTTCACATCATATGTGCTCTTTCTCTCAGATGGAGTCTTCTTTTGAGATTTGGCTGATAGTTTTTAATTTCATGCCCTAGCTTCTTCTCTTGTTTATGATTAAACAGCAGCTCTATGTTTCAAAAGTTTGTCATATTTGATCACCTCCTTCCCAACTCAGTCCTACCCTTGATTTACCACCTCCAGCTGTGAAAGCCAAGCAGCATTTGTCGTTGGCATTATCATGTTATTTACACCAGCCAGGATTCCCTAATCTTTATTACCTGCTTGGCTTCAGCATTGGAAACCAGAGCATGATTCATAGTCCAGTGTTTCTCCCTTTCCCTTCTTCCCTCTGTCTCTTCCTCCCTCCCTTCTTCCCTCCTTCCCTCTCCCTACCACCTCTTATTTTATCATAGCAGTTACAGGACACATTTTCTTTGACAGATAGGGCCAAGAAACAATGTTCTTATTGGAAAGGTTTTGGTGAGTTTACAGAATAACAAATGTTATTGGAAAGAAGGAAGACAGGGAGGGAGGAGGAGGCGGAGGTGGGGCAGGAGGGAAGAAGCTAAATGACAGAAATAAGAGAATGTATTCTATGCTGTTTCACAAAGCTCCCAGGTTTCTGCATAAAAACCTAGCTGTCTTCTGCATAAATGTATTATGTAAGTCCTATTCTATTCCACCTAAGGCTTGTAATTGCAAATGAGTATTTATCATCCAGAACCTCCAGTGGGAGGGAGTATGTTTCCTTTTGTCACTTGACATTATCCAAGGCAAACCAGAGGGGGAAAGGCAAGAAGCTTCAGAGGTGAGCTGAGCTGGTTGAAAAGCCTGTTGCTCCTGCAGCTTCTGTTCTGTCCATACCCCGAATCACCAGGAAGTGACTGGGCACTTGTTCTGGAACTTTGCTTACAAGTGTTAGAGAAATCAGAGATTAGAGGCCACCTAGACTAGCAGTTTATGGTAGAAATGTTCAATGAAACTATCCCTCTTGAGTCTCAGGGCTAGTGATGACAGGGCAGTGGAAAGATTTCCCTTTATCAAACACCATTGTTTTGGTTTTATTGGGGTCTTCAGTGGACTCCATTGGTATTCCATGTAAGGTGTCTTTGAGGCTCTCAGGATGAGGGCAGCAATTTCTGTTTCCTCCTGGGGACAGATAGAAGCACAGGTGTGGAGGTTGCATCTGAGACTCATTGTATGAGAATTTTAGTAACAGGCAGTGGAATCTGAGTTTTTAATCACTAAATTATTATGTAGTCAATTTGGTTCAGGTCTGACCACCATCTCTGAAAACCTCAGGGCTAAACAAGATATCTGAAGATGACAAGCGAGGATTCATACCCAGCCAAATCTTTTGCACTTCAGATAGAGCCCGTTCTTATAGATCTGGAATTAGATTGAGTTCTTTTGGATAAAAATTGAAGACCTGTTATGCTAAAGCATTTTTCATTTCATCCTTTCCTAATACTAGGTACGGTTATTTATGGACCAGGCCACAGAGGAAGAGAGAAGTTTAGCCCTGTGTAAGGCTAATGTTGTATTGAAAGGGAGAGTAGGATGATATTCACATTGAAGAGCCCAGTTATGCTGCATTAGTTTTTCTATAGATTTCTTCACTTTTAACTCTGCCCTATGTAAAGTCACATGAAACTTGGCTTTCAGTTTGATGTTGATCACTTAGATGAATTAATAGTCATATTAGTAGCAGAGAAATTAGAATGGAACAGAAGAGAAGACCTTTATGTCTTGCTCAGAAGGAACGAAGCCATTGATCCAGCACACTGTCATCTCAACATGGGATTCCGCTCTTAGCTTTTCCAAAAGAACAGTCTATACATCCCCTGGGAGCTTCAGAGAAGTGCAGAGTATCAGGTGCCACCCCAGACCTAGGGACACAGAATGTGGCATTTCTGCAGAGTCCCCAAGTGATTTCTGTGTGCTTGCCTCATCCATTCAGCCATTGTCTGGAGAAAGGAATAGGCCCTTCGTGTTGTATGGGTGTCAGTGCTAATGGATGAGGTGCCTATGGAGGAAGCATGGGCCTGGGGTTGAGCCCAGAAGACGGTTTGTAAAGTAAGACCGGTCATACTAATTTGTAAAATAAAACTATCGATTGATTCCTCTTACAGTGTTGTCAGCATATTTATTTAATTTATGTTGTCAAGGTTAAAGAGCTGAAATCGAATCCATTTAGATCATGGCATAAAAACACAAAGCATAGCACCTCTCATATATATGGATGTTTCTACAGGGCTTTCTGATCACGAAGAAGGTCTGCAATTGGAATTCAAGAGAATGGTCAGGTCACACAGAGTCTAACGGCAGTTTTTAATGCCTCAGTTCTATTAGTTCTTCGTCATTCATATTTGTGCGAAGAGTGTAATGAGCATCGAAACACTAAAACAATCTTATTAGCCACCATTTACCAGGATCTTTGCTGGGTTGTTTTGCTTTCTCTTCAATAGTTCATACTGATTTGCTTTAATGAGGAATGTCCATGAATCAGAGCAACCAAGATTCACCTTGGCAAATGGTTTTGTACATATTTGTATTATTATTATTATTAATTATTATTATTGGTCTGAGTTAGAAAAATTGACATTTCATCCAAAGCAACAGAGGATCTATTTCGGCATCAGCCAGATAACGAGACGGTAATTGGTGTGTAAGCCGTTCATTCTCCCAAGTTTTCTCACGGGGCATAATCTGTCTCTTATTTGTCAGGGATGGGTTCTGTGAGACAACACTTCCATTCATAATGGGCACAGCAAATGTACTAAAACATTATCATAGCTGGGATTAATGGTCCACTATGGATTTACGTCAAGAATGTTAATGATTTGTTTATGAATAAGTGAGCCTGTCGCATGGTGAAACACTAGCCTGCAGAACTGCTGAATAGACAGTTTGCTTGCAGAGGATTCTTGCAGGAAATAAATACTCTTGCCAGGCCTTTTGCATCTCTTAAGTAGCTAGTGTGAATTGACAGTGGGGTTTGAAATGGCTGCATTTACCTCCCCACATTTTGTGCTTTCCACTGCTGCTCTTGAAACTCTTAATGTTGTTGCTGTAGCATGCAGAAGGAATATCTTTTTAAGGGCTGATTATAATTTTTGGCTAAAGAGAGCCGGAAAAATAATGATTAAGTTGCTTATTTGTTAAACAATGCAACCCTCACCTCCACTCTCCACATTATATGTATTGTTGTAGGATGTATGTGCAGCATTGTAGAAGATAGGAACTTGAAGGTTTTCTTCCTATTTTTGTTTTTTTGTTTGTTTGTTTCTTTGCTTACTCTGTCTTGCCTCCAGAGTGCTGAGATTATACATATGTACCACCATGCCTGGTACATTTAAAGGCTTAAATTTGTACATGACAGATAATTATTAGCAGGAGGAGTACAGGAAGTAAAAATATAAATTAAGGTTAGAAACGTACCACATGTGTGCATTCCTCTGTGAGTGTGTGTGTGTGTGTGTGTGTGTGTGTGTGTGTGTGTAGCTAGTGTTTTAAATGTTCAGGATACAACTAAATGAAGCACATTCTTGTTCCTTTTTTCAACATTTGTGCTTTCTAAAATGATGATGGTGGCTTTCTCTGAAGAAGAAATTTAAAATCAAATGTTAGTCTATTTATGAAAATAAAGGATTACTCCCTTCTTGACGTTTTGAAATGGAATTAGCCTAAGTTAAGTTTTTCTTGAATTTTTATCCCAAGGATTGTAATAACTTAAACACCACGGTAATTTTCATCTGAGCTGTGTCACACCAGAAAAGTGACCTAAAATATCGTAATATATAGATTTTGCTTTAGTCAGAAGAACTGCACATTTATCATCAGCATCTAGCCAGAGATCACCCATCAGGCTCCATTCCTTTGCCCCCAGCACAGGCCTGGCTCTCGGGTGGATATAATGCCTTAACATCAAGCTTTGACTCAGGACCATTGGGTCCAGACTCCAGATTTGTTCTGTTGTGTGGTATGCTGCCAATCAAAGCCAGTGTGGCCCTACTCCTCATACCCTCTGGCCTTGATTGGATTACTATTACGTCTATCCAGAATGAAGGATGAACTTGCTGAATGTTGCTGAAACAAAAATAGTGCTGCTTGTCTGCAGCTCAAGGATCAGAATCTGTAACCAGCATCCCAAAGAAGGATGTGCTGCCTCGGTATACCACCTTTATAGAGTGATGACCAGAAACTTCAGATTTCTAGGTGGATTGTGCTTATTTTTAGGAAACTAAGTCTGTAGTTTCACTTAGATACTAAAGTGGCTTAAGCATATGGCAGGTGGAGGGGGAGGATTATGAGCCACTCTTCTCATGAATAAAATGAAGGACATTAACTGCCACCTTACCGTGATTATATTTTGAGCTTTGACTGTGTACATGGAGAAAATTCAGAGATGGTCAAATGATATTGTCATTGGAACTGTTAGAACAAGTGCTCTCAAATGGATAAATAAGTGATTCTTTGGCAACTAGTTATTTTATTTTATATGATTTTGTCAGTACATTTAAAGTAATAATACAACTTGTCTGTTCCTTTTTGGTTTTGTCAGTCATGGGACTTGAACTCTGGGCCTGGGCATTGTTCCTGAACTTCTCAGCTCAAGGCTACTGCCCTACCCCTTGAGCCACAGCTCTACTTCTGATTTTCTGGTGGTTAATTGAAGACTCTCACTGACTTTAGTGCCCTGGCTAGCTTTGAATCATGATCCTCAGATCTCAGCCTCCTGAGTAGCGAGGATTACAGGCATGAGCCACTGTGCCTGGCTTAACTTGTCTGTTCAACTAATGTTGTAGTTGTTACATAGTAAGAGTTTGTTATCTGGTGGCCAAGTGGCAGGTGCAGGAAGATTAGGTTTGTATTTAGGTTTATATTATGCAGACAGAAGTACATTATTTAGATCTTACCTGAACCAGCTACGATCAAGTCAGGAGGTACCTTATAAGTGGTAGGATATACCAACTGGGATACTCTTTCAGTTAGCCATTCCAGTTCTGCCTCCTGGACGTCTTCAGTTCATACCAAATCCAACATTTGCCATTGGTTTTCATTTGAATGGAATGGGAAGAAAGCGTTCATAACTCAGGGAAGATATGATGAAGGTCTAGATGCAATAATCATTTTTATCAAAGTGAGTAACTCAAATTCCATTAAAAAAAGACCCCAACTTCTTTCAGGTTCAAAGAGAAAAGTAAATAAAAGGCAAATGGATGTGAAAATAATCATGTTATCAAAGTAACTGACTCATATTTCAAGGAAAATTCTTCAAGGCTCCAAGAGTGAAGTAAATCAAAAGCAATTTGATGCTGGCCTCCTATTTGGGACTTTTCCACTAAGCCTTCTTGATAATGAAGATCTTTTGTAGAGTAAAGATAAGAATGCTGTATTATTCAGACATGCTTTATATAGTTCCAGACAGTCCAATGAGGCTGTAGCTTTTCCTTAGGGATTATATATCCTTTTTCTTTTAAAGAAATCTTTAACAGCTATCTTCCAGAATTTTCAAGGTTTTCTCTGTGAACAAAGAAGAAGCAAAAGCTTTAAGTTCCAGCTTAAGTGTAATGATAGATGCCAGAGGGAGGGAGGGAGGGAAGGAGGGAGGGAGGGAGGGAGGGAGGGAGGGAGGGAGGGAGAGAGAGAGAGAGAGAGAGAGAGAGAGAGAGAGAGAGAGAGAGAGAGAGAGAGAGAGAGAGAGACAGAGAGAGACAGAGACAGCGAGAGAGAGAGAGAGAGAGAGAGAGAGAGAGAGAGAGAGAGAGAGAGAGAGAGAGAGAGAGAGAGAGGGGAGAGGGAGAGGGGGAGAGAGACAGAGAGGGAGAGACAGAGAGGGAGAGGCAGAGAGACACAGATGGAGACAGAGAGATGGAGACAGAGACAAAGAGAATGGAAACAGAGAGAGAAAGAGGAGAGAGAGCATGTTCAGTCCTAGAAATATTGTGAGAACTGTGGTTATGTGGCTTGAGCTGATTTCATTATGCAATACATTTATCCTCACAATGAGAAGAAATGCCAGTGAAGCAAAAGAAATCAGACTTATTCCTAGGGAAATGGCCATTGGAATGACAGTGGAACCTTGTTTCACACTTATTAATTATGACTCAACCGCTAGGATATGGAGAAATCAGAAACTCATGCAATGGTGGTGGCAATGTCAAATTATACAACTGCTATTAACAACAATATGGATGTTCTTCAAACAATTATAAATTAAATCACTTTAGGATCCAGGAACTACACTCTGGAGAGCATACACCCAAAGAACTTGGTAGAGTCCCAAGGAGATATTGGCACATGCAAACAACATTGTGTGCAGTCAGGGAAACAATTTACAGTCACCTCTTAGATTCTCTTGTCGTGCCTTCCGCCAGTCTCAAGGGGAAGTGGAGGAACATAGCAGCCAAATATCTTCTCACAGGAACCAGGTTCTGGTGTCAGAGTTTCAGATCGTGTTCTTCTGCATAGAATGAGGCATGGTCAGGAACCTTAAATTGACCTTCTAAAAGTGTGGGTGTCTAATGCAACCACAAAAAGTTATGAAAAGTTATGAAATATGTAGTTATATATAAATACTCAATTTAAGCTTACATATATATTTATATAGAGAGAATATGTGGGAGCATTTCACTATTTTTGCTTACACATTTTGCTCTTTGGATTAAATCTTGATAGAGTTTGTATTTCATCACACAGACAAGCTCCAACTTGGTGGAATTCTGAAATATCATTGGAAGGCTGTCGAAAAGTGATTGCCCTTGATAGAATAAAAACCTCATATTTTTATACTTTTAAATTGGAAATTTCCCATTCATATCTTAGAGACAGACATTGTATGGAACATCACAGAGTTTCCTTGAAATGCACTCATAAGGATAATTTATAAATTTCATAAATCCTCAATTTCCATACTTCAGAAAGTTACCCCCAATTAACCTCTATCCATCTTATTTTCTTCCACTGGCTATGTGTTATTTGAAGACATAATTTCATCGGTTTAATTTAACTGCCCCAGTGATGAACATTTGTTAGAATCTGCCAGGAGCCAAGTAGTATGCTAGTTACTGAGCTATGGTGCCAATATAATTGTGGTGATTGAGAGGTTTCCTGATCCCCAGGGAGCTGGTGCACCTGCACAAAGAGATATATGCAGTAACATGTCAGCCAAAATGAAGTGGAAATGAAAATGGCACAACAGTGAAGTGTGGAGTGGATTGCCTGAACTCAGAATGAACAGGAAAAACTGTTGAGAAGACGTCCCATGGAGGCTTTCTCATGTACTGAGGAATGTCACCTGCAAAAGTCTTAGGCAGGAAACAGGTCTGGTCACATCCTCTAGGAGGAAAATGAGGTGGAAAATGAAGAATTAGACTTTGCCAACCATGGTAGGGAGTTTGGAATTTTACTCCATGCGTGATGCGAAACACAAAGAGAATTGTATTATTATATTCATGTATTTAGTGAGAAAGAAGGGTTAGGGCTGCAATTTTGGAGGTGGATTGTAGTGAAGACGAATGGAGATGAGGAGCCAATTATGTAAGTGTTGTAACATGTCTAGAAGAGAGATGATGGTTGTAGCACGAGAAGCAATGAATGAGGGCTGGATTTGAGATAGGCTTTAAGTATAGATCCAATATGAATTATCCATAGGTCAGGTACAGATCTAAAAGAATGAAATTAAGGATTTTAAACATTGAGGTAGGAAGAGCTAAGGGCCTGCTTCTTTAGAGAAAGAATTAAATATTTCTCTATTGGCCAATTATATTTGGGGTTTTAATTTAGTCATTTAATTAAAGACATGAATAAGGCAAATTTTACTCATAAACTGACATGTTGAGTTGAAACCCCTTTGTACAACTACTTAGTGACAATTGTTTAAAACAATTAGCTGAGCGCCAGTGGCTCATTTCTGTAATCCTAGCTACTCAAGAGGTGAGATCTGAAGATCACCATTCAAAGCCAGTCTGGATAGGAAAGTCTGTGAGATTCTTATCTCCAATAAACTACTCAGAAAAAAGCCAGGTGTGGTGCTATGGCTCATGTGACTTGTATGGCTCATGTACTAGACTTGAGTACAAAGAGGCTCAGGGACAGTGCTTGGGCCCTGTATTCAAGCCACAGAACAGCAAAAGGAAAGAAGGAAGGGAGGAAGGAAGAGAAGGAGAGAAGGAGGGAAGGAAGGAAGGAGGGAAAGAATGAAGGGGAGAAAGAGAGAGGGGGGGAGAGGGAGAGAGAGAGAGAGACAGAGAGAGAGAGAACACGCAACTTAAAAAATGAAGGTAAGTGTGTTTACAAGTCTTAGTCAAGGAGAGAGGTCCTAATGAGGCAAATACATTGGGAAAATAAGTGGGATTTAAGGCCAGGGAGTATGTGGAGATTGCCCAGGGAGGGAACATGCTCAGGTGGTCTGAATGATCTCGGTCTGTTGGATCTTTTTGTGGTAATTTGGCATGCTGGACTGTCCTATCAGCAGCTTGTGAAGACAAATGCTGGGAAGAGATGTTTGTCTTAGATTATATTTTGTCATCTTTTTGCTCCTTAGTAACTTAACTTTCCCCTTCCTTAGATAAGTGAGGTAAACAAATAACCTCAAATTATTATAGTTGAGGTGATACAGTCTTATAAAGAATTTTCTTGTTCTGAGAGAAGACTCTTCTTTTTTTAAAGTTTTTTGTTTTTTTGGTTTGCTTTTGAGTGGAACCTATATATTAATGCCTAATTATTTCTCAAGGGAGATGGTGTGATTTTTAGGGAATGTTTTCAAGCAAATATTAAAGATTTCCTTTATTCACAGTAATTTTTATTGATAATGTTTTGTGTTTGAAAGCTTTCAGTTGCATGTATACACCCATATGAAATTATGGAATCATCATGCGAAAATCCTCATGTGTTTTTATTTTATAGCTTTATAGTATAAAGGGAAGGATAATAAATTTTGGGAAGACTTGTACATATGGTTTCCAGGAAATAGTTGTTTGAAGAATGAAGATTGCTCCATCAATGCGCCAATATTTTATAACTTCATGATACTTTAAACCTGATGTTGTTGTTTGTATTGAGCGGTTGGCTGGATTTCACTTAAAACTCAGAAAATTTTAATTTTAGTTGTGACTTACTACTACTTTATAATTCGTGGCTTTGAGCCAGAACACTTGATGTTAAGATTGGTAGAGATTTTTAAAGTATTATCTTTTTGTTTTGTTTTGTAATAAAGAAAGAATGTCTTTGAAATGGTTGCAACGCAGTCATAAAAGGAAAAGAACATAATGATCCAATAAATATCAACTTCGTTATTTGAAGAATTAGAAGAAAAAACTAAGTACTGCTTAGGCAAGGCATTTCTGTTCTCATCCATACACATTATCAACTTCAAAAATAAGAATTTGGATTCTATTGTTTGTCCTTTGTTAGGATTTTATAAGGCATATTTACTTTGTCATGGTACAAACTACTGATTCTTCACCACAATGTCATATGCTTAGCACTAGACCTAATTTATAATTGAACTATAGTTTTAACAATACTGCATTTGAAATGGATGATGAGAAAATTTGCTCTTTCAGCACCTTAAAGAAGCAATATGTAATTTACAGTAGGCAGTTATGGAAGGGAAGTGAACAATATCCTCAAATTACTGTGATTCAGTTTTGATGACACAAATTATAATGAATCTTTTCATTTTAAGAGAAGGTTCTTTTTAAGAATTTTGAGATAAACCTGTATATTGTCTATGCCTAACTATTTTTCACTGGAGAACATGTAAGTTCTGAGGAATGTTTTAAAACAAACAAAACAAAAATAACTTTGAAAATATTTCTGTTTTTTGTCATAATTTTACTGATACATTTACAAAGATTCTGTGTACTACTGAGTATTGCTTTGACTTATTACTAAATTATTACTAGTTTTCATTGTTCAAATTATTTGATACCCTCTCCTTTTTTACTTCATCCCTACTTTTCTAAAGTAATCTGTTATTGTCTATTTATATCACTTGCCTGTCTTTTTCTGTTTGCATTCTAATGTATTTTATGTTGCATTTTTGTTTTGCCTGTATGTTGTCTGATATACAAAGGTACATGGATTTTTCCAGTTCAACTGAAAGTGTTTCCCTTTCAAAATATAACAGCAAATCTGTTCTCTTGTATCCTATCATTGGTATTTCATTTTTTATATTTGTCTTTCCACTTATTTTAATTAACTTGTATAATAGCATACCAATGTCACTTTAATGTCCTAATAGTAAGCATTCAATAAAAAATAAATTTATGCCACCGGGCATGGTGGCTCACACCTGTAATCCTAGCTACTTAGGAGGCTGAAATCTGAGGATCTTGATTCAAAGCCAGCCCTGGCACTAAAGAATGTGAGATTCTTATCTCCAGTGAACTTCTAGAAAACTGGAAGTGGAGCTGTGGCTCAGGGTAGGGTTGTAGCCTTGAGCTGAAGAGCTCAGGGACAGCACCCAGGCCCAAGGCTCAATCCCCACGACCTGCAAAAAAATATCTATATTTGCCATACACAGTGCACATATTTACATTCTAACTAAGCCCCAATAAAATTTTGGGGTAGATATTCTTGGTTTAATTGTATGGATAAAGGAAGTGAAACCAAAAGGAGAAACATAGAGAACTGACATAAGCTAAGATGGTTTGTACTTATAAACTGATTTGTTGGATGCTCACTCCTTTATGCAATTACTTAAAGATAATACATATATAATGTTAAAACTAAAAGCAGATCTATAACTTGCACCGATCAAGTAACTGTTGCTTAGTGGCTAGAGTTTCTGCCTGGCAAGTATAGGAACTGGAGTTCAAACCCCAGTTCTAATGTTGGTATTATTATTCTGAATTAATTTTGCATGCAAGTTTATAAGATATATGCACATAATGTACATGAGGAATAACATATACAAATAATCATTATTTATCCTAATATTCCCATCACAAGATATCCATCCTGTTTTTCTATTGCTCATTTGGTTTTTCTTGTACATTTAACTTTCATTCATATACATGAATTTTCTCACTTATATGCAGAAGTAGCTACATAGTGAAATATATGTTGTATTCCATTCTATATCATATATAGAAAAGAAATGCATATAAACATATTTATTATTTAATATATGATAAATATATTACTTAGTATATCATTTATATATTGTATAATATATTTGTGGAAATATTATACATAATAAACTATATATGAATTATAATATAATATATATAGGTATTTTATACAGGTCTTAAATAGGTTACTTTATCATCACCTATATATTTGTTATTTATATATGATATATAATAGAATATAACACATACACACCTATATATTTGTGTGCTTGTGTGTCTGTCTGTCTATCTGTCCATCTTTGTAGTAAAAAACTTGGTGATTATGTTAATGTTAAAGAACCTGGATTTTAGTAAATATGAAATTCTAAGTAAAATGTTTTTCTAAACTTGTACTGGCAAATTTTCTGAATCTAGTTTACATTTTTTTCTTTTAATTACATATACCCTTTATAATGTCATCTTATATACTATTGTGTTTATAGAATGATTTTCTACAATTTTCTATTGTTTCTTTAAGTCTTCTGAATGGCACTCTCTTTCGTTTTGCTAGCATATTTTTCAGATATCATATGGTGTTTCTAATTCCTCCTTTTAAAAGAGAAATGCTTGAATTCTGAAAGCTCATACCTGTAATAGTTCTTGTATTATGCTTCTTTAATCCATTTACTTTACTTATTTATTTTTTGAGCTGTGTTATTTCTTATCTCTTCTGGCCTTGAGATTAACTAGTCATCTTGAAGTTATTTTTTTAAAAAATCTCAGGTTTACCAAATCCTTGGAATAGTGGTGGGTCAGCTCTAAGCCTACAACAACAAATTAAATTTGATTCCCTCCCAGAATTTTCATTAGACTGTTTAAGCCATTTTCAGTGGCAAGGGACTTGAGATCATTCTTGTTATACACGGAGGTATGAAGCCCTCGTTAGCAAAGTATCTTTCCCTTCTGCATCTTGAATCCACTTGTGAAGTATATCTTGCCCTCTTGGGAAGCCATTTTGAAAATAGCATATGGCCTTCCTCTCTTCATTCTTGTGAAACCAGTGTTTCCTTTGGCTGGGAGAAAATTATGCTTGACATGAATTTTACTGGTTTTTCTTCCTAGAAACCTCTCTACAAGTTCATTTTCCAGAAGGACCATAATATAATTTTAGCAAATACATATTATTTATTATGTCAATTAACTTCCTTACACAAACTTTCACGGACAACAGCAAAAGTAGCGCTCTGCTCCAGTCCCCTAAGGCAAAGCCTTAGATGATATCATGTGGCTTCCCATGTAGTCTTCACCGTGAATGCATGGGGTCCTAGGAGGCCTCACTTCTCCACTCATGAAGACATGAGGGCTCGGTCTTCTCCCCTTGAATCTGGGTTGGCTTGGGTGATCTACCTGAAAGGCCATATTAGAAATGACTTCCTAAGACTTGAGAATTTTCACTCACTTCCTCTGTTCTGGCTTTTAGAAAATGCATTGAACTTCCAGAAAAATTAGACTCTAGTCCATTCTGCACAGTCAGGATAATGGGCCTTGGTCTTCTCACTGGAACCGAGTCTTCTAGCTGTTTTCAGGTTTAAACAGCTGATAATTAACCTTTGTTAGATGGCTTTTATTTCCCCACACCACACAGCCAGCAATATCCACCTGGATATCCAGTTATTGAATGCATTTTTCTAATTCTGCGCATAATGCTCATCTACGCTTCACTGATCCTCATTTTCCTCTCTTGACAAGATTTATTTGACTTAAATTCGGCTTACTTATTCTTAAAAAATTCTGAATCCAATTCTAGAGTGCTGATTCACATATTGCATAGCAGTCCCCAGAGCTTTGAACCTATTAATTTTAGTTGAAGCATTAAGAGCATCTAAATATAAGAAGAGTGAATTGAAAGATGCCTCTAAGCCTTTAGGCCTTGGTTGAAGGGTAGGTGTGGTTTGTTGAACTCAGATTCATTCATGGTGAAGCCCTCTTTGAGGCAGCAATTGGCCTGTCCCATCCTACTGTTTCTTGGGTAGCATTTTGTGCTCAGTTGGGCTGTATAGTGTCAAAGGAACTCAGAAAGAACTTGGTTATATAAAACTTTCATTTATTTACCTCATTAAGAGCTTTACACCTCAGGCACATTGGGCAGTGTGGCTAAGATGGCGGCTAACTACATTAGCTACTTGTACAGGGCTTCATCTAGCTTGGTGTTTTCTAGTGGAAAACATTTGGCCTTTCCCAACACAGAGAGACAAAGCAGTATGGGAACAGTGAAGACATTCATGTGTTAATCTGGTGAGTAAAATTCAGGAGAGCTTTGACATGCCAGTGGTGCTGAGAACCCCATACAATACCTTCTGATTTTTTTTCCGTTTTATTTTTGCACTGTCCTTCCCTTCTACCTTAGCATTTTTTTTGGCCATTCCTGGGGTTTGCACTCAGGTCCTGGGCACTGTCCTTGAGCTTCTATTGCTCAAAGTTAGCACCTTACCACTTGAGCCACAACACCTCTTCTGGATTGTTCTATGTATGTGGTACTGAGGAATCAAACCCATGTCTTCGTGCATGCTAGGCAAGCACTCTACCACTAGGTTAAACTCTGGCCCCAACCTTAGCATTTTTAAAAAATACATCCCTGCCATTGAAAATTTTAATACACTGTGATACATAATGGTTTGAATAGATAATAGACACACTTCTATTTGGTCACCAAGAACCACATTTGGTCACAAAGGTGATGTCGTCCCCACCGAGGGTGCATAGACCATTGGATCACCTTAATTCACTTTGTTACAACAAATTACTGAATTAAACAGAAAAAGCAGTCACAACAACAAAAAAACCCCAAAAGCCAGAGGTGATGCTGTATCTAGGAGATTTAATGAGACTGCATGGAAGCAAATAATTGTCCATTGTAGTAAGAATTGTCAGCCATGACTGGTAGATAGACAAACTAAACAGATACTTTCTTTCTCTTACTTTTCACCAGAGAAACACCCGTACCGTTGGCCTCTTCTTTCACACAAGCAGGAATTGGTTGATCACATCTCTTCCTCATGTACCCATCTCCCTTGCAGAAAACCGACCTTCGTGTTTTCCCTTAATTCATTTTGACAGTTCTTAGTGACCTGTTACATGTCTGACAAGTGCTGGGACAATGCTGGGACAGATAGACACAGCCCTGTTCCTCCCTTACGTGTTCAGTCTTACTATTTCTGCAGACCCCCCCCCAGGTGCATTGAATAATGTATGCTACCTCCACAGTTTTTATGTAATTATGTTACATTGACTTACATAGGGATCCAGTGCCACCTGCTATAAATTAAAGGAGCAAACAAAAAATAAACACAGTGAGGGTTGATGTACAGATCATGAATTATGATTGCTTTTGGTATTCCTGAGTGCCATTGATATGCACTGACTTCAAAAGTCACATACACATGTCAGGTGTTCAAAGTCTACTGGCAATAAACAGATACTATCCCTGTCATGAATCTGAAGGAGAATTCAAGTGGGAGGAACTTTCCCACTAATGAGATGAGATGAGTACACGTAATGCTGTATCTGCACACCACCCAAACCATCTCATGTAACACAGTCAGTCAGTCTTGCCCATAATCTGCCAATCTGGTCAGGCACGGCCTCACTAACCTGCAGCTTTCTGTCCTTTCCCCATATCTGCCCTCTGCCATCATGCGTCTTCCATGCCAACCCTGAAGTGCTTGAGGCTTCGTGATTTTCTTTGTTCTCCCAGTGCCAAACATATCATATCTCACTGGCTTGATCAAATGAAGATATGTTGTTGGTAGTGCATGCTTTCAGGAGGTCCACAGTTTCTATTTGTGTGGATAAGGTAGGTGGGGCTCTGTGAGTGTGTCTAGGTGAGCTAAGCACTGGGGTTCATCTCCATTTTGCTCTTGGCTGAAGGAAAAGGCCACCCAGCCCATCTCCATGCTCTGGATGGTAGCAAACACGATCTATGTTAATAGATTAGGAAAGGGCTTATGATTTGGAGATGGTATGGGAAGTGAAATATTTTCCAGATAGGCCTCAGATGCAATTTTTTAAACTCTGGGAGCACATAAGGAGCCATTAGCAGTAATTGTCATTGAGGAAGAACTTAATACAGAAGAAAAATAGACTTCACATAAATATTTAAAAGCATCCTTGCCAAAGACTCAGGAGATTTAAGGAGCAATTATTTCATGTAATTTTGTTGTAAGGTTAGGACATAAAAATCTATTTAACAGAATTTTATGTAGAGGGTTTCTTTCTTTACTTATTTCCTTTCTTTCTTTCTTTCTTTCTTTCCTTCTTTCTTTCTTTCTTTCCTTCCTTCCTTCCTTCCTTCTTTCCTTCTTCCCTTCTTTCATTCTCTTTTCCCTCACAGATTTTCCCCCTCAGCCTTTTTCCTCATTTATTTCCTTTCTTTCCCTCCACATCCCTTACTCTCTTCTTTATTCTATTTTATTTCAGGGAAGAAATAAATCCCATAGTCTCAAATAATGTACATGTTTTTCTTCTGGGCTATGAAGAATGGAAAGGACACAGAATTGCTGGAAAGGAATGAAGGGAAGCCATCATAAAAATCAAAGCAAGAAGTGTTCTCGGTTAGCTCTTTTGCTGTCTTGACTTGAACATGGAAGAAGCCTGAAGGGAATGAATAACGTACATCCCAGTCACACCTCTTATGCATTTGTAATGACTATGTTTTACAATATGTAATGTGCATCATGAATCAGACTGGATGAGGTAACTATGGGTTTCAAAGCCAATGGGAATAAATAGAAGTAGAGCTGTGGAGGGTGGAAGTTTTTCCAGTGATATGTGTCATCCAGCAAATACTTTTTGAGACATTTCTTTGTGTTGAGAGGCAAAAGCCTGGTAAGAGTTGGCTTAACAGAGAGTAGAAGAATGGGCTTATAGAAGAGAGGAAAGGAAATCTGGAAATCTGACTTTGCGATAGAAAGGATGAAAGAAAAGAGGAACTGGCTGTAATGGAGGAGAGATTGAGACAAGTAGGTTCAGAAAAGGATTTTCTTTAAGCCAGGCAAAATCACAACGTATTTCATGCTTGGAAAAGAATCCAATAGATAATTAACTGAATTGACTGAAGTAGAATAGACTATGGAGAGCACAAATAGTGTAATTCTTTTTAAATAAATTAATTTTATTGTAAAGGTGATGTACAGATGAGTTATAGTTATGCAAGTAATGAGTATATTTCGTTGAACATTGTTATCCCCGCTTGTTTTTTTCTCCCACCATCCCTTCCCCAACCCTTCCTCCCCAAGTTGTAAATTTTATTTCCGACCTAGTGTTTTGTATCTTAAAAAAAAACAAAAACAAAAACGAACTAAGGGGCCAGGAGTTTGGCCTAGTGGTAGAGTGCTTGCCTAGCATGCATGAAGACCTAGGTTCAATTCCACACACAAAGAAAAAAGCCAGAAGTGGTGCTGAGGCTCAACTGGTAGAGCTCTAGCCTTGAGAAAGTCCAAGGACAGGCAGGCCCTGAGCTCAAGCCCAGGACTGAAAAAAAAATAAGTCAAAGCCCAATAAAATATGTACCAGCAAACAGGTACTTGCAAGAGGATAGGGTAGAGCCAAGGTGAAGGAGCGAAGCAGGGAGAGTGCAGGCAAGATTTCACAGAATTGAGGTCGGTTGAAGGGAGTATGAAGTGATAACCTGGATCAAGATGTATTGTACACACAAATTGCTTTGCTAAAAGGCAAAAGGAAGTACGTAATCTAAAATTAAGATAAGTAAGGGGAGGGACAGGTTGGGAGAGCTGAGTGAGAATGGTGAAAGAGGTGACAGTAATCACAGTGCCCTATATGACCACAAACTGCTTTTGTGAATAACGATTCCTTTGTACAACTACTTAAAGACAATAGAGATATTAATAGAAATATTTATATTAATAAAAATATTAATAGAAATAACCCACTAGAGAGAGTCACCAATGTTATAGAAGAAGGAAGGATGTTGGAGCTGCATCCTTGAGTAGATAGGAAGAGATGGGATCCGTGTGCTTATGCCTTGTTCACATCCCTGTGAGTTTTATGAGGCAGCTAGAGGGATGCAGAGAATGACAGAGCCTCAGAAGGCAGATGCCAGGGCATCTGACTTTTGCTGAGATTAGAAAGACCATCTTCTCTGTGTGCATCCATTTTCCAGAGATAGAAGGTGTGTAGAAGTTTCCCAGGGCCGGCATAGCAGTGTGCCATTCACTGGGTGTCTGTATCAGTCAGGATTCTCCAGAGAAATGGAACCTCTAGGAGATAAGGAATGGCTCTGCCATTAGACAGTCTGAGAAACCACACGATTGATCATTGGCAAGCCAGGGACCCAGCAGATCCTGGTATAATTCTGGTCTGATGCTCAAGCCTTGAGAAGCAGGAGAGCTTTCAGTTCCAGTTCAAAGTCAGCAGGCTTCAGAGCCAAGAAAAGCTGATGTTTGAGCTTGAGTATAATGAGTAAAAGATTGATGTACTGCCCCAGTGGAGTCAAGCAGCAGGAAACCCCTCTTAGTTATGTGGGGGGGAGAGGGGGGGTCAGCCATTTCGATTTACTCAAGTCTTCAACCAAGTAGACAAGACCCACTCACATTAATGAAAGTACTTTTTTTTTAATACTTTACGTGTAAATCTGACTCCCAAACCCTCTCATAGATATGCATATAATAGTGATTGATAACATATCTAGACACCTTATGGCCTAGACAAGTTGTCACATAAAATGAATGATTACACTGGCTTATAACCAACAGAAATGGTGTGTTTCTGCAGATGTAGAGGGTACAAATGAGAATTTTATTAGGGGGCTGGTTTGCCATTTGGCATGCAGACCATCTCACCAGTCTTTACTTCCAACTTTACATGGCATGGTCATGTTATGTGTTCAAATGGCTCACCTCTTTGGAAGATAGTAGTCACTAGAGAAGGGTCCTTCCCAGTCCATTAAAACTTCATCTTAAAGGCTGATTGGCCTTGGGAAGAAAAGCTGAGAGGACAAGAAAGGAGGAGCCACAGAGTGCAGGTGAGAGATTGAGCTCTGTGAATGTTTGAAGGTGGTATATTTCCATAGTATCCATGAGAGTCATCTGGAAATAACAGGAGGCCTGCTGCTCGCCCAGGATGCTCACAACGGTCTGTGGCCAGTGCCTTTTCACTACTGAAGAGTTAAATGCATTTCCTGAAACTACTGTTGTTTCCGGGAGCTTTCTTCTTTACTCCTTTCTTAAATAAATATACTGTAATTATTTAGAGAAGTTTTAGCTCAGTAGCAAAAGTTGGGTAGAATGTAAAGAGAGTTTCTGGCTATTCCTGTACAACCAGTTATCCAGCTGCCACAACTGAGGGGTGTCTTTTTTTTTTTTGCCAGTTCTGGGCCTTGAACTCAGGGCCTGGGCACTGTCCTTGGGCTTTCTCAAGGCTATAGCTCTACCACTTGAGTCACATCACCATTTCTGGCTTTTTTCTATGTATGTGGTACCGAGGAATTGAGCCCAGTTCTTTGTACATGGTAGGCAAGCACTCTACCACTAGGCTAAACTCCTGGCCCAAACAGGAGCTTCTTTTTTTTTTTTTTTTTTTTTTTTTTGTGGGTTATGGGGCTTGAGCTCTGGGCCTGGGCACCAGGGTGCCTTTTTTTAAAATGCATCTTTATTGCCCAGAAGCCATCATTTACCTTGCAGCTCATCCTTCATGTGTAAATCTGTGAGTTTGAAAATACCTGTGAGTGACATGTGTCTGTCATCCTAATATCAGATCAACTAGTCTCATTTCCCTAGACATGTTTTGCTTTCTCTTAATCTTGTTTCTCACTCTTAACCTCTGGCTATCAGAAATCATTTTTATTCTCTCCATTATTTTCAGTTTCTCAGAATGTCATATAGTAGGAATCATACAGTAGGTGCCTTTTCAAACTCACTTTTTTCACTTAGTAAGTGTGCATTTAAATCCCCCTTTATTACTTTCAAAGCTGCCATTCAATCTTCTTTCTGTAGGCACATGTAAGGGCTATTCATTTTTGTTACAAAACACAATCTGTGCATACTGGTGAGACTGGCTGTAGTTAAATCTTTTTCATGTGGTTGAGAGACATCTCTTTATGATGGCTGTGAAAAGAAGACAAGTAGAATGTCATGTCTGAGCCATTCTATAGGCTGTTGAGAGTTCACAGCTTCTAAACATAAAATTAAGGGGCAAAGAATATAGTAGGCCTGAATTTGATTCCTATGATTATGGACAAAAAGCATCAGTGTAAGCCATTGGCTTTATTGCCATCTTGCTATTTATTAGATGGCAGCAAATTAGACTTCAAAAGCTATTTATCAATTGGTAGCTTTGATTTTGGCCTCCCCTCTGTCCTTGGTTTCTTTGGATCTGAAGGATACAGTGTATTATCTTGTAATCTGATTCATGTCTATCTACTTTTTTTCCTGGTCAGCTTGTGCTGTTGAACTTTTGCTATTGTGGATTTCAAACACACCATACTACTTACTGGTTCTCAAAAATCAAGCTTGCATTCTGCCCCTCCCTAGCCTTGTCTGTTATTAGCCTGACCTTCAATGCCCTCCCACTAGTCCTGTGATTGTCAAATACAAGGACAAAGCACCTGGTCCTTTCCCCCTTGTTTCTGATTGGACAGGTCTGAGGCAGGGCATAGAGGTCTGCAGTTCCAATGAGTTCCAAGTGGTGCTGATGCTTTGCCTCTGGAGCACACACTTTGAGAATCATCCTGTCAAAGGCTAGGAATCTTTCTCTTGTTTATATTGACATTTTTGAAAAACACCTCCCTGTCCTTTGCTTCCTTTGCCATCACACTGCAAACACAATGTTAATATACGTTTATTAAGCAGCAATTAGTTACATCATGCTCTCTCAACACACAAAGATTATGCATCTTAGCTAGATTGTTAATTTCCAACAAACTACATTTATAACACTGGAAACTATATTGAGTACAATTTAATCTTCAATGAGACCATGAGCCCTTTTATGCACTGCCAACCTATCTCATTATAAACATCCATCACTTTGGACCTCTAGCAAACAATATTGAGAAAGCAGAGATGTAAAAGACAAAGCAGACTTCAGCTTTGGAGCCTGTGTACAAAAGGCACATGCTTATAAAATCACTGCATTTGAACTACAGGAGATCCAGTCAGTTCCTTGGACCTGGGGAATATGTGAGTTGAAGATTTGGTTTTACACTGTGTGTGTGTGTGTGTGTGTGTGTGTGTGTGTGTGTGTGTGTGTGTGTGTGTGTGTGTGGCCTGTTGGTGGCTATGTTGAATAGAAGAAAGACAAGGTGAGTCTGCAATGGATTGGCTTGTTTCTGAGGAAAGGGCCTTGTCTCCAAGGAGAATCCTTTTGTTGCTTTGTGCAGCTCAGTTCAGGGCTAAATCCAGGACAAACAAATGACCTACACGCAGCTGCCTTTGCTTAATTCAGCTCAGCAGACTGTTCCATGCAGCCAGATAAAATCTGGCATTTACTTTGTATCCAGCGACCTTTGTATTTAGGAGAGTTAAAAAAATGCTTGGAATCTTGCATGATTGAGTTTTATTAGAAGGCTGTTTTAAAGGAAAAATACAATTTTGAATAGGTTAGTCATGAGATCAGGTCCTTGTGTTTAAATGGGTGTTTTCCATTTCTTTACAAATGATATAAATATTTAAGATATCTTTTACTTAAAACTTCCTTTTCAGTAGTTTCCTCCCCAATTTCTCTAACTTTTGGGTTATTTTTTCTGCTTACTACTCCTTTTTTCATATATTTTTATTGTAATTAATAGAAGGGTTACATTATATTCACCAAAGAAGATGCATTACTTCACATACATTCATACCCTTTCTCATGTCTTGGTCCCCATTTCCCTCCCCGAACCCCTTCCCCTCCTCTTGTTTTCCCCCCTTCCCTTTCCTATTTCAAATAAACAAACAAACACATATCCAATATATCAGATAATAAGGTGAAATACTGTAACACTATGAGATAACCAAGGGACAACAAAAAAGATGAGGGATAGCATAATACATTAAGAACAACAATCACACATTATATGGCTCTTGTTTCCATATCCTGGAGGTCCTTTCATTAAGCCTCATCCTATATGGCCTTATGTATCTAGGTTTTGAGTTATTGTAATCCTCTGCTAGGAGAGTCCACGGTTTGTACTAATTATTACAAATGAGGGAAACCATTGAGCCTATGTTCCTTTGGGTCTGGCTTACTTCACTTAATATGATTTTTTCCAAGTCTTTCCATTTCCTTACAAATGGGGTGAAGTCGTTCTTTCTGATGGCAGCATAGAATTCCATTGTGTATAAATATCACATCTTTGTGATCCACTCATCTACTGAGGGGCATTTGGGTTGGTTCCGTATCTTTGTTATGGTAAATAGTGCTAGTAGATTTAGTATGTCCTTGTTTCTGGACCATTGGGTAGAGATTTGTCCATAATTATTTTTGAGACAGTGTTTTCCTTTTTGCTTGAGCGCAGCCTGGACCTTGAACCTCTTATTTATGCTTTCTTATGTAGCTGGGATAATAAACACCTGATACTCTAAACATACTCTATGACCCAGCAATCCCACTCCCATTTACTCAACTATCCAGAAACAAGGCCATACTAAACCTACCAGCAGAACCATGTTCATTCAGCATTATTTACCATAGAATAAGATATGGAGCCAACCCAGATGTCCCTCAGTGGATGAATGGATCATAAAGATGTGGTATATTTATATATCATGGAATTCTATGCTGCCATCAGAAAGGATGACATTGCCCCATAAATGCAAAGACTTGGAAAAAATCATATTAAGTGAAGTAAGACAGACACAAAGAATCACAGGCCCCCATGGTTTCCCTCACTCATAACAATTAGTATACATCTAGTATTTTCCTAACAGAGGATATAATAACTCAAAAACTATGTATATATGGTCATATAGGATTGAGGCTAAGCAAAATGAACTCTGGGATATGGAAACAAGAGGTTTATCTTTGTGATTGCTGTTGCTAATGTACTATGTGAGGCTATTTCTTTTCTCTTCTTTTCCCCTTATGGTTTATCTCATGCTGTTCCTGTATCTGAAAGTGGTACCTGGTATATTGTATATATATTTATTTCTTTATTTGAAAAAGGGAAGGTAAGGGAAAAACAAGATGAGTGGGAGGGAGTGGGGGAAGGAAAGTGAGAGAAAAACATGGGAAGGGGTAACAATATTCAAGAAGTAATGTACCTAATACCTGATGAATGTTACTGTAACCTCTACTCACCCCAATAATCAAATCAAATCAAATTAACTCATATCAAATAAAAAACACGTATCACCAGGTCTAGCTTTTGCTGATTGTGATGGAAGGTTTGCTGGCCTTGGAACCACAAAATATTCTATCTGTACTTCCCGAGTAACAAGTATTAGAGATGTGAGGCACCACACCCAGCCACAACACCATTTGAAGTGATCTGATCAGTGATTTGTGCTAGCAAATGCAGTGCTCAGAGGGACCTCGCGTAGGTCAACTTCTTTTTATACTCATCTTTATCTCATTAAAAGTCAGTGTGCAGAGCTCATCCACTAGAAAATAGGTCATGAATGACAAAGATCACTTGGTAAGATGAGAAAGATGAAAGAAGAGATAAAAACCAGTCCAAGAAGTGGAAAGACTTAGAAAAAATCATATTAAGTGAAGTAAGCCAGACTCAAAGGACCATAGACTCAATGGTTTCCCTCATTTGTCCTCATCAGTAGAAACCTTGGGTTCTCCTAGCAGAGATTTGCAATAGAGCAAAACCTTGATACATAAGGCCATATAGTATGACGCTAAATGAAAGGACCTCCAGGATATAGAAACAAAAGCCATATAATGAGTGATTGTTGTCCTTAAGGTACTATGTTATCTCTCATCTCTTTTGCTGTCCCTTGGTTATCTTATATTGTTACAGTATCTCACTTTGTTATCTGATATATCGGATATATTTGTATTTGGTTATTTGAAATTGGTTAGGGAAAGGGGGAAAACAAGATGAGGGGTGTGGGTGGGGGGGGAGGGAAATGGCGACCAAGACATGTGAAAGGGTATCTATCAATGTATGTGAATTAATGCAGCTTCTATCTGGCAAATACCTTGTAACCCTTCTATTAATTACAATAAAAATATATGAAAAAAAAACCAATCCAAGAAGGAAAAGAAGAGAAAAAGTCATCATGAAGAATTGAGACATTGGGCAAAACTCAAAGCAATGATGAAGTCAAAACAAAGCAAAACCAAAGGAGGGAAAAGAGAAAACGACAGTAGCCGGTTCAGTAATAAATATCCACAATCTTGAAGTAATGACTCACATTCTAATTCTGACTCCCATCAAAGGTCTTGCCTGGTACTTCTTGCTCTTTTCATTTCATCTACTTCATCTCAAGCAGCCCCATGAAGAGGAGATGCCCCCATCTACAGATGGCTGCTTGGGACTCTGGAAGCTAAGTGAATCCCAGGGTCATGTGTTCCTGGTTGGGTGGATTCAGGATTCAAGTTCAGCCCACCTGAAGTAGAACTGTGGGAAGTAGCATTTCTCCAGGTGTTTCTAACTTACTCGTGGATTCTTTCTGAATCATAAGAATGCTTTCTTTTGCTAATTGTGTGATGGAGAAAGCATAGAAATGACAGATAACAATGCCAATAACAGTAAGAAAGGCTGACACAATCATTGTCGCCATCCTTTAAGATCCGTTGAAATTAAGCATGGCTAAGCTGTAGACTTTATATTAAAGGATACCATCATATATTATTGGGAGTTATCAGCACTGTCAGTAATAAGTAGAGGGTATTTTTTTTGAAATTGCCAGAATGTTCCTTTGAGTTTGGGGACTTGGTTACCTAATGGAAACGATACATAGTGAAAGTGGATTAGGGAGCATGTACAGAATCTAGGGACTGAAAATTATGTGACCCAGGGCAAAGTGAGCCAGCATGTGTGAATATGAGCTCAGCGAAGACAGAACAGTACTAAGCCAAATGGAACAAATTAATGTTCCTTTGGATAGGGGCTTGAGGTTTGTTTATCAAGGGAAGTCATTGGTGGAGGGTCAGGTTTCTTTATCTTTCTTGTTTGTACTTTAATTTTCTAATTGTTATTTTTTAAGGTTGTAGAAACTTTGGAGTAAACTTCAGAAATCCAGATTTTTTATGAGCATGGTGAAGGTAACACAAAGGAAGGAAATACAAAGTTTTATTTCTGAATTGACATGTGGATTCTGCACTTGTTTTGCATTTGTTGCTTTGATAGGTGTCACTGCTTGGAACCAGTGCAGGCTGCCTGGGTTGCAGTAGGGCAGAAGATGGGAGGGTGAAATCCATTTTAACCTTGTCCTGAATGTTCTGTGGTAGCCCGTAGTGGGTTTTTTGGGAGAAATTGCATCTAACTTTCCCATACTTATCTTTGTGGCTGCCAATACAGAAATGTTTGTTTGTGCTGTGAAAATAATTTTCCTAATACTTTTAAAAGTGAATGATCCATATTTTAAGTTTTGGTTGAAGGTAAAAGCAATGATGAGCAGCGTGTATTTTAGAGCAAAAGATGAATTGATTAAAAAATCAGTGGTGTTCTGAAGGTAGGTGTGTGTGTGTGTGTGTGTGTGTGTGTGTGTGTGTGTATGTGTGTGTATGCAGGAAACACTTATTCCTCTCCTGTGTTGTGTAGATGGATAGTGGTGGGTGACTTTCTTACTCTATACACATTTGAAATATTTTCACTTAGTTCTGATATGAAGTATTCCATTCTAAACATTCATTTGGGGCTGTTTATTTTATTATCTAAACATATTTATTATGTGTTTTCATGATTCTTGGAAATACAATCATTTTGTTCAGGGAGATTAATGATTGTTTTTGTTTACAAGCTAACAGGCTCATTAACAAGACCAGGTTTGCTTAAAAATTATATTTGGCCAGAAAGTAGGACCTTATGGCCCTAATTAATGACTCAGTCACTGAAGAACTCTTTGTTTACCAAGTGTTTGCTAAGAGCACAGTCAAAGGCGCAACGGGCAAAGTGTGGTTCAAACTATGATGTGTGTGTGTGTGTGTGTGTGTGTGTGTGTGCGCGCGCGTGTGTGTGCACGTGCACGTGCATATGTATGCACATGCAAGCACACAGTGGGCTTTCTGTGCTGTTGGTAGCTTTAAGAAGGGCTTACAAGCTCCATGTTTGAACAGTAATTTATTATGCCTTCACAACAAATGCTCAAAATTAGGTGTTCAAATAAGCAATCATGTACTCTGTTCAGAAATCTGCAATTCGGATAAGGCTGTGAGGGGGTGCCTGGAGCAGCTCAGATGATACAATTGTCTACTACAAAATGGCAGCTTCACGTGGCTAGCAAGTTGGTGTTGGTGATTAGTGAGGAATAAGGCTAGGGCATTCTATTTCCTCTCCATATGATTCTTTTTCAGACTCTTTAAGAGTCCTTAAGCATGGTGATAGGATTTTAAGGCTTTGACACATGCAACTGCATATACCATTCTCTTAAGGGTTGAAGCAGAAAGAACTAGATGCTTCCTCTTGTGGGAATAGCAAAGGGGTAGTAACTGCTCTTAATTGGCCATGAACCCCATTAGTCCTTTGCCTCTCTAAAATGTTGGTTTCAATTCTTTTGGACATTTCACATTTTTTTCCAGAAATTTTATATATTTTGTATGTTTTCAGTGGAAGTCAAAGTTGATTCTTGGGTATGGATAGAGACCTAAGCATCTTCGAAATTATAATGTGAACATCTATACTATTGACTGTAAGCAGTTGTACAGTAAGATTGTGGCATTACAATTTTGCGAGTACAGGGGAGCAAAATTGTGGGGAGATGTTGAGAGAGACGTTAAAAGGGGAAACAGATAATGTAAGAATGCTTAAGAAACAATACTTCACTTTAAGACCATAATTCTTATCCCAGTCCAAGCTCAGCAGTGCAATGTCAGGCCCTCTTAGTGGCTTTATTGACAATGCATTTCAGTTGGTTATAAGATGGTTCCTTTTCTTTCCACCTTACCTGACCATGAGCTGCTGGATTCACATGTCATATACAAGTAGAATTACCATAACCAACACTTCGTGGATTGAAGTAAAATGGACTTCAGGACATTGGGTTTTGTTTTAGTTGGGGCAGGAATCCAGAAGTAGACCCTGAGATGAGGAATGAAATGGCGGAAGTGCTTGTTCAGTACAGGAAGCACAGGTAGAGAGCAGGGGAGTGGACTGGGAGGGGAGGAAGCCCGTGAAGCCCACCATCACAGGGGTCCTAAAAGAGCTTCATCCATAGAGAAATTCTCAGAAATGTAAGCAGTCCTTCAGCTTCTCCCACCTTCCAACTCTGAGTTAGACTCATACCAGACCAAAGAGCTAGAGTATGTACACGCTAACTCTGTCACTCCGTGACAGAAGTTGTCCAGGGGTACTCGTTCCCTGGACCTTCTTGCTGTGGCTTTGAGGTCATTCAGGAATGGAGAGACCTCAGGGATAAGAGCAGGGCATCAACAATACTGTTGACTCTAGATTTCACTTGCACTTTAAGATGAAAAACGTGTCTGATTAATACACACATACATACAGTGTGATGATAGTAGAATAGGTTCTGGGGGGTGTGGGAGGTAGAGGGTAGAGGGAGGGCCAACCCACAGGGAGAATGAGGGTGAATGCAACTCAGACACTTCATATGCATGTGTGACAACAAAATGGCACCCACTGAAATTGTTTGAAGAATGGAGAAGGGGAAGGAAAACAAACGAGTGAGTGCAGTATGTTGTATGCATGTATGGAGATGTGACAATGAAACCTTCTTGAATAACTAGCATGCAGTCATAAAATGCAAAAAATAGCAATACAAATACACTCAGAAGTAAAGTAATAAGTGCTCCTTCTTTGGAAATGGGGCCATTTCTTTCTTTCTCTGTGACTGTATCCCTAGTTAAAGTTCAGCTGCATGAAAACAAGAAGCGTGTCTGCCTTCTTCAGCACTGTGTACCCAGTGGAGTGTCTCTGTAAATATGAGATAGATAAATAAATGATTGGATAAACCAGCCCTGAGATTTAAGAGGTGTGTTCTTTATTCTATTAATTCAACAGAGATTAGATCACAGCAAGGAAAAACACAAGCTGGTAATAGAAGCTGACACCTGTCAGTGCTGTTAGACTTCACAAACTCTTAGAAAACATACCATCCAACCACAAGGTAAAGTTGCTGGTGATGGCTTGTTTTGATGCCAGTGGCATTTTATGAACCTGCAGCCTAGAGACAAGTTCTAGTCCAGGAGTTCAGACTGCCTAGGCCAATTCCTGCTTACTCTTATTAGCATCTAGACCTGAGATATTTAGACGTAGCTGGGTTGAGGTGCAATGAAAGCTTATAATATTGATGAGTGGTGGTCACTGAAGTGTCTGTGCTCAGGTGAATATGTCATCTTTGAGAGCCTGCCTTCTCTTTCTGTTAGGAGCTGAATCATGTCTCTTCCACCCCTGAATGTTGAGGTTCTATTTTCCACTGCATCAGCACGTTACTATATTTAACTGCAGAATGGTTCAAAAGAGGATCAAACTAAAATGAGGTCATTAATGTGAGTCCCAACCCAATATAAAGCTGTCCTTATATAAAGCAACATGGACACACAACCAGATACACAGAGGGAAGATGATAAATACACAGAGAAAACATTGACATAGCCACAAGCCAAGGGCTGTTGGCAGACACCAGAAACAATGAGAGGCAAAGAAGTTGTTCTATAGAGCCACTAGAGAATATGGCCCTGCTCATACCTGAGGCCGCATTTCTAGCCTCTTGAACCATTAGAAAACACATTTGCTTCAAACCACCTAGTTATTAGTATTCTATTATAGCAGCTCTAGGAAAAACAGAGCTTTTTTTCTCCCACTACCCTCCCTTTCTTTATTCCTTTCTTCCCTTTTCAAAGATATTCCCGAATAGTTCTTATTTCTTTTCTTTCTACTTTTTGTAGGCATTCTTATGCATGCTGCATTTATTGATATTTTATACTTGTCCATTAGTTCTTGTGACACATTTTACTCTTAAACCATTGAGAAGGTGTGCTGAGAGCTCCTTCTTTAGCCTTTTCTGCTGTTACTTAACATTTTCTTCAGTCACAGAGTCTGAGCTTGTCCAGCATGGGCCTTCCTCCCATTGCAGTTTGGTGAGATGGATTAGGAGACTGCATCTCTTGGGTGCTGTCCCCTGTGCTGCTACAGCTGCCGAAGTCAACTAGTCTTGGGAAATTTGTGGGATTTCAGTAGTCTCAGTTGTCCATTCTGCAGAATGGCCAGCATCCTCCTCCTGGGTGGATATTTGTGGATGTGGACCAGAGACATTGTTATAGCATTCTTTAGATGTGTTGTTGAATAGTTCAAGAGCTAGAAGTAGACCCAGTCTTTCCAGCCAGTGGAAGTGTGTAAAGTGACTTAGTTTGAAGGCAGTGTTTGGGAATTTGTGTTTAGCTTGGGAACATTGTTTTGCTCAGGGTTGGTGTTCTGTACTCAGCTATAGCTCCACTTCTGACTTTTTTATCTTAAAGAGAGATGAGAGACTCACAGACGTTTTTTTTTGAACCTGAGCCGGCTTTGAAAAAAGATCCTCAGATCTCAACTTTCTGAGTAGCTAGGGTAATGGTGGTGAGCCACCATGCCTGGCGAATGCTTCTCCCTTGAAAGAACTCTCCTAAAGGTTTTATGTCTAGCATGTGAGTTCTCTGCCCTCCACAGATGACCCTGCAGGGTAAGGCTGCACACTGAGTCTTTACCAGAGTGAATTTCGCCCATCAAAACCCTCTCCTGTCACCTTCCTGACCACTGAAAGCTGGGGGGATGTGATTAGTTTTAGTTTGGTTCCAACCTGCCAAGATGATGTCCATTTTGAGCCAGTACTGGAGCTTGAACTCAGGGACTGCCTGGTGTCCCTAAGCTTTCTTTGCTCCTGACTGGTGCTCTGCCACTTGACCTACAGCTCTATTTCTGGCTGTGTAGGGTGGGTCATTTGAGATAGGAGTCTCACAGACTTTCTTGCCCAGGATGACTTTGCATTGTGATGCTCAATTGGCGGCCTTCTGAGCAGTTAGGGTTATCATCCTGAGCTGTAGTGCCCACTTTTATTATTTTTTATAGTTTAGGAATATGTGTTTACTGTGTGTTGTTTCTCTTCTCTGTTAGGTACCCCTACATCTCTGAGACAGGGACTCAGAGATGCTTTGCTTAGTGCTCGTCCTCACTCAGCCCTCACTCAGGTTTTCCAAGGTGGCCTAGTATGCACCATGGGGGTTTCCTATATCAGAGAATGGCACAGGCACACACTCTACCCCACCCATTCCCTAGCTCTGCTGTCGTTGTAAATACCTCGCATTGCGTTACTCATCAGACTCCTGCACATTTAGCTTTTAAAATGGAAACATGTTCAAACTAGTAAAAAGAAATACAGGAAAGGAAAGAGGGGGGAAGAAATCACATGCGATCCATTACCTGAAGTCAGTCCTGTCCTCTTCTGTTAACATGCTTTCACATAATTTCAAGTCCTTGTGTACGTTTAAATGGAAGAGAATGGGGTGGGGGAGAAGAAAGGCTGTGTGTGTCTGTTATTGTGTAGTTAAGTGCCAGTAACATTTTCAGATACGCAATGTGCATTAATGAGTATGTGTGTGTGTGTGCGCGCGCGTGCGCGCGTGCGCGTGTGTATGATGTCTCGGGACATGAAGAGAATCTGGGCTCTGCTATCAGTGCCTGCTGTCTGCTCTACCTTCCTCACAGATTGTTACTGGAACTGCAAATGAGATGAATCTTGACTACTACCTGGCACTTGGTGATAGGTGTGAATTCCTTTCTGGTTCTTTCTCTCCATCTCTCTCTCACACATACATACCCCCCCCCCCACACACTTACGGCAAGCAGTTCTACAGAAACATGTTGTTACCTCTGTTTTATAGTAAGGACAAGGCTTGGATAGCATACACAACCTGACCAAATTCAGATGTTTTCATGAATGAGTCGACCTAGAATTTTCAGTTTCTAAGCCTTTCATCTCATGATATGATTATGATATTGATTACAAAACTGTGTCTGTTATGGAGTTGAAAAGATGATGAGGTGGCTCCCTTGTCTGTTCTAGGCAACAGTGGCAGACATGACACAGAGTGGCATTCTGGTTGGG
This sequence comes from Megascapheus bottae, assembly GCF_031878675.1. Lineage (NCBI taxonomy): Eukaryota > Metazoa > Chordata > Mammalia > Rodentia > Geomyidae > Megascapheus > Megascapheus bottae. Next base: position 32,473,856 of record NC_143529.1, on the reverse strand, counting down.
AACTCAGCCAGTTATGTGACTGGGGTTCTGAGCTGTGTTGTCTTTGAAGCTTTTAGCCTTGGATGACCTCAGCCTTATGGCTTTACTTCCCTGAGTTTTAGTTTCTCCATTTGTGGACTGAGGGAATTGGGTTAAATCATTTAGAAGGCTGCTACTCTTCTTAATACTCTATACATCTGGACTTACCCTAGACAGAGTTGCAAAGTTTGCCTTTCCACATTGATTCAGGAGTCGCGAGGGGGCTGGTGTATGTGTGAGGAGAGGTGTTGGAGAAGGAAGACAGGAAGCTCACCAGTAGCTGGCATCCAGGAGGATATAAATAGCTGAGTCAGAAAAAGACAAGAGTTAGAGGAAATGATAGATTTGTTAATGTGCACTTAACATTTTATTCGTGTCTTTCAAGTGCAAAGAATTCCTCAGTGCACCGATTAAAATTTGGGGCTTTTACTACTGCCACCTGTCTAGCATGGAAAAACCAGAGGAAATATTATCTATGTCTATCAACAAGAAAATTCCAGATAATAAGGGTTGAGGAAGGTTATGCTACATTCACATAGCCTGAAATAAATAGGTCTACACACACATACACACACACACACACACACAC